>NC_062564.1:147677422-148049922 GCF_022837055.1 Prionailurus viverrinus | reverse complement strand
TGTCTGTTTTGGTGCCAATACCATGCTGTCTTGATGATGACAGCTTTGTAGTAGAGGCTAAAGTCTGGGATTGTGATGCCTCCTGCTTTGGTCTTCTTCTTCAAAATTCCTTTGGCTATTCGGGGCCTTTTGTGGTTCCATATGAATTTTAGGATTGCTTGTTCTAGTTTCAAGAAGAATGCTGGTGCAATTTTGATTGGGATTGCATTGAATGTGTAGATAGCTTTGGGTAGGATTGACATTTTGACAATATTTATTTTTCCAATCCATGAGCAGGGAATGTCTTTCCATTTCTTTAAATCTTCTTCAATTTCCTTCATAAGCTTTCTATAATTTTCAGCATACAGATCCTTTACATCTTTGGTTAGATTTATTCCTAGGTATTTTATGCTTCTTGGTGCAATTGTGAATGGGATCAGTTTCTTTATTTGTCTTTCTGTTGCTTCATTGTTAGTGTATAAGAATGCAACTGATTTCTGTACATTGATTTTGTATCCTGCAACTTTGCTGAATTCCTGTATCAGTTCTAGCAGACTTTTGGTGGAGTCTATCGGATTTTCCGTGTATAATATCATGTCATCTGCAAAAAGCGAAAGCTTGACTTCATCTTTGCCAATTTTGATGCCTTTGATTTCCTTTTGTTGTCTGATTGCTGATGCTAGAACTTCCAGCACTATGTTAAACAGCAGCAGTGAGAGTGGGCATCCTTGTCGTGTTCCTGATCTCAGGGAAAAAGCTCTCAGTTTTTCCCCGTTGAGGATGATGTTAGCTGTGGGCTTTTCATAAATGGCTTTTATGATCTTTAAGTATGTTCCTTCTATCCCGACTTTCTCAAGGGTTTTTATTAAGAAAGGGTGCTGGATTTTGTCGAAGGCCTTTTCTGCATCGATTGACAGGATCATATGGTTCTTCTCTTTTTTTTTGTTAATGTGATGTATCACGTTGATTGATTTGCGAATGTTGAACCAGCCCTGCATCCCAGGCATGAATCCCACTTGATCATGGTGAATAATTCTTTTTATATGCCGTTGAATTCGATTTGCTAGTATCTTATTGAGAATTTTTGCATCCATATTCATCAGGGATATTGGCCTGTAGTTCTCTTTTTTTACTGGGTCTCTGTCTGGTTTAGGAATCAAAGTAATACTGGCTTCATAGAATGAGTCTGGAAGTTTTCCTTCTCTTTCTATTTCTTGGAATAGCTTGAGAAGGATAGGTATTATCTCTGCTTTAAACGTCTGGTAGAACTCCCCTGGGAAGCCATCTGGTCCTGGACTCTTATTTGTTGGGAGATTTTTGATAACCGATTCAATTTCTTCGCTGGTTATGGGTCTGTTCAAGCTTTCTATTTCCTCCTGATTGAGTTTTGGAAGAGTGTGGTTGTTCAGGAATTTGTCCATTTCTTCCAGGTTGTCCAGTTTGTTGGCATATAATTTTTCATAGTATTCCCTGATAATTGTTTGTATCTCTGAGGGATTGGTTGTAATAATTCCATTTTCATTCATGATTTTATCTATTTGGGTCATCTCCCTTTTCTTTTTGAGAAGCCTGGCTAGAGGTTTGTCAATTTTGTTTATTTTTTCAAAAAACCAACTCTTGGTTTCATTGATCTGCTCTACAGTTTTTTTAGTTTCTATATTGTTTATTTCTGCCCTGATCTTTATTATTTCTCTTCTTCTGCTGGGCTTAGGCTGCCTTTGCTGTTCTGCTTCTAGTTCCTTTAGGTGTGCTGTTAGATTTTGTATTTGGGATTTTTCTTGTTTCTTGAGATAGGCCTGGATTGCAATGTATTTTCCTCTCAGGACTGCCTTTGCTGCGTCCCAAAGCGTTTGGATTGTTGTATTTTCATTTTCATTTGTTTCCATATATTTTTTAATTTCTTCTCTAATTGCCTGGTTGACCCACTCATTCGTTAGTAGGGTGTTCTTTAACCTCCATGCTTTTGGAAGTTTTCCAGACTTTTTTCTGTGGTTGATTTCAAGCTTCATAGCATTGTGGTCTGAAAGTAAGCATGGTATAATTTCAATTCTTGTAAACTTATGAAGGGCTGTTTTGTGACCCAGTATATGATCTATCTTGGAGAATGTTCCATGTGCACTCGAGAAGAAAGTATATTCTGTTGCTTTGGGATGCAGAGTTCTAAATATATCTGTCAAGTCCATCTGATCCAATGTCTCATTCAGGGCCCTTGTTTCTTTATTGACCGTGTGTCTAGATGATCTATCCATTTCTGTAAGTGGTGTATTAAAGTCCCCTGCAATTACCACATTCTTATCAATAAGGTTGCTTATGTTTATGAGTAATTGTTTTATATATTTGGGGGCTCCGGTATTCGGTGCATAGACATTTATAATTGTTAGCTCTTCCTGATGGATAGACCCTGTAACTATTATATAATGTCCTTCTTCATCTCTTGTTACAGCCTTTAATTTAAAGTCTAGTTTGTCTGATATAAGTATGGCTACTCCAGCTTTCTTTTGGCTTCCAGTCGCATGATAAATAGTTCTCCATCCCCTCACTCTCAATCTAAAGGTGTCCTCAGGTCTAAAATGAGTCTCTTGTAGACAGCAAATAGATGGGTCTTGTTTTTTTATCCATTCTGATACCCTATGTCTTTTGGTTGGCGCATTTAATCCATTTACATTCAGTGTTATTATAGAAAGATACGGGTTTAGAGTCATTGTGATGTCTGTATGTTTTATGCTTGTAGTGATGTCTCTGGGACTTTGTCTCACAGGGTCCCCCTTAGGATCTCTTGTAGGGCTGGTTTAGTGGTGACAAATTCCTTCAGTTTTTGTTTATTTGGGAAGACCTTTATCTCTCCTTCTATTCTAAATGACAGACTTGCTGGATAAAGGATTCTCGGCTGCATATTTTTTCTGTCTAGCACCCTGAAAATCTCGTGCCAATTCTTTCTGGCCTGCCAAGTTTCAAAAGAGAGATCAGTCACGAGTCTTATAGGTCTCCCTTTATATGTGAGGGCACGTTTACCCCTTGCTGCTTTCAGAATTTTCTCTTTATCCTTGTATTTTGCCAGTTTCACTATGATATGTCGTGCAGAAGATCGATTCAAGTTACGTCTGAAGGGAGTTCTCTGTGCCTCTTGGATTTCAATGCCTTTTTCCTTCCCCAGTTCAGGGAAGTTCTCAGCTATTATTTCTTCAAGTACCCCTTCAGCACCTTTCCCTCTCTCTTCCTCCTCTGGGATACCAATTATGCGTATATTATTTCTTTTTAGTGTATCACTTAATTCTCTAATTTTCCCCTCATACTCCTGGATTTTTTTATCTCTCTTTTTCTCAGCTTCCTCTTTTTCCATAACTTTATCTTCTAGTTCACCTATTCTCTCCTCTGCCTCTTCAAGCCGAGCTGTGGTGGTTTCCATTTTGTTATGCATTTCGTTTAAAGCATTTTTCAGCTCCTCGTGACTGTTCCTTAGTCCCTTGATCTCTGTAGCAAGAGATTCTCTGCTGTCCTGTATACTGTTTTCAAGCCCAGCGATTAATTTTATGACTATTATTCTAAATTCACTTTCTGTTATATTATTTAAATCCTTTTTGATCAGCTCATTAGCTGTTGTTATTTCCTGGAGATTCTTCTGAGGGGAGTTCTTCCGCTTGGTCATTTTGGATAGTCCCTGGAGTGGTGCGGACCTGCAGGGCACTTCCCCTGTGCTGTAGTGTATAACTGGAGTTGGTGGGCGGGGCCGCAGTCAGACCTGATGTCTGTCCCCAGCCCACCGCTGGGGCCACGGTCAGACTGGTGTGTGCCTTCTCTTCCCCTCTCCTAGGGGCGGGATTCACTGTGGGGTGGTGTGGCTCGTCTGGGCTACTTGCACCGTGCCAGGCTTGTGATGCTGGGGATCTGGCGTATTAGCTGGGGTGGGTAGGCAAGGTGCTCGGGGGCAGGAGGGGCAGGCTTAGATCGCTTCTCCTTAGGTGATCCACTTCAGGAGGGGCCCTGTGGCAGCGGGAGGGAGTCAGATCCGCTGCGGAGGTTTGGCTCCGCCGAAGCGCAGAGTTGGGTGTTTGCGCGGAGCGAGCAAGTTCCTGGGCAGGAACAGGTTCTCTTTGGGATTTCGGCTGGGGGATGGGCGGGGGAGATGGCGCTGGCGAGCGCCTTTGTTCCCCACCAAACTGAGCTCTGTTGTCAGGGGGCTCAGCAGCTCTCCCTCCCTTTGTCCTCCAGCCTTCCCGCTTTCCGAGCAGAGCTGTTAACTTATGACCTCCCAGACGCTAAGTCGCGCTTGTTGTGGGAACACAGTCCGTCAGGCCCCTCCGCTTTTGCAAGCCAGACTCGGTGGCTGTGCTTGGCCGGCGAGCCGCCCCTCCGCCCCGGCTCCCTCCCGCCAGTCCGTGGAGCGTGCACCGCCTCGCCGCCCTTCCTACCCTCTTCCGTGGGCCTCTCGTCTGCGTTTGGCTCCAGCGACTCCGTTCTGCTAATCCTCTGGCGGTTTTCTGGGTTATTTAGGCAGATGTAGATGGAATCTAAGTGATCAGCAGGACGTGCGGTGAGCCCAGCGTCCTCCTAAGCCGCCATCTTGCCGCCGACCTTCAATGTCTGGACACAACTCTTGAACAACATAATTGTATTGTCTCAACTTTAGACCAGTTTTCTATTTTTGGATTCTGATATAAAGATATATCCTTTGGTAAATATCAAAGAAGAGTTTCCATACACTCAGCAAAGGAATTTATTTGATATAATTGGCATGGCTGCATAATATGAATAGTTGCCATTTTAGTTATTTTTATTACATTTTTCATATAGTTCCTTAATGTGACCTCTAATTCTTCCTTGAAATGTCTTTAAAAATTATTTTCTGGAGAAGAGGAGTTAAGATGGTGGAGTAGTAAGGGGACCCTGGGCTTTACTCCCGTCTTGAACACAGCTAAATCAACATGAAACCATTTTGATGGTTTGAAATCAACCTGAGGATTAACAGAACAATCTGTATAATTTGAGGGAGAGAACATGGCAGCTCCTCTTAACAAGCAGACTGAAACACACCAAGGGTCTAGTTTCCTTTATTTGATTTTTTAATTTTTAAAATTTTTATTTCATTCTATTACTATTATGTTGTGGTTGTTTTCTTCCTCCAAAATGACAAGATGGGAAAATTCACCTCAAAAGAGAGAACAGGAAGAAATAAAGGGCAGGGATTTAATTAATTCAGGTATAAGTAAAATGTCTGAACTAGAATTTAAAGCAGCAATTAGAGGGATACTAGCTGGGTTTGAAAAAAGTATAGAAGACACCAGAGAATCCCTTTCTGCAGAGATAAAAGAACTAAAATCTAGTCAGGCTGAAATTAAAAATGCTATAACCAAAATGCAAACCCAAATGAGGGCCATAAAAATGAGGATGGGTGAGGCAGAGAAGCAAATTAGCAAATAGAAAATAAAATTATGGAAAATAATGACGCTGAAAAGAAGAGGGAAACAAAGGTTAGGGATCACAAAGGCAGATTTAGGGAATTTATAAAACATAATAACACGTTTATCACAGGAATCCCAGAAGATGAAAAGAGGGAAAAAGAGGCAAAAGGTTTATGTGAGCAAATTATAGCTAAAAACTTCCCTAATCTGGGGAAGGATACATCAAAATCCCAGAAGCACAGAAAATTCCCACTAAATTCAACAAAAGCCAGTCATGGCCAAGACATGTTATAGTCAAATTCACAAAATACAGACAAAAAAACCTGGAAGCAGCAAGGGGGGAAAAAAAAAGTCTTTAACATGAAAGGGAAGGACAGATCAGGTTTGCAGCAAATCTGTCCGCAGAAACTTGGCAGGCCAGAAATGAGTGGCAAGATACATTCAATGTGCTGAATAGGAAAAAAAAAAATGCGGCAAAGAATATTCTATCCAATAAGGCTGTCCTTCAAAATAGGAGAGATAGTTTCCCAGACAAACAAAAACTAAAGGGGTTTGTGACCAATAAATCAGCCCTATGAGAAATTTTAAGGGAGACTCTTTGAGTGGAGAGAAAAAAAGACCAAAAGTAACAAAGACTAGAAAGGACCAGAGAACATTACCAGAAACACCAACTCTACAGGTAACACAATGACACTAAGTTCATATTTTTGAATAACTCTAAATGTAAATGGACTAAATGCTGCAGTCAAAAGTCATAGGGTATCAGAATGAATAAAAAAAAAAAAATCCATCAATATGCTGCCTACAAGAAACTCATTTTAGACCTAAAGGTACCTTCAGATTGAAAGTGAGGGGATAGAGAACCATCTGTTATGCTACTAAATGTCAAAACAAAGCCAGAGTAGCCATACTATGTCAGACAAGCTAGATTAAAAAAAAAATGTAACAAGAGATGAAGAAGGGCATTAAATCATAATTAAGGGTCCATCTATCAAGAGGATCTAACAATTATAAATATGCGTTCAAATTGTGAGCACACAAATTCATAAATCAATAACATAAAGCTCATTGAAAATAATACAGTAGGGGACTTTAACACCCCACTTCAGTAATGGACAGATTGCCTAAGCAGAAAACCACCAAGGAAACAATAGCTTTGAATGACACACTGGACTAGATGGACTTAATAGATAAATTTAGAACATTTCATCTAAAGCAACAGAATACACATTCTTTTTGAGTGCACACGGAACATTCTTCAGAATAGATCACATACTGGGTCACAAATCAGCTCTCAAGTACAAGAAGACGGAAATCATACCACTCATATTTTTGGACCACAACATTATAAAACTTAAAATCAACCACAAAAAAAAAAATTTGGAAAGCCCTCAAATACATGGAGGTTAAAGAACATCCTACTAAAGAATGAATGGGTTAACCAGGAAATTAAAAAAAAAATACATGGAAGCAAATGAAAATGGAAACACAAACCCATTGGGATGCAGCAAAGGCAGTCCTAAGAGGGAAGTATATTGCAAATCATGCTATCTCAAGAAGTAAGAAAGGTCCCAAATACACAATCTAATCTTACACCTAGAGGAGCTAGAAAAGGACAGCAAATGAAGCCTAATGCCAGCAGAACAAGGAAAATAGTAAAGCTTAGAGCAGAAATAAATGATAGAGAAACAGAACAGATCAATGAAATGTTGAGCTTGTTCTTGGAAAGAATTACCAAAATTGGTAACCCCCTAGACTTATTAAAAAATAATAGTAAAGGACCCCAATAAACAAAATCACAAATTAAAGAGGAGAGATCACAACTAACACCACAGAAATACAATTAGAATACTATGAAAAATTATTTGCCAACAAACTGGACAATGTGTAAGAAATAAATTTATAGAAACTCATAAACTACCAAATTGAAACAAGAAATAGAAAATTTGAACAGACCCATAACCAGCAAAGAAATTGGGTCAGTGATAAAAAAAAAAAAAATCTCCAAACAAAAGTCCTGTGACAGATGGCTTCCCAGGGGAATTCTACCAGGCATTTAAAGAAGAGTTAATACCTATCCTTCTAAAACTGTTTAAAAAAGTAGAAATTGAAGGAAAGCTTCCAAATTCATTCTACAAATCCAGCATTACCTTGATTCCAAAACTAGACAATGACCCAACTAAAAAGAATTACAGGCCAATATCCCTGACGAACATGGATGCAAAAATTCTCCACAAGATACCAGCAAGTTGAATTTAACAGTACATTAAAAGAGTTATTCACCATGATCAAGTGGGATTTATTTCTGGACTGCAGTACGGGTTCATTATTCACAAATCAATTAATGTGATATGCCACATTAAAAAAAAGGATAAGAACCAAATAATCTTGTTAATAGAAACAGAAAAAGCATTTGACAAAATACAGTATCCATTCCTGATAAAAATCCTCAACAAAGTAGGAATAGGTGGAATATACCTCAACATCATAAAGGCCATCTATGAAAGACCCACGGCTAATACCATTCTCAATGGGATAAAACAGAGTCTTTCCCCATGGTCAGGAACAAGATAAGGATTTCTACTCTCAACATTATTATTTTACATAGTACTAGAAATCTTAGCCTCAGCAATCAGACAACAAAAAGAAATAAAATGCATCTAAATTGGGAAGGAAGAAGTCAAACTTTCACTATTTGCAGGCTACATGATACTCTATGTAAAAAACCCAAAGACCCCACCAAAAAACTGCTAGAACTAATACATGAATTCAGCAAAGTCACAGGATATAAAATCATTGTGCAGAAATCTGTTGCATTTCTACACACCAATAGCGAAGCAGCAGAAACAGAAATCAAGGAATGGATCCCGTTCACAATCGCACCAAAACAATAAGAGACCTAGGAACAAGCCTAACTAAAGAAGTAAAAGTTATATACTCTGAAAACAATAGAACACTAATGAAAAAAAAAATGAAGGGGACACAAAAACATTCCATGCTCATGGATTGGAAAAACATTGTTAAGATGTTTATACTACCCAAAGCAATATACACATTTAATGCAATCCCTATCAAAATACCGTGAGCATTTTTCACAGAGCTAGAATAAACAATCCTAAAATTTGTATGGAATCACAAAAGACCCCAAATAGCCAAAGCAATTCTGGAAAAGAATAGCAAAGCTGGAGTCATCATGATTCCAAATTTCAAGCTATGTTACAAAGCTGTAATCATCAAGACAGTATGGTACTTGCACAAAAACAGACACATAGATCACTGGAACAGAAAAAACCTAGAAATGGACCCCCTACTATATGGTCAACTAATCTTTGACAGTAGGAAAGAATATCTATTGGGAAAAAAAGATAGTCTCTTCCACCCATGGTTTGGGAAAACTGGACAACGACATGCAGAAAAAGAAACTGGACCACTTTCTTACACCATACAAAAAATAAAATCAAAATAGATGAAAGACCTAGATGTGAGACAGGAAACCATCAAAATCCTAGAGGAGAACACAGCCAGCAACCTCTGTGAACTTGACTGCAGCAACTTCTTACCAGACATGTTGCTGAAGACAAGGGAAATAGGAGCACACGTGAACTATTGGGACTTCATCAAGATAAAAAGCTTCTGCACAGTGAAGGAAACAATAACAAAATTAAAAGGCAGCCTACATATTGGGAGAAGATATTTGCAAACAAAATATTTGATAAAGAGTTAGTATCCAAAATCTATAAAGAACTTGTTAAACTCAACATCCAAACAATGAATAATCCAGACTAAGAAATGGGCAGAAGACATGAATGGACATGTTTCCAAAAAAGATATCCAGATGGCTAACAGACACATGAAAAGATGCTCAATATCAGTCATCATCAGGGAAATACAAACCAAAACCGCGATGAGCTATCACCTCACACCTGTCAGAATGGTTAAAATTAACACAAGAAACAACAGGTGTTGTCCAGGATGCAGAGAAAGAAGAACCCTCTTGCACTGTTGGTGGGAATGCAAACTGGTATAGCCACTCTGGAGAACTGTATGGAGGTTCCTCAAGAAACTAAAAATAAAACTACCCTATAATCCAGCAATGGCACTGTTAGGTATTTACCCAAAGAATACAAAAATACAGATTTGAAAGGGAACATCCACCCCAATGTTTATGGCATTATTATCAACAATAACCAAACTATGGAGAGGGCCCAAATCTCCATCTCCTGATGAATGGATAAAGCAGAGGTGATACACATACATGCATGTACATACACATATACATATGTATATATACATACGTACATACACGTGCACACACATACACAACGGAGTATTACTCAGCCATCAGAAAGAATGAAATCTTGCCATTTGCAGTGGTGTGGATGGAGCTAGAATATATTATGCTAAGTGAAATAAGTCAATCAGAGAAAGACAAATATAATATGATTTCATTCGTGGAATTTAAGAAACAAAACAGATGAACATAAAGGAAGTGAGGTGTGGGAAGAGACAGAACAAACCACAAGAGCCTCTTAATGACAGAGAACAAACTGGGGGTTGATGGAGAGAGGTGATTGGGAGATGGGCTAGATGGGTGATGGGTATTAAGGAGGTCACTTGTGATGAGCACGGGGTGTTGTGTGTTAAGTGCTGAATCACTGAGTTCTACTCCTGAAACCAGTATTGCACTGTATATTAACTAAGATTAAAATTAAAAAGGCAATAGAGATATTTGATAGAGAGCTACCATAGAAAAAAATTCTTGGATCCAAAGAAATGAAAATATTGTATACAAAAAGATTACTTTTCACAGAAAGTGCAATTAAAGGCAGTGAAATTTGTTAAACATACCAGAAAAAAATCCCAGAATTTTCTTTATCATTGAGTATACCTTGAAATATGCTATTAGCTTGCATAGTCCTAGAACAGGAGCACAGATTATAAAAATGGTATTTCAAAATTTTTCAGAGGGATTGTTATAACTGTGCTACTTTAGGTAGCCAGTCCATAACTGGCTGTTAGCAGTTTAGAAAGTTTTAAGAAGCATGCACTAGAATATAAATCATCACTCTGCTTAGTTCAAAAAAGTATCTGTATGACAAGCCAACATGCTTAGGGATATAGATGATTTGCATTCTGACACAAACTTATTCATTAAAAATCAATCAAATTTTAAATAGGACAGGGTTAGATCCTTGTATTTGTTAGGACTGTTTTCAGCTCTAGCAGACTATCTGATTAATTTTTATTTCATCAAATAGGCTTTACAAAAAAATCTTCCCTCAAATAACAAATTCAGAGGTAAGCGTTTGCTTGTTGACATTGGTAAAACTACTCAACAGATCAGACTCTTCCTTCTCTAGCATGCTGACCTTTATCCTCAGGTTGTCACCTATGGTCAAAAGATGTTTACAATTAAGTCAGTAAAATGAAGAACCAGCTGCATCTGGGATTTTAATATGAAAAGTAAAAGTTTTCCTGGATGCCTCCTATAGATACTCTCTTAGCTTTCATTGGACATAACTTTGAAATCTGGCATACCTAGCTGCAAGAGGAGATAAGTTTAATGTATGGCAGAAGTACTAGTGTTTTTAGGATTGCTTTGATAGAAAGGATAGCTAGGTGATGTTGAGTCAGCATTTGACTCCAAACACTCAGTAGCTTGACATAAGTTTACTTGTTGCTTACACAAAATATGTGAGTCTGTGTGATTATCCAGTGTAGATCTCTTCCATGTGGTGACTTCATGATCCTGGCTGCTCTGATTTTATGGCTGATGGATAGAGAGTAGTTCTCTAGTGTGCTTATGCTTCCCTGCTCTTCTTAGCTGTTTACCAAAATCAGTGTGTTTATACCCAAATCTGTTTATGCCACTTATATTTTACTGGTACCTGGTAATTTACTTGAAATGCTAAGTCATCATGGTACTATGTAAATACAAAAAGGGTGGTTTTATTGAAACCTGGTTGAATGTTTTGTGAGGAAGTGATAAGGTGTAGCCACTAAAAATTACTCTAAGTTTGGTATAAGAACCCAAAGAAATCTAAAAGGATGCTGAACTCAGGTTGTTTTGCAGGTATTTGATTTCTTGCTCCAGTTAAAAAAAATGAAATTGGAAATCATAGGTAATATATTGTAAGGGTGAACTATTTAAGAAAGATCAGCCTGGATCTACAATCAGAGAAATTGTGTGTAAGGAAATTACTATGGGCTCAGATCTAAAGACAAGAGGACCTTTATTGTATTTGTCAAATATTCATCACAGTTTATGATTTTGACCTTTATCATTAAATATTCTGTTTTGCAATCTTTGCACTGATTTTGAGTGGTTTAATAATGGAATGGAATAGAAATAGCTTTTACCCACTATTGTTAACTGAATCACTTGCTGCATTTTAAAATAATTTTAAAAAGCAAAAGTCAAACTGACTCTGAACCTGATTTGCTTTCCTCTAAGAGGTAGAAAGAATGAAAATTGAGGTTGGAATAAATTATTGCAAAAACTAAAGAAAATTACAATAAATTGTGGCTACCATTTTCTAATATTTTCCCCCTTTTTATCTCTTATGTTCACTATGTTCCATATATTATCTGAGTATCCAAGACCTTGACATTAGCTGCAGTCTTGAATTCTTCTGGTCTCTTGGCTATTTTATGACATTATTAGAATCATATTGAATTACATGCACCTTCCTCTTAATGTCTAGCTCAAAGTTTGCCTTAGGGAATACATAATCAAAAACATTGAGATAGATATTAACTATAAAGATAAACACTGTAAGCCCCTTATTTATTATCTAGAATATATCTCTAGGTCAAAGCCATTAGAGTTGCTTTATTCTGCCTGTTTTGTTCACAAAGACACAGATTCCTGCCCTCTGCTTACAAGTTCATATTTCTTTTTTTTTCTTTCTTCAAGTTCATATTTCTTTGACTATCCTTCTCGGCTTCTGGATGAGATTGTGATCTTCAGATATCTCTTACACTAACATTCATCCTTGTCCTACCAAAATTTAATTTGTCAAAAATTTTTTCAAGTACTTTTGTTTTATTATGACCAGAATTCCATTTACTCATTCATTCTTTTAGTGTTCTATTAGAGAGCTAGGGATGCTTAAGACTGGCTTTGAGATGAGATGAATGTTTGTGTTTCATATCATGTTCATTTCTTTGTGACCTGCAAACACTTTCACATCAACATTTATTCACAGGGGATATTATTATCACCATATTTTTTAATGGAAACCGAAGGCCAGAAAGTAGCAGTCATATACTCAAGGATATGAAGAGTGAGCAGCAGAATTGGGACTATATGCTATTCTCCTGCCTTTTCCACATCTTCACACCCAAACGCCAGATTTCTATGTATATAACAAGTCTCCAAAGCCTCAAAGATCTTGAGGTGGGTCATGCAAAAGAAGGCTAAAGCAAGACTCATCCTATTGAGGCAGTTTGGGTCCTCCGTGGCTAACTGCTTGGCCCGCTATATTTTGCATACTTCTTTCTCTGTGATCACTTCCTTCTTATTAAAAGACTCTCCTCTTTTGGTTGATAATGTGCCGATTTCTGTTGCATGTCTTTTTATCTCTCTGTTTACTATTTTCTTTGATTTCCTTCTCTTGCCATCTCGAGCAATGAAGTGATAAATTTCAGATTAGGTTTTATATACTAAGTAGAAAACTTGTAGAATTATGGCAAAATCTGACAGACATACTTTGAAAGTGAAACTTATCTAGACAGATCACATTAACTTATATTCAGAGCAGGCAATTGTGGGAATATAACAATTCACATAATGAAGAGTTGTCCAGCCATTATTGATGGTAAGTTTTACATTTTCAATATTTGGTTATTCATTGACTCAGGAAATGAAGTGAATTCCTCTGAGATCCTCTTCATGAAATCCATTGTCATGAGAGTTCCTGATTAAGGGTTCTCTCTCTCTCTCTCTCTCTCTCTCTCTCTCTCTCTCTCTCTCTCTCTCTCTTTAATTTCTAGTTTGAATCTTCCCAGATTCACCTCTCCTACTATTCCATGATTGCCGAAGGTTTGATCAGCTTAGGGGGTCTCCTTTACTTACGACACCTGTCATCTGCTACAAATAATGGTATTGGAATGAGATCAACAGTTAGTGGTGGGGAATGGGAAGTGGCTCTCAGCAACTCCTTGTTAATGTTCTGTTCAAATGTGGTTTTTGGTCTTTTTTTTTTTTTTTTTTTTTATTTATTTATTTTTGGGACAGAGAGACAGAGCATGAACGGGGGAGGGGCAGAGAGAGAGGGAGACACAGAATCGGAAACAGGCTCCAGGCTCCGAGCCATCAGCCCAGAGCCCGACGCGGGGCTCGAACTCACGGACCGCGAGATCGTGACCTGGCTGAAGTCGGACGCTCAACTGACTGCGCCACCCAGGCGCCCCGGTTTTTGGTCTTTTTTAAAAATATAGTCTATGGCAATTCATTTCTTCCAGTGGTTCAGGCCAATTAGACTCTACTCTTTCCCCCATAAATCCAATCCTTCAACAAATCCTGTAGATTCAACTTCCAAAGTGTCCAGAGTCTGACCATGCATCACCATTTCCACTGCTATCATCTTGATTCTATCCTCCATCACATCTCCTTTGTATTATTGCAACAACCTCTATCCGGGGCTCAGCAGCCAGAGTATAAAATGTGAGTCAAACATGTTCTACTCAAAACTTTTCAATGGCTCCTATAAGAATTTATAGGTTCTGGCCTCACTCAGTTTATCTTCTATCATTCTCTCCTTGCTTATTCCTTTCAAGCCACATTGGCCTAGCTGTTTTCTCTTTAAGATATTTATATATACCTAGAGTCCTTTTTCCATGCATATCCATTTAGCTGGCTCCCTCATCTCCTGTATTTCTTTACTAATACTTAGCCATCTCAGTGAGACTTTCCTTGACCATTCAATTCAGAATTAAAACTCTATCCCCTACATTCCCTTTCTTTGCTTTGGCTTTCTCCTTAACACTTACTACCACTAACCTATGTTTTCTGTATGTGTCTACTTACTGGATTATTGTCTGTTTCCCCAAATGAATGTAAGCCATGAGAACAAGGATTTTTGTCAGTTTTATTCACTCTCTTATCCCCTAGAACTTACAGTCCTTATAAAATAATGGGAATTCAAAACAAACTAAAAAGGACAAAAACTTTATTGGATGTATTCAGTGAACATAAGAATATAATAAAGATGTACTTATTTTGTGATACTCTGTGATATTTTAAATAAATAGAATAATGTTAAAAGCAAATGTGTAGGAATATGTCTTCTATATCTTTTCTTCTATCTGACCACCCATTCATACGAGGCCCATGGTATGATTCAAAACAGTGGGGACTACAGCTAGAAACCAGGCTCTGGATAGCACACAGACCTATACTCTATTGACACATTGAGCTACCAGGCCACACACAGTGATGGTAATTCAGGTTGGCAGAATATTGACTGTTTTTTTAAATGTGCCTTTCCCTGAACTGTCACTTTAAAGAGGAGACTGTCTTTGGGCTGTGACTTAGTAGACCTTTTACGAATGTCAATGCCTCTGTTAAAGTAATCAAGTTCTTAACCTTTGGTCTAGTGAAATATATTGATACTGTGGTCTTTTTATATATTTTATACCATATTAAACTTTGGATATATAATCTTTGCTGCCACTTTCATTAAATATTAAAAATACACATATTAACAATATGATTACTCATAGTTTTGCCATGCATAGTTTGTATAGATTTTGTTTCCATTAAATTGTACTTTTCAAGTGCTCAGTAGTAAATACTATAACTGTCAGTATAGTTTGGGATTATAAATGAAGATTAGAAATGTATTAGAAATGAAGATATAGGGGTGCCTGGGTGGCTTAGTTGGTTGAGTGTCTGACTCTTGATTTTGATTCAGGTCTTGATCCCAGGGTCATTGGATCAAGCCCCATGTCAGGCTCCATGCTGAGTGTGGAGCCTGCTTGGGATTCCCTCCCTCCCTCCCTCCCTCTCTCTCTCTCTCTCTCTCTCTCTTTCTCTCTCTTTTTTTCTCTCTCTCTCTCCCCCTTCTTCCCCCTTCCCTCTCTGCCCCTTCCCCCTATTTTTCATGCTCTCTCGCTCTCAAATAAAAAAAATAAAAATAAATTTAAAAAGGTAACTTATTTAAAAAAAGAAATGAAGAATTTTTTTTCTCAAGTGAGTACATTGAGTTTTTATTCACGTTAGTTGTATCTTTTTTTTTTAATTTTTTTTTTCAACGTTTATTTTTTATTTATTTTTGGGACAGAGAGAGACAGAGCATGAAACACATTAGTTGTATCTTTAAAGCCACCAGAAGCTTATAGTTTTATTCCTTTGACCTTACAGTACTCATAATTTTCTAGCAAATTTATGTCGTTTGAATACTGTATGATTAATTTTTATCCTAAACTTCTCTGGAACTCCGTCTGAAAAGAAAATGTTCCAAATTTTCTCATAATTATTATTACTATTTATTTCTTAGTCCTAAGCATGTACTCTATCTATGCTTTTTATTTTAGAAGAGTTTTTTATCTACAGAAAATTGTAAAGAGAGTAGGGAGTTTCCATGTTTCCTTAGTTTTTACCTAAGATCCCTTTTTTGTTTAGGTATCCCATCCAGGGTAAGTTACATTTAATTGTCATTAAGCTCTTCTTGGATGTGACAATTTCCCAAAGTTCCTAGTTTTTGATAATTTTGACACTTCTGAGGAATGATGGCTATTTTGTAGAATGTCCCTCAATTGGGATTCATCTGTAGAATTTCCCTCATGATTATACTGATTACACTGAATTTGGGTTGGAATATAAAAAAAAAAAGTTATTTTTACTGCATTATATCCAGGGTATATGATCACTGTTAATGTTGACCTTGATCACTTGGTAGAGGTAATATTTTTAAGGTTTGACCACTATAAAATTACTGTTCCCTCAGCTCCTTTTCATACTGTATCTCTGGAATGATATCCATGTACACAGCCCATAAGTGAGGAGTAGGGAGCTATGATCCACCTCCTGGAGGATGATGAATGTACATTGATTATTTAGGATTCTGCATTAGAGATTTGCCTCTTCTTCCCCATGCATTTATTTATGCAATCTTTTATATAAGTATGGACTCATGGATACTTGTTTTACATTTTGTGTTATAATACAGTTCTACTTTATTTTGTTTCTCAGATATTTCAGCTTTAGCTTTTAGAAGCTCTTTCACTTGCCTTCTGTGTTCTTTTGACATATACTGTTTGGTGTATGGTGTGTGTGTTAGGACTTCCTTACTGAGACTACAAGATTCTATAGACTCATATATTTCCCACCTCAGTAGTAGAATCAGCCATTTCTACAAGAAACATTGCTTTTTTATTGGAGATTTTTTTAAAACAATTTTTAAATTTAAGTCCAAGTTAGTTAACATATAGTGTAATAATGACTTCAGGAATAGAATTTAGTGATTCATCACTTACATATAACACCCAGTGCTCATCTGAACAAGTGCTCTCCTTAATGTCATTCACCAATTTAGCCCATTCCCCACCCCCCCCACCAAACACCCCACCAGCAACCCTGTTCTCTGTATTTAAGAGTCTCTTATGGTTTGTCTCCCTCTCTGTTTTTATCTTATTTTTTCTTCCCTTCCCGTATGTTCATCTGTTATATTTCTTAAATTCCACATATGAGTGAAGTTATATATTTGTCTTTCTCTGACTTATTTTGCTTGGCATAATACACTCTAGTTCTATCCATGTTGTTGCAAATGGCAAGATTTCATTCTTTTGATCACTGAATAATATTCCATTGTATATATGTACCACATCTTCTTTATCCATTCATCAGTTGATGGACATTTGGGCTCTTTCTATACTTTAGCTATTGTCAATAGTGCTGCTATAAACATTGGGGTGCATGTGCCATTTTGAATCAGAAATATTTTATCCTTTGGATAAATACCTAGTAGTGCAATTGCTGGGTCATAGGGTATTTTTTTTTATTTTTTGAGCAACCTCCATACTATTTTCCAGAGTGGCTGTACCAGTTTGCATTCCCACCAGCAGTGCAAAAGGGTTCCCCTTTGTCCACATCTTCGCCAACATCTGGTTGCCTGAGTTGTTAATTTTAGCCATCCTGACTGGTGTGAGGTGGTATCTCATTGTGATTTTGATGTGTATTTCCCTGATGATGAATGATGTTGAGCATCTTTTAATGTGTCTGTTAGCCATCTGGATGTCTTCTTTGGAGAAGTGTCTGTTCATGTCTTTTTCCCATTTCTTCACTGGATTATTTGTTTTGGATGTTGAGTTTGATAAGGTCTTTATAGATTTTGGATATTAACCCTTTATCTGATATGTCATTTGGAAATATCTTCACCCATTTTGTCAGTTGCCTTTTAGTTTTGCTATTGTTTCCTTCACTGTGCAGAGCCTCTTATCTTGATGAGGTCCCAATAATTCATTTTTTGCTTTTGTTTCCCTTGCCTTTATTGGAATGGTTTTAGAAGCAAGGATCTGATAGTCACTAGGTGTGGGTGCTTGTAGGAACTTTCAATATAGGAAGGAACTGTATATGTGATACTAGCTATATTTGCATATAACCATAAATATTTTTCTATATAATAATCTGTATCTGTATTAAGATAAACATGAATTCACACAGATGTCTTCAACCTTAATAGTATATTTATTTGCACTGCTTTTCACCCCAGGACTTCACAAGACCTCTGTACCAGGTGTACAACCAACTTACTGGATCATTGTGTGAATAAAAATATTCTCTTCATTATCTTCCCACTTCTGGGCTCCTTTGTTGATTTTTCTTGCACCTTAAATTTAATTGTTTGTTAAAAATACCTTTTGTGTAAAAGAAACTGATATATGGTGCTTTTTTTGTGTGGACACCTGTGTCATCAGAGGATATGCACACCTGACTCTCATGAAACCACCTGCTGCTATCTCATTCCAAATGCAAGAGGCTAGGTTTTCAAGGTCTGGCTTTACCATTCTTTTATAATCAACTGTCCATCTCTTGTTTTCTCCTCCTTTCAGCCTACGGTAATTTATCCTAAACTTGAATGTGGCATGGTGATAACTTAGGTTTCACTCGTTAAACCTCAAATGTTTTGCCTAAGCCTTAATGTCTTCTTAATTCCACTCAGAGTCTAGTTTTTTTTTTTTTTTAATTCAGAAAGATTTGAACACTATACCCACTCTGGTGTATCCATGTTCAAGAGCAGTAGGTGAAGAATAGCCTAATAATTGTATGGACAAAAGCACAAAGTTGGAAAGGAAAAAAAAATAGTGGAAACGCATCGCCACACCATACATTTAGTTCTAGACTACAAATTCCAGTATTGCTATATCTCTTCTTTTCCTCCTTGACTTTTGTTTCCCATAGATTATTTTCCTCCTTGCTGCCAGTTAAATCCTTATTCTTATAAAGCCTTTTGTGTTTTGCCATGGTTTCCTGCCAAGTTCTTGGCAATATGGTCCAATTACCCAAGTCCTCTTCTCTTCCTCTGGTTGCCCTATGTGAACCCTCCAGTATTACACGAAATGCTTGATAATCTGAAAACCAGCCCTGTGCATTCCTAACTCTGCTTTTGCTTTTACATTTTCTTTCTCCTGGTGTTAGTTTAACAGTTACTCTTTTGACCATCATTTCTCTCTCTCTTTTGTTTCTTTCTGATAATTTCTAAGATGTTATAACTGAGGTGCTACATTTTACTATGTGTCAGAGAAATGTTTTTGTTTGGCACTAAATGTAACCTCTAAATACAAGGATGCTCTTGAGGTTTCTAAAGCAGCCTCAGTAAGTAGCTGATCTCCATCTCATGTGGGTTTTGAACAAGTTTCAAAGTAACAATTGAGGCCAAAATGTCATCTTTATTATAGGTAAAGGCCAACATGGAGGTCAATTAATTTTAGATTAGTCTGGTAGTGTGTGTGCTAATTACTGAACTCCAGAACTGACCACATTTTCCCTTTTAGGCCCAGACTAGTGGACCTCCCCAGATGAAGAGTCCCTCCTGATAGCAAGGGAGCAGAGTTGCTGACCTGAACATGCTTAGTGATTTTCCTCAAATATACTCAATAGATAAGTCATGGTACTTTGAGGTGGAGTGAATAAAGGGACAGATATAGAAATAGTATTCTACTGATTTCTTCTCATTTGAAAGAGGGAAAAATATTCCTACTCTGTGTCCTTCTCTAAAACAGCAACAACAACCAAAACCAACCAACCAACCAAACACAAAAAACCCTCCAGTGTCTCTTCATTTCCAGAAAAATCTATCAAGCTATTTTTTTTCATATATTGCTTCTTTCTAATTTCTACTTCTAGAGTGTCAGATATATATTGGAGCCTCTCAATTCCTTCCATATGTCTCAATTTGTGTGCTATTCGATATTACCCCTTTGTAATGCATTTAGGTAAATTCCTAATACTATTTCCTTACACATCTTGCTATTTGTTACATGTTGAATAAAAATTACTAGTTATGGCAAACATTTATGAATACATGTATCTTCTTCCTTATGAATACAAATTGTATTTTTTGGTTAAGGGGAAGAAACATATGGCCACCTTCAGAAAAATACTCATTTTTGCATCCTTTCTTACAGCTTGTGGAGGTGAGGATATTGATTTTTGAATAATATAATGTAAGCAGAAGTCTATTGGGGGTTTTAGGGGAGATTTGTGTTTGTTAATAATGGAGTTGTTGTGCCTAATTTCATTGAGTTACTGAATCAATTTTAAGAAACCTATCTTTACACTTTGTGATGTGAAAGAAAATCTGGCTTCTTTATTGGCCAATGACCTTTTAACTTCTGTGAACTGTCTTTTAATATTCTTTGTCAAATTTTCTTTAAAAATTGTTTTTTTGTCTTATTGATAAGCAGATATCCTATATGCACTTGGGATACCAATTCTAGTTTTATGCACTGCTGATAGTCTCACATTCTGCAGCTTGTGTTTCCATTTTCTATGTAGTATTTGTTCCAGAAACTTCAAATTTAATGTGGTTAAATATGCCAGTAGTTTCCTTTTTATATAGGTCTTTTGTGATTATCTAAGAATATTTTATCCTGATGATGGACATAAATCTATTCTACAACTTTTTCCCTCAATTTTAAAGTTTTGCTTTTCTCTGGTTGTTAGGTTGTATAAAATTAATATTTGTGTTTGGTGTGAGGTAAGGTTTATTTTTGGGCTCTCTGTTCTGTTCTAATGATAATTTTGTCTATTTGTACAAGAATATCGCTTCAAATACTATTTATAGTTTTATACTATTAAATACTATTTATAGATTTATAGTTAGGCTTGATCATCTTCAAAAAACTTTTCTTGTCTCTATTGGGCTTTTTATGCTTCCATATGAACTAAGATCATCTGCTATAGGGGTGCCTGGGTGGCTCAGTCAGTTAGGCATCCGACTTCCACTCAGATCATGATCTCACAGTTTGTGAGTTCAAGCCCCATGTAAAGCTCTGTGTTGACAGCTTAGAGCCTGGAGCCTGCTTTGGATTCTGTGTTTCCTCCTCTCTCTGCCCCTCCCATGCTCATTCTCGTCTTTCTCTGTCTCTCAATAATAAATAAACATTAAATTTGTTTTTTCTTAAAGATCATCTGTTATAAATTCATGTAAAGCTTTGTTGGTCATTTTATTGAAATTGCCCTGATTTCAGAGGTTGATTTGAGAGAATTAGGTTTTATAATATTGAGTCTTCTGTAAGCATGGTATCTCTCTCCATTTATTAAGATGTTTTTTGTTCTTCAGTAATTTTTGTTAATATTTTTGTAGACGTTTCAAACCTTTTTGTGTGATTTTATTCTACTTGGATTTTATTCCAACAAAATGGGAAATATTTTTATTGCTTGCTATTGACAATGGATACTTTTTATATTTAATTTTAAATATGTGCTACTTTTATAGAAGAATGCTATTTAGTTTCCTATGTTGATCTTGTATTCAGAGCTCTTAACAGATACTCTTACTCTAATATTTGGTCCCTTGAGTGTCTTTGATTTTATATATAGACAATTGTACACATTAGTTTTAAGTTCTGCTACATGCTAAGATTATACTGCAGTGGCTAAAAAAATGAAAGGATGTATTTGCAATAAGGAGCCTGGAGGGAGACAGTCTAGGGCTGTGATAGTGGCTCAGTGGTTTCATTGAGGACCAGACTCTCTTAACTTCATGTTTGCTCATTGTGACAGTATTGCTTTCATCCTCATTATTACAAGATGACCACTGTCCCATGAGGCATAAAGTGAGCATTTGAGTCAGTAAGACGACAGAAGAATGAAAGGACAACAAACTGACTTGGGCCCTAGGACGCTTACCCTTCTTCAACCTGGAGGGACTGGACTTAAGCAGAATTCTCTATAAGACCTTTTCTTTCCCTCTGTATTAGGAAATACTTTCTTGCCCTGCTGTAGGCAACTCACTTTCCCAGGCAACACCCAAATAACAGTTGCATCCAAGTCCAGATCACCTGCTGTCCAAATGGATTAATTATCCTTCAAAGATTAGGGTTGCTCTTACATTGAGCCCTTGTCCCTATGGAAAAGGAGATCTAAGAAGAAGATAGACTCAGTACAAATACAGAAAGTAAAAATGTGGGATCTTTATCCTTTCCTTTCTGCTAATGCATGCAGTTGCTCTCTAGTTATTGACTGACTTTGTATCTAGCAACGTTGGTAAACTCTCCTATTCCAATATATTTTTTGTAATTTTTTTTTGTTTTCTTTGTTATGTCATCTGTAGATTATGACGTGTTTATTTCTTGAATTATTTTTATGCTCTTTAATTTTTCTTTAAAAAAATTTAGTGTTTATTTTTGAGATAGAGAGTGAGCATGAGTTGGGGAGGGGCAGAGAGAGAGACACACACAGACTCCGAAGCAGGCTCCAGGCTCTGAGTGTCAGCACAGAGCCTGATGGGGGGGGGCTTGAGCCCATGAACCATGAGATCATGACCTTAGCCTAAGTCGGCGCTTAACCAGCTGAGCCACCAGGTGCCCCTTTAATTCCTTTTTCTAATCTTACTAAGTTGGCTAGGATCTCCAGTATAGTAATAGAATTAAAAGTTGGATCCTTGCTGATACTGAGTTTTACTATTGAATACAGTGTTTATGGCAGTTTTTTGTGAACACCCTTGATCATGTAGAGAGCTTTCTTCTTGTCTGTTTATAAATAGTTGTGCTTATTAATGTTGAATTTTATTAAATGGGATTTGCCAGTTTTGACATGATTATGACCTTTCTACTTCTGTTTGATAATTCAAATTTATATTCCTTATAAAAACACAAATTGGTATGATGTATTATTTTATATGTTGCTGGCTTCAGTTTTTAAATATTTTATTTAGATATGTCTAAGACTATGAATGAGACTGGCTTGTAGCTTTATTATCTTGTACCACTTATGCTATCATTTCTGGTTATAGCAGTATATTATTGGAATTGAGTAATGTTTCTTTTTTGTATTCCATAAAAGAGTGTTAAGTTTGGAGTTAAGGGGCACCTGGATGGCTTAGTCAGTTAAACGTCCGACTTTGGCTCAGGTCTGATCTCCCGGTTTGTGGGTTTGCGTCCCGTGTAAGGCTTTGTGCTGACAGCTCAGAGCCTGGAGCCTGCTTCGGATTCTGTGTCTCCTCTCTCTGCCCCTCCCCTGCTTGCACTCTGTCTCTGTCTCTCTCTCTCTCTCAAAAATAAATAAACATTAAAAACAACTTTTTTAAATTTGGAGTTAAGAGTTTCTTGATTTTTTAGTCAAATTTGTCTGTTGAACAATTTGGGCTGTTATTTTATTAGTTACTAATAAAATAACTTCAGTTTTAAGGCATTTCTTATAAGAAATTATGTTCTGTTGACCTTTTCAAAGTTATTTGAATATTAATTACATATTTGTTTTCTCTACAAACTTCTTGTTAGTACACATTTTTGAATTTTCAAAATGGGATCATGGGGTATGCATTGTTGCACATTGCTTCTTTCCCACGTTAGGTGTATAAGACTCATTCATGTTGACACAGTGCAGATTAGTTTTGATATATGTTGTTTTCCTTACATTATAAGGTAAAATATTTTCTCTTAATTTCTGTTAAGAATTTTCTTAATTCAAACGCATGGCTATCATCTAGGTATATTTGCATTACTGAATTTTAGTAAAATTGCATTATGTTCAGAAAGCATGCATTGAGTGATTTCATCCTTTTAAATTTGTTACTTTGCTTTATGTCCTATTCAAGGTCAATTTTTATAAAAAGTTCCTTTTATGGTTGAAAAGAATGTATATACTGCAGTTATTGATGTGATATATATATGTGTAACATTGTATTATGATTCAGTATATTAATTCATAACATATATGGTAATTCATATTTACAAAATCTTATCTTTGAAGCCTATTCCATCAATAACTAAAAATGGTTTATTAAAATATAGCCACTTTAAGTACAGATCTATTTCTCCCTTCACTTTTGTCAATTTTGTTTTTATCAGTTTTCATAGATTTTGTTTCCTCATTTATTTAGAAGAAGTTTTATTAGGTGCCTACAAATTTAAAATAATTAAATCTTCCTGGTCCATAGGACTATTTACCTTTAAAAAATAAATATTGTAAACTCACCAATTTTAACATATCTGATTTGCTACAATCCACTGCAGTTATTCTCTTTTCCCCCACTTGATCTTGGTGAAAGTGTTTGTCCCTTGCTTTGTACTTTATCTCACCTAGATGTGGTCGAGCTATTTCTTTTTTAATGTTAAATTTTATGTTGAAAAATAATATGCATCTAAAGATGTACAAATTATAAGTACACATTTCGACAGCTTATCATAAGGTTAAGCTCACCTGTGTAACTAGCATCCAGATCAAGAAAAAGAATTTTAGCAGCATTCCAGAAGCTCCCTCATATCCTCATATGCTCACATATCAATAGTGTTCCAAGAACAACTTGTCCTGACTTCTAACACTATAGGTTACCTTATTTTTTGCAGTTTAATTGCTCTGTGCATCTGTACATTTATTAGCTAATATTAATGCAGCAAATAGGAAACAAAAGCTCACAAACACTCTACAGAGTTTCACAAGACACATGGCAGGGGAAAAAAGTAACTTAAGAAGGATCAAAGTATCCTAGGGTCTTCATGGATGCATTCCTGGGGAGATAGGGGTCGCATTCCTGGGGAGATAGGGGTCTCATTCCTGGAGAGGGCATGTCTACTGGCATCCCTCGAGCAGAGGGAAGCTTGTTGGTGGGCCCATGGGTGGGTCTCATATCAGGTGGAGGAACCATAATGTCTGGAGGTGGTATTGCTTGACCAAAGAAATGGGTGGTGTCCCCCATCCTGGTGGATACTGAGCTGGGGCTCCAACAATGCTGCCAGTAGTAGCAACAAGAGTAGCTGCTACAGTGCCTCTTCCCTGTGGAAGGCCCCCAACCCCTCGGACAGGCCCTGCTAATCCAGCAGGAGCCCGGGGAACTGGAACACCAGCTGGCATTCCTCTGCCAGGTCTTCTGCCAACCTCAGGGCCTCCTGCAACTCCAGCAATGGTACCTGAGAAATGCCTTTGGGCATTTGGGTACCTTTGGTGGGGGGTGGTCCTTCCACAGTCATGGAAACCAAGTTCTCCCCACACAGCAACACCAGACCCAAGATCCGCTTTTCTTCACGCTCCAGATGCTTCACATTCTTTGGCTTGATCTTCCTGAATTCATCACAATCACAGAGGATCAGGTTCATATGCTTGTCAAAAACCTTAAAGGTGCCAATGAAGATTTGGCCATCTTGCAGGATACATCTCATTGTATGGTCAATGTGCTGCTGCAACTCGCTTTCCCACAGTCGTAGTTGGTGTTCCAAAACAGCACCAAATCCAATGTCGATTTCAGAATCCTTAATACCTACAGCTTAGTGAAGACTACAGATAAAGGTATGATGCAGGCACTACCACAACCAGTGCAAGTTGGGACAGAAGCTTCAAACAGTTGATAGTACCTGGTGTTTCATGTGGAAATCAGCTACCTGGATGTTCCAATATGACTGTAACCATCTCTTACTGTCTCAGATGAGAATGCTTGTCTCAGTTCTGGCTGGAAACTTGCCATGGGTACTTGCTGCTGAGATCCCCTTGGGTAAAGCTGACCCTCTTGGTTGCTTAGTGAGGCTGTCCTTCTATGTTTGACTTGGACTTCCATCTCTGGTATATCCTGTGCTTTTCTGTGGTCTGTCTCCAGTGTAGGCAGTCCCTGGCTGGCTCCCTGGCTTGCACTGTTGGCTGCTCCTCAGAACAGACCATCAGGCATCTCCGGAGATGACTCCACCTTGCCGCTGTAGGTTACTTTTGCCACCAGCTGTTTAGGGCCACAAACTCCAGCTAACCACAAAACTTGGGCTCCCTGTTAGTGCCAAGGAAGGAGGATAGCTCATACCCAGCCATGAACACTGATATGGTAAATCCTGCAACCTGCTTCTATCACTGAATACCAGTAACTGTTAGTCATGGACACCAGCCCCTGATCACACCTGGATAGGCTGGAGATGTCAGGAGGAACATTCTCTTACGTTGTATTGATGTTCTATCACAATCCATGAGAACACCAGAGTAATGATTAGAGTTTTGTTAATGAGCTATCTTGAAGCGCCATGGCCCAAGCATCAGGATCCCCCTGCTGGAGTCTGAAGACTGGTTTTGCCAGGTTGCTCTGCACCTGCCAATCTTGTGATGGGCAATGGAGGCCACGCAAGCCTGCTACTGATCCTGACTTCCTGAGTTTTTCCCCCAATGAATGCTAGTCCAGCAAGCCTCATGTACCTGCCATCTGGTCATTTGTGCTTATTTGTTGACATTACTAACTTATTGCTGCTGGAAAAATTATCTAAAACTGTTAAAGATCCTACTGGGATATTGATTAGTAAATCCCTCTTTACAGTGCACAACAAGGCTGAATAATCCTGGCTTGGCATTACCAGTCCTGTAGGGATTTGGAGCTCTGACAGAGGTGCTCATGGAAACAGCAGGTGGTTTGGCTCAGTTCCTAAGGGGCTGACTGTGTGCTGTCTGCCTGTCTAGCCCCTGTCAGTATCATAGAGATTTGGGGAGAATTTTTACCTTTTAACATACTGTGGGCTTGCCTCGCTTCTGGCTTCCTCCTGTGTCTGTTCCACCATTTCTTGCTGTGATGTTTTGGTTCTTTTCACCTTCCAGAAGCCAAATTCCTTACTTTCTGCTTCTGTACTAACACTCCAGTGAAGCCACAGTTTAGCTCCTGCCAGGCCACATTACTATGTTTATTTTTTTTTATCTCATTTATCCAACATTTTCATCTGTTTGTAACACATAGTTTTAATATTCCATGTTGATCTCTCTGTGAATTTTAAGCATACTTATTTTAAAGTCTCATTTATTTCCTATTACTTGAGTTTTGTGAGCCTCAATTATTTATTTTGTTGCCTTATCAGATTTCCTTGTATGATTTAGAATTTTAATTTGGTCTTCGGTGGGCAGTTGGCCACTTATTTTTTTTATACTCTGTATATTCACCCTTCCCTGTCCAGTAATTCTGTTGCTGTCCTCATCAGTCTTCTGAGACCATCGCCTAGAGTAGGCTTTATATCAGTGGCTTAAGACTTCCCTCCTACCTAATACAGACACAGATGGTTACACATAGAAATACTTATGTGTGTATAGTATATGCATACTATACATACAAGCACATATGTAGAGCATTTTAGGGTTTGTGTGTACATGTACATTTTATGTATATCATGTATATGTTAGTAGACATACATGTGTTTCCTGTCTCTGTCAACTGGAAAAGCCTGATGTGCCAATAACAACTCAGAACTTGGTTTCTAATATTCTCCAATAAAAGCAACCTGGGCTCCTTAGAGAAAAGTCTCATTCTAAAACTGGGGCAGGAAATATACAAGATGAACTGGAGTACCCTAGAGTATCTGCAAGTCAGGAAGTTCTCAAAGCCCTTATTGAGAGACGTATGTCAAAGGTATATGAGAGCCAAACAAAAGAGTTCCTGATGGCCAGAGCTAGAGCAATCTGAGAAAAAAACAGTAAAGTAGCACTGGATTATAACCCAAAGTATAAAATAACTATTCTGCTATAAATAAATGATTCATAAAGGAATGAAATGGGGAAGAGGCAAATCTGTGCAGAAAAATTCCAGATTTAAGTAAATGTTTTCTCTTAAGGAGATGGTACCTGACATCCCACCCTTTATGTGTAGGCCATACATAGTGACTTCCTTCCTAAGAGTACAATATGGGAAAGGGAAAAAGAACAAGCCTGTAGTAGAGAGATCTGGCAAACACTGCCTCAACCAGGTGGTTAATGTTAATATCAAGAGCAAGTCATCTTAGTATTAGGTAGGCTTGATATAATGATGAAAATGGTACTTACCCACTGTGGTCTTCCTTTCAAAAAACCATAACTCCAGTCTAATGATTAGAAGGACATCAGACAAGTCTCGATAGAAGGCATCCTACAAAATACCTAACCAGTAGCCTTCAAATCTATTAAGATCATCAAAAGCAAGGAAAGTGGAGAAACTATCACAGCTAAGAGGAGCCTATGGAGATATGGCAACTAAGTGTAATGTGATATTATGAGTGGGACTCTCAACAGGAAAAGGATGTTACATAAAAACTAAAGAAATGCAAGTAAAGTATGGAGATTAATTATGTATGAATATTGATTTATTATAAAAAATATAGCATACTAATGTTAGATGTTAATAGTAGGAGTAATTGGATGTGGGTTATATGGGAACTCACATACTATCTTCTCTATTTTTTTTTAAATGTATTTATTTTGAGAGAGACAGAGAGAATGTGAGCAGGGGAGGGCAGAGAGAGTGTGAGAATCCCAAGCAGGTTCTTCAGGGTCAGCACAGAATCTGACATGGAGTTCAAACCCATGAAACTGTGAAATCGGGACCTGAGCCGAAATCAAGAATGAAATGCTTAACTGACTGAACTGCCCAGGTGCCCCTATATTCTCAGTCTTTCTTTAAATTTGAAAGTGTTCTAAATAAGTCTATTTTGAAAAATTACCTGATTTTTTCAGTTGTGGTCTATGATGGATTTACTATTCTTTCCTTTTCATCTATACGTCTATCCTAAGGCTAATACCATAGGGAATTGGTACAGAGTATTGAAATCAAGTAGTATAGTCATGTAGGTATAGCCTAAAACTCTTGTTTTTCAAAATTATTATCATCTACTCTATATTCTTTGTATTTCTTTATAACATTTAAAATTATCTTGCCAAATTCTATTAGAAGCCTACTGAAATCATGGCTGAGATTATAACGAATCAATAATCAGTTTGGAAAGAACAGATGAGATTACTTATACAGCATCTCTAATTCAGGGACAACAATATATCTCCATTTATTTGGGTTTTATTTTCATTTCTCTCTGCCTGTTGTGGGGAGAGAATTCTTCTTTTACCCTCAAGGTCTTTCAGTTGGACTAAGAATTAAATTTACATGAGACAGGTTAAGAGGAGAAAAAAACATGAAGTTTTATTATGTGTGCACAGTGGCCCAATAATTGGACCTAAGGAAATAACCAAGGCAGGCAGTTTTTATACATTTTGGATAAAGAGACTATGAATCTGTGAGAATTTCCAGGATAAGTAAATCAGATGTTTAGGACCTTTAATGAGTAAGGAATTCTAAGCAGAATTTGGGCTGAGGTAGCACGTGATTAAATAAGGTTTGTGTTTACAATTTTCTCAGCTTTGAAGTCTCTATCTCTGGTGATAAAGATGTCTTTTTACTTCGTAGTATAGGAAGGATATTTTTCATATGGGAGACCTGCTTCCTGCTTTCAGGGAGACAGAGGAGGAGCTTGGGTGGTTTTGCATGGGTTGTTTCTTATTTAATCACTATGCCAATGTGGCACATTTTGGGGGCAGCCTGCCCTTGGTTCCTACACGATGTCCATAATTTTTTCTAATGCATGTCTTTCATGTCTTTTGTTCAGTTCATTTCTAAGTAACTTTCAAACTATTATGAGATGGATTTTGAAATTTTTATTTTTCAACTGCTGTTAGTATGTAAGAATACAATTGATTTTTGTACATTGAACTTGTATCCTGACACCTTACTAAATTTGTTTACTGTAGCCTCTTGTAGATTGCTCAGGATTTTTCTCACAATCACGTCATCTGCTAATAAAGACAGTTTTATTTTTTCTAAAATATTTCTAGCTAGGGGGCTCTTTAATTTTTCCATTCTACTCTCAGTTTTCTGAACTTAGGGAGTTTATTTTCTGCTCTATGCCCTGCTTCCAGGCTTCAGGGACCACTGAGGGAAGTGCATGTGGTTAAGACCTAGAGCACATACAGGCCTCTTCCTCAGTTCTTCTGCTCCTCTGTTTTCAGTGGGCTGCTGGCTTGCACTTTGGATTTCAGTGCACTCTTTCTCAGCTTTCGTGTCTTTCTACCAGCCTGCAGCATATTCCAGGACAGTCCAAGGGAAAGAGCCTGCATGTGTGTCTGCAGATTTACTGAACTGCTGGGGCTCCTCAAGGAATCTAATACATATGGCAGCCACTAAAAGCACACTCTACATTTGACCAGTTAACTTCTATGTGAAGATTTCTATGCCGTATTTCTACAGCTCTGGCAGAAATAGAAACATTCATGTTTCTTTCCTTCTAGAGAAGACTCTTTGCTGTTTGGAATCTGTATATATTTCTTTGTATCATCAGGGCTATAAATGGAAAAAAAAACTGTGACGTTGTAGCATATCTTACTCTTATTGCTAGGGTGAAAGCAACAGGCCCTTGCAACTTTCTACATTGTAACAAAGGATGGACATCCTCATAGGGTTTTTAATTGGTACAGTGAATTGCTAACATAAAACAGAACCAAACTTTTAGAATTGTGCTTGGAACATTGCAAAGGCCCAGTAAATACTATCAATCAGATACCAGATTGGAAAAGTCTTTTCTTCTTTTAATATTCTTCTAACCATGTGCTAGATTACTTTTTAGTGGGGTGCGTAGGGGTATGGGTGTGTGTGTGTGTGTGTGTGTGTGTGTGTGTGTGAGAGAGAGAGAGAGAGAGATTTTGCTACACTTTAACATGAAATAAATTGATAGGTTTCACAAAAACAAAAGAAAAATGATGAACTGAGTGTGAATTTGCCGTAAGGCATACCCATGGGTAAACCCAATTCATAATTTAATCATACCAAAGTTTTGGTTATAATTTTCTTATAAACTGCATTTTTTAAGAACAGTTTTAGATTTATGGAAAATTATTTGAGGGTAGCATAGAAAGTTCCCATACCAATACTTACATTTGTATGATAAATGTGTTATAATTAATGAACCAATATTATTATTGACTAAAGTCCATATTTTATTTATATTTCCTTAGTTTTTACCTAATGTCCTTTTCCACAGTCCCATCCATATTACCAATGTAATAAATTATGTTCAATCATTTTACTTAATTTTTAATAAATTTAATTTCATAATAAGCATTATTTAGTAAGGTTACTTAGAACAAAGTTACTAAAAAAGCAGGATTTGCCTGTTAAAAATTTCTCTAAGAATTGTAAATTTATAACTTCATAAACCTTGGTCTACTGTGTCAAGGAAATTTCTTCTTTGACAAAGAATTTGTGACTGTGGTTGGTGTCAGTTGCTACTCTGATAACATCCTGGGAAATGTGCATCCTCTCATGTGTGGCCTGTCGCCTGTTCACAGCCCAGACTCTCCTGCCCAAATTTGACCAGATCGGTTTTCCCCAGACTTCACACAATTAGGCTCTGCTGCCAGTTTACAGGATTTGGGTGCGTATACCACCGTGGTATAGGGTAGAACAATATGTGTTACAGAAATGAGGGGAGACAGCTCATCACCGCATAGGCTTCTAGAAACTTTTTCTCAAAAATGCACCTTCAGCCTGCAATCCTCTCTAGGTCTCTAGTATGTGTGTGCTTTGTGGGGATCAACATTAGGCTGCCTGTCGGTCTGGATTCCTGGGTTGTGCAGCACATAGGGAGGGCACATTGGAAACTGGTTACCTGCAACTTTCTCACTCTACTCGTTCTGAGTTGTCAGCCTCATAAATATTCTTGTAGGCAGATGGAATCCAAATTTCAGTTCAGCACTTCGATATGTATTCATATATCTCTGGCTTCCTCAACTCACTTTATTTCATTTGTGAAATAAATTTTCATCTGTTTTGCACCTTCAAAAATTTAAAATTCCTCGATAACTCCAAAGTCCCATTCCATTTTTACCATGAGTTTGTTGTCAACGTGTTTTCAAAATTATGACATGGATATATAGAAAATGGCATGGATTTTTGTTTAGGTATTTAACACATGACTACCTTAAAAACTTAAAGTTTTCTTACTATGTATACTTACTTCTTTAGATAATAATCATATCTTGTGAAAATATTTTTCAAAATCTATTTTTCTTGTAATATTGAAGAGACAGTATTTCTCTTTTTTTATTTAAAATTTTTTTTTTAATGTTTATTTATTTTTGAAGGAGAAAGAGACAGAGTGTGAGTGGAGGGGGGGGTGCAGAGAGAGAAGGAGACACAGAATCCGAAGCAGGCTCCAGGCTCTGAGCTGTCAGCACAGAGCCCAATGCAGGGCTTGAACTCACAAACTGCGAGATCATGATGTGAACTGAAGTTTGATGCTCAACCGACTGAACCACCCAGTCGCCCCTAAGAGACAGTGTTTCTAAATACAGTTAGAAACATGAAAATAGATACTCAAGTCTTTTTTACATTAGTGGGAGGGTCTTTTTTAATTTTAGTATACACATAGGGTTGAATTTTGCTTTGAGATGATGTATTATCATATTCAGTACATACCTTATATTTTAACTTAACCAAGATATTTTTAAATGAGTGAATATTGAATATTGCCAAACATCCATTTATTTAAAAATTTCTTATCAGTACCTATTGAGATGCTTTGTGTGTATAAATTTTTTCTCTTTTGAATATATTTGGTTTAGGGTGTCTCAGTGGTTCATTTGGTTAAGTGTCTGACTCTTGATTTCACCTCAGGTAATAATCTCGTGGTTCAGAGTTTTGAGCCCCACATCGGGTTCCATGCTGGCAGTGCAGAGCCTGCTTGGGATTCTCTCTCTCTCTCTGCCCCTCCCCTGCTCACACTCCCTTGCTCTCTCTCAAACATAAATAAGTAAACATTTAAAAAAAAAATAGTGTGATCATAAATAGTTCATCAACCAAAAGATACTGCAAAAACCCACTCTTGAATTTTTTATGTCAAACATTATTTTCATGTTTTGTATATGAAAACTGATGTTTGTAAAGAAATAAGATAGCAAAATATAGGCAGGTTATGATAAATATGCTGATTTTGGAGGGAATAGTAAAGCATATTTTAATGTATTGACAGAATTGTTTTTTCTTTTTAACATATTTGATATTTGTTTCTTACAAAGAAACTTGTTTTATATACTACCATGAGATAATCTCACTATTATAAAACATGGATGGAAGGAATCCAAATTACAAGTATGCAACCAAAGAGATTTGAGAATTTACATAAATAACAATTGTATGTTATTTTTAAAATTGGCATTGGAATCTTCTGACATTAAAGTAAAATCCATTTTGAATTAATTGAAGTTCATTTTAATTAAAAATTATAGTAAGATCACAATGTTACCTACTTGATCAAGTTAATAATGGAATCATAGAAACTGATAAAGCACAATTTAATATTAAACACAAGAAGCTTACATGTCGGCTTTATAAACTTTGCACAAATATACCACTTTATCACTAGATTAATCAGCTGATTACCTTAGCTAATTTTTAATATTTAGTGGCTCAAACAATTCCAACAGCACTACAAGAAATAGATTGACTAGGGGCGCCTGGGTGGCGCAGTCGGTTAAGCGTCCGACTTCAGCCAGGTCACGATCTCGCGGTCCGTGAGTTCGAGCCCCGCGTCGGGCTCTGGGCTGATGGCTCAGAGCCTGGAGCCTGTTTCCGATTCTGTGTCTCCCTCTCTCTCTGCCCCTCCCCCGTTCATGCTCTGTCTCTCTCTGTCCCCAAAATACATAAACGTTGAGAAAAAACTTAAAAAAAAAAAAAAAAAGAAATAGATTGACTAAAATGAGCCACAGTGAACTGAGCTTTCTGCTTTTATCTGTGTTGACAAGTCCGATCGTGGGTTAGTATAAGAATGTTTAAATATTAATTTCAGTTAAAATTCAAAATGAACTTTACAGGGTGCCTGGGTGGCTCAGTTGGTTAAGCATCTGATTCTTTTTTTCAGTTCAGGTCATAATTTCATCGTCATGAGATTGAGTCTGGCTTGGTGCTCTGTGCTGGGCATGGAATCTGCCTGAGATTCTCTCTTTCCCTCTTTCTCTGCCCCTCCCCTTCTTGCATGTACGCATGCGCCCTCTTTCTCTCTTAAAAAAATGAATAAATACTTACAAAGTCAAAACCAGAAAACCTCAAAACATTGATAAATAAAAATAAGATAGAGAAATTAGGCTGGTGATCTTTAGATTTCCTTCCAAATCAATTTCTCTGCTATGTGATAGTTAAATGATCTAATGACATTGCAGTTTCTTAGGGCTGCATTTAATCTCCATTGTGTGCCATTATGATCCATTTAAAAATTTTCAGGAGCTGATATTTGGTTGACTTGTATATCAATTTGAATTAGGTAGTTTTCTGAAAAAGTTGTATGTTTGTAATTTCCAGCATTTCTGTGATTTTTTTAGCTGTGGGTATTATCAGGTATTACTTTAACAGCAGGATTTATTCAAATAACTTTCAATAATAAAGCGACATGGTGTGTTCAAATTATCCTAATGTTCATCTAAGTATAGATTTATGGATAAGAAATGTTTTAGAGATTATATGCATGATCCTCTGAATCAAAGCAACCAAAGTAGAGTTAACACTTGGGAATTTCATTCTTACTATAATTTGAATGCATTTAGACATACTGCGATTTCTGATGAAGCTGTTATTAAACATGGCGTTAAGATCTCAGTGGCTTTCTGTTTCCAACCAAGTAGGATTAATTGGTATGGAAATTATTCTCCCATGTAAAACAGCTAAAATACTGGACAAAATATGAGAGCTATTTTTCAGACTTTGACAGCAGGCAGTGCAAGACTGTGGTCACTGCAAGAGGGGGAATGCATAAAGTGAATTCTACACTTACCCTAGCTTTCTGGCTAAAGACAATGTTTGGTCTGCAGCAGAAGGGATATGGAAGATGCTATGTCTGGAGGTTAACTACACTGTTTATAACAAATGCTGTCTTGAAAAGAGACTTGAGGGGCCCAACTCCATGGCTGCCATAGCCTAAACCTTACAAATTATAATTCCACTTCTCCATACATGTACATGGAGCAGCTCCACATGGGTCTATCTTCTTGAGGGGGAACTTAGAAGAGAGGGCTTAGTGAACTAACTGCAGACTCTGCCTTTGAAGTTGGTTTTGGGGCCTACGCAAGTACTCACTGTCTCCTTCCACCACTGTCCATTCTAAATCCTCCTCACCCTTAGCTTTTATCTGTATGTCATGTTGGCTTACCTGGTGGTATGACCCAAACTGTCATTCTTGAAGGATCTCAGCCCTTGGAAACTACTTACTTTTTAGGCGTGTGTCCTTTCAGTTATAATGGGCAAGGGAGTCCGAAAAGATAACCAAGTGGATCAATGGAATTTTACACATTCTTTCCCACTTAGTAAAAGCAGCCCTACCTCCTCTTCATGATCAAGGCAAATTATCTCTTCCAAGATATTGAAGTCTCTTCTTGCTTGCTGGTTTCCAGACAAGAGAAGTTCAAAATGCTGAAAGGACGGCCATAGCTTATGGTTCAAAAAAACCCTCACTGTGTTTGTTTTTTTTTTTTTTTGGCAGGCGTTCACCCCACCATAGGAGTCAGGACCTCTAATTCTACAAAACCCAGAGAGGTGGTTGAAAGCACAAATTCCCCCAGTGAGTCATTGGGAAACATGGTGAGTGGGACTACTTAACACATCTACGTTTGATTCCTAGGCCCACATAGTCTTTCTTCTACAGAGACAACCACCTAGAGTTTTTAGCTGTAGTTTGTGTACTGCATTCTGGAGGGACATTCTGCCCATTACCATATGTACACCCATATGTTTCCACTTCAGAACTCTTTGTGTCCAATATTCCAGTGTTTTCCTTCCAGGTTCCTGGCCAGCTGGCCAGGCTTCTGGTCACTTTCCAGGAATCTATATATAGTTTCCATCTCTGCCTACTTTTCTTTCCACACAAAGTGGATGCCAGGTGCACCATTTAAAGGTCATCCATTGGGAATATTTTCCCTTTCATTGTCTTTCAAAGTCACCCCTGCATGTGGCTATAATTCAGCTGCCATTCATTTTTAGCTTACATCCATATACTAACTTGAACTATCTGAAATCCAAGCTCAGAGCTTTTTCTTCTTTTTCTGCTGCACCTATAGAACACTCCCACACACATGCCTGTAAATAGGACCTAAATGTGGGGTGCTGGTAAAACTCTATAGGGTGAAATGGGGTCTGGGTTATCTACTCGTATATTCTTTTAATGGACTACTGCTTACAATATCCATAGTTATGACTCGGCATGTCAACATAATCCAGCTCAAATGGATACTGTGGTCACGTGTTGAATTAATGTTCCATTGCCATGTTATCAGGGTCGGGAGCATGCCAAGATTTGTTTTTCAAAAGGCACCTGATTCACTGCTGCAGATGGAGTAGCCTTATTGCAGAACCCTGCACAACCTAACAATCTGCACTGTAATTATCTTAATGGAGCCTGACATAAACTTAACACTGTATCTCAATAGCCCTGCCACATCTGAGTCCATAGATTCTGCCCTATTGTATAGCCTAAGTGGAAAATCTGCTTCCAGCACAGTTTGAATCTGCTATAGGGCTCTTTTTGCTCCAGGCTCTACTCAAGCTGACAGCTTTTAGTGTCAATGCAACTGACACTAGGTGTGCAATGAATTGCCTCCAGAATGTAAAGATGCCTACCATTATCGTGCTGCTTCCTTTAAATTAAGGAGGGCATGCAAGATGCAGAAATTTGTCTAATAAATACTAATTCTGAGGTGATGCCAGTGGATTCCTCACCAGTGGACTCCTAGGAAATTAATTGACTCTTCATTTGGTTAATCTCCTATTTTCTGAAGCACAGTTTGACCAGGACTTCCAGTGTGCTAGCCGCCTCTTACTCGTTCTGACTAGACATCATAGATATCATGGTTTAGGATTTTGTTCACCCAAAACTGTAGGCTCTTTGAAAGCGGGGATCATGGTTTCTCCTTCCTCTATATAGCTCCCAACCTGGTAGAGGGCTCAGTAGAGCAGCTCAATAAAAACTTGTCAAATAACTGGCTGTTTCTTAAAACTGCAGTTAGAAGTCTCTAAGCCATTTTTTTCTGGATGTCTCCCTTTTTAAGGAGTAATTTTTTTCCTGGAATATCTGAGAAAGTACAAAAGCCATTTCTCCATCTGCAGTGTAAGCCCACTTATTACTGTGGAAGATAACAGTTTTTGGTTTGTATGGTTATAAGCATGGGTACTAATATGGATAATATTATGTCCAAGTAAAAATTTTTGGTAGAATGTTATTTTACATTAATTACATTAATGTAAAAATTCTTTCATGTTCTCAGAAGCATACCTGAGATAATCATCCGAAGCTTGAAAAATATCCACTTTGTTTTAAAGTGACAGTGTTAATGCATTTGGTTGCACTCTAGTGTTTCCCTTGGGCTGAAAACATGTTGAACATTTTAGCTTTCTAACCTGTAAACAAATAAAAAAAAGTGTTTAATTCCCTAGAGGGACATTTTATTTCTGAAGTTTTATGAACTGCTCTCTGTTTTCTCCTCAGGACCCACAGCATTTAAGTGGCTAGTGCTATATAACCTATAATGTGGGGAAACTATGAGATGAGGAGATTCAAAGTTATTTTTTTCTCATTTATCTCTCTCTCACGCACACAGAGGAAGTTTCAACACTTAGCTTGACATTGAAAGTACAGTAAAACCTTGGATTGGGAGTGACTTGTTCTGCGAGTGTTCTGCAAAATGAGAAAACATTTCTAAGAAATTTTACTTATTAGATAAACAAGTGATGTCTTGCAATATGAGTAGCATGTGATGCCAAATATCACATGATCACAACTGAGCCAATGGTTCTGATCTTTCTCTCTCACTGTGGGATTATGGGTGATCATCTCCCATGCTCAGATGCTTATCTCTGGCTGCGGTATTTGGCAGAAATCAATGATTTTTCAGAATGTTGGAATGTGCCCACAACTGGTACTAGTGTATTTTTTTGTTACTTCAAAGCACCTATGGACAGTCCTTTGCTTTTCCATACAAGAGTAAGGTTACGAATGCTTTGCTTCATTCCAGGTTAGCCTGCTTCCAGATATGCTTCCCTCTGCTGTCTTATTGCCTGCTACATTAAATACAGTATATGATAAGAGTTTATTAATACTGTACTATAGTCAACATCCATTAGTGATAGAGAAAGTCATCCTACACAATAACCCTCCTCTCTTTGTCTCCCTCACACAAGCCACGAAGGTTTTCAAAGGGAAGTGCAGGTTCATTTGTTTATATTTCTTTATATTTTGTATTTTCTTTGCTATTTTGTATTAATTACAGTATTGCAATCATTTTTATATGAATATTTTGGGGTTGTGGAATGAATCATCAGAGTTTCCACTTTTTCTTATGGGGAAATTCACTTTGATACACAAGTGCTTTGGATTACAAGCATGTTTCTGGAATGAATGATGCTTGCAAAGTGAGGTTTTACTATATATATATAGTAAATATATGTATGTATATATATATATATATGTATATACATGTATGTATATATGTATGTATATGTATGTATATATGTATGTATACATATTTATATATGTATATATGTATACATATGTAATTATTTTATTATCTTAATATGTATATATGTACATATATATGTATATATGTATATATACACATGTATATATGTATATATGAATATATACACATGTATATATGTATATATATGTACATATATATATGTATATATATACATGTATATAGGCAAGGTCTATATATACATATATATATATGTATATGTGTATGTATATATATATATACATACACATATACATATATATATATGTATATATAGACCTTGCCTTTTGAGACTTACAATTTATAAGAGATGAGACATTTCATAAATAAGATCAAAACTAGTAATTTAAACTGCATGCGACTAGGGGCACCTGGGTAGCTCGGTTAGTTAAACGTCTGACTCTTGCTTTCAGCTCAGGTTATGATCTCATGGTTTGTGAGTCTGAGCCCTGCGCTGGGCTCCACACTGACAGTACAGAATCTGCTTGGGATTTTTTCTCTCCCTCTCTCTCTCTGCCCCTCCCCCCTTTCTCTGAAATAATAAGCAAACAAATAAACAAACTACACGTGACTAATGCAAAAATCCCATAGTCCTATAGAGGCAGGGAGGTTATTTCTAGCTTTATTTATCCCTGAAGATTTAATAGAAGAGGTGGCTAGCTCTTGGGAAGTGGTTAAAATGGCCAGAAGTGAAGAGAAAAAGAAAATTCCTTCCAGAGATTGCCCTGTAGCCATGAATGCATGAATGGGAAAGTAGGTACTTGAACAGTGTTTAACTGGCAACACATTGCAGACTGTGTTGGTAAGGGTGGTTGCAAACACAAGCGTTACCTAAAATAAGGAGAGAGCATCAGCAGGAACAGAAATGTTGAATTGGGTTAGAATCTGGAGTTAGAATTTACAATTTACTGGTTATTATAGCTGCTGACAGAGAAATCAGACTTATTAGCAGATTTAAGGCTCAGATTCAGCAGATTCAGATGAATTCATACACACACACACATTCAGAGTTGTATTCTTGAGTATCTGAGAGTGTGGTTGTACCATGAACAGAAATACATATTAAAGGAAAGGCTGACACTGGGACAGAAGAGGAGTCCAAGTGTACCAAATTCTTGCAGGGGGAACATCTCAGAGATGGGAATAAAGGAAAAGTGGATTCTGGGTTCTAAAGTGAAGAGGAGGAAAGGGATGAGGTTTAGATCAGATGAATTCAGTCTTATGAGTAGGTTTGGGGCAAAGTCATCTAAGAGTGGATAGAGATAAAAAGATTTAACCCTGGATCAATAGTATCTATTTTTCTTTCTGCCTTAGGCTCCAATATGAGTTGGCATGGTACTTTGACTGATCTTGTCTTTATATAAACGTCAATAATTCTGTTCATGATGGAACTTTCAGCATTAATTTGGATGTTTTTAAACATAATGCACTAAAATACTACCTCTCATAATTATTGAGTTCTTTGACACCTCATTAAACCTTGCATCAGATACATTTACCTTGACTATAGTCCCAGGCTGGATAAAGAAGAAATGGGAATAAAAAAAGAATGATTTCTGCTTTGGAAGACTGGATAGCAATTCATACATAATAAACTAGCATATTATATGGGTGCATGTTCTTAGTGAACATCAAGTATAACAGGGTTTTTAAAAATTGTGCTAAAATTTTTCACAGAGCTAGAACAAACAATCCTAAAATGTGTATGGAACCGCAAAAGACCCTGAAAGCCAGAGCATTCTTGAAAAAGAAAAGCAAAGCTGGAGGCATCACAATTGCAGACTTGAAGTTACATTACAAAGCTGTAGTGGTCAAAACAGTATGGTACTGGGATGAAAACAGACACATAGGCCAATGGAAAGAATAGAAAACTCAAAAATGAACCCACAACTATATGGTCAACTAACCTTTGACAAAGGATAAAAGTATACCTAATGGAAAAAGTCTCCTCAAAAAGTGATGTTTGGAAAACTGGACAGCAACCTGAAAAAGAGTGAAACTGGACCACTTTCTTATACCATACACAAAAATAATTTCAAAATGGCTTAAAAACCTAAATATGAGACAGGAAACCATCAAAATCCTAGAGGAGAACATAGGCAGTAAGTAAGCTCTTTGACATCAGTTCATAGCAACTTACCAGGTATGTCTCCTGAGGAATGAAAAACAAAAGCAAAAATAAACTACTGGGACTTCATCAGAGTAAAAAGCTTCTGCACAGCAAAGGAAACAATCAACACAACTAAAGGCAACCTTCAGAATGGGAGATTTGCAAATGAAAAATATGATAAAGGGTTAGAATCTAAAATATCTAAACAACTTTTGAAACTCAACACCCCAAAAATGAATAATCCAATTAAAATATCAGGAGACATGAACAGACATTTTCTAAAAGAAGACATACGCATGGCCAACAGACACCTGAAAAGATGCTCAGCATCACTTATCAGGAAGATGCACATCAAAACTAAAATAAAATATCACCTCCCACCTATCAAAATGGCTAAAATCAACAGCACAAGAAACAACAGGTGTTGGTGAGGATGTGAATAAATGAGAATTCTCCCACACTGTTGGTAGGAATGCAAACTGGTGCAGCCACCCTGGAGAACAGTTATGGAGGTTCCTCAAAAAATTAGAAATAGAGCTACGCTACAATCTAGCAATTGCACTATTAGGTGTTTATCCAGAGGACACAAAAATACTGATTTGAAGGGATACATGCACCCCAATATTTATAGAAGCATTATTAATAATAACCTAATTAGGGAAAGAGCCCAAAGGCCCATTAACTGATGAATGAATAAAGAAGATGTAATTTATACATATCCAGTGGAACATTAGCCATAAAAAAGAATGAAATCTTACCATTGGCAATGATATGGGTGGATCTCGAGTGTATGGTGCTAAGTGAAATAAGTCAGTCAGGAAGACAAATACCATGTGATTTCACTCATGTGGAATGTAAGAAACAAAACAGATAAACATTGGAGAAAAAAAAAAAAAGATGCAAACCAGAAGACAGACTCTTAGCTGTGGAGAACAAACTGAGGGTTGCTGGAGGGAAAGTGAGCAGGGGTATGGATTAAATGGGTGATGGGTATTAAGGAGGGCACTTCTTATGATGAGCACTGGGTGTTGTATGTAAGTGATGAATCATGAAATTCCACACCTGAAATAGTATTACACTGTATGTTAACTAACTGGAATTTAAATAAAAACATGAAAAAAATTGTGCTAAAAATATAGTATAAAATTACCATCTTAACCATTTTTAAGGGTCCAATTCAAAGGTGTTGACCTATATACTCATGTTGTTGTGTAACATCTCTGGAAATTTTCTCACCTTGCAAAACTGAACTCTGTGCCATTTAACAATACTCCCTCTTTCTTCCTCCCCTTAGCCCCTAGTACCTGACATTCTACTTTTTGTTTCTAATCAATATGACTCCTTTAGATTCCTCATATAAGTGGAAGCATAGAATTGGTCTTTTGTGACGTACTTCACTTAGCATAATGTCCTCAAGATTCATTCATGTTGTAACATGTAACAGGCTTTCCTTTCAAGACTGAATAACATTCCATTGTACTATTTGCTGTTGATGGGTATTTGGATTGCTTCTAGTGGGCTATTGTGGATGATGTCGTTGTGAACATGATGTGCAAATATCTCTTCAAGACACAGCTTTTGACTCTTTTGGATAGATATTTAGAAGTGGTATTTCTGGATCTTACGTTAATTCTATTAATTTTTTTTAAGGAACTGTTATACTGTTTTAGAGGTAAAGTGAGTTTTGCCATTTCATAATCCCACCGAAAGTGCACAGAGGTTCCACGTTTTCTATCCCTTTCTATATCTTCAGCAGCACTTCTGCCTATTCAGGTTTTTGGCTCAGTTTTTAATCACACTATTTACTTTTTTGTAGTTGAGTTATAGGAGTTCTTTGTATATTATGGATATTAACGCTTTATCAGATACATGATTTGCCAATACTTTCCCCTACTCCATAGGTTGGTTGTCTTTTCACTCCATTGATTGTGTCCTTTGCACAGAAGTTTTTAAGTATAATGTAGCCCCATTTCTCTATTTTTGCTTTTATTTCCTATGCTCTCAGTGTCAAGTCCGAGAAATCTTTGTCACATTAAATGTCATGAAGATTTTCTTTATGTTTTATTCTAGGATCTTATAGTTTTTGGGTCTTTAATTTAGGTTTTTAATCCATTTGAGTTAATTTTAGTATATAGTTTGATCCGACTTTGTCTTTTAATAACTGTAGCTTTGTAATGTTTTAGGGAATAAGGAAGTGTGAGACCTCCAACATTGTTCTTTTTAATGCTTGCTTTGGTTATTTGTAGTCCCTTGAAATTCTAAATGTATTTTAGAATAGATTTTTCTTCTTGAAAAAATTTGATAGGGATTGCATTGATTCTTAGATCACTTTGGGTAGTATGGACATTTTAACAATATTATGTCTTCCAGTCCATGAACACAGGATGTCTTTCCATTAATTTGTGTCTTTTTAAACTTGTTTTATCAATATTTTGTAGTTTTCAGGCTTTCATTTTTTTTTAAAAGTTTGTTTACTATTTTGAGAGAGAGATCACATATCCGTGAGGGAGGGACAGAGAAAGAGGAGATTCCACTCTGTCAGCGCAGAGCCAGACTTGGGGCTCAATCTCAACAGTGAGATCATGACCTGAGTTGAAATCAAGAGTCAGACACTTAACCAACTGAGCCGCTCAGGGACCCTAGGCTTTCACCTTCTTGCTTAGGTTCATCCATAAGTATTTTATGCTTTCTAATGCTATTATAAATGACATTGTTTTCTTAATTTCCGTTTTGGATTATTGATTGCTAGTATATAGAAACTCAATTGATTTTTGTGTATTGATTTTATACCCTGCAACTTTACTGAATTTGTTTATTAGTGTACTGACAGTACACTACAAAGTACTATGGAGTTTATATTTGACAGCAGTATGGCGCAGGGGATGAGACTAGTCCTTTGGAACCCCACACTGGTCAGACTACATATGAAAGACTGTATCTGGTTATGCTTTCAACTTAAGAGGGACTTTGGCTAAATAACCAATATTCTGGAATTCCAGGATTGTTTTATCTGCTTTTATATAATGACACTATTTTTATGGCAGAAGAAGCAGATTTTACATCTGTTACTGTAAACAATAGAGGACACATTACTAGGTGGATATTTACCAGAAATAATCTCTACTTAAGGAATTCACTCATTTTAAGAATTGTCTAATGGGGGATACCTAGACGGCTCAGTCAGTTAAGCGTCCAACTTCGGCTCAGGTTACGATCTCACAGTTCATGAGTTCAAGCCCCGCATCTGGCTCTCTGCTGTCAGCACAGAGCCTGCTTTGGATCCTCTGTTCCTTTCTCTCTCTGCCCCTACTCTGCTCATGACTGTTTGCTCTCTCTCTCTCTTTCTCTCAAAAATAAATAAACCTTAAAAAAAATAATTGTCTAATGGAATGAATTAACTCAAAAAACTATAAGCCTCTTACCTCCATTAGCTTCCAAACTTAGATTATAACATCACATAATGTTGGAATATCATCAATCTGTTGAAATATTTTCATTAATAATTTGCCAATAATTGATATATATCAGTAAAACTGAAATTTGATATATCTATTTTATTTTGACATATATTAGATAAATCCATGTTTTTTTGTGATTTACACTTTTTTTAAAAGTATACTTGGCACACAATGTTACATTAGTTTCAGGTGTACAACATAATGATTCAACATCTCTAGACATTATGCTGTGCTCACCACAAGTGTAGATAACCTACGTCATCACACAACACCATTACAGTATCATTGACTGTATTCCCTATGTAGTGCCTTTTATTTCCATGACTTACTCATTCTATAAATGGAAGTCTATGTCTCTTTCTCTCCTTCACCTATTTAGCCTATCCACCCCCACTTCCCTCTGGCAACAATCAGTCTCTCCTCTTATAGGTCTGATTCTGCATTTTGTTTGTGCATTTGTTTTGTTTTTTAGATTCCACAAGAGTAAAATTGTATGTTTGTGTTTCTCAGTCTGACTTATTTCACTTAGCATAATACCCTTAAATCCATCCATGTTGTTTCAAATGGCATGATCTCATCCTTTTTTATATCTACATAATATTCTGTTGCATTCGTGTGTGTGTGTGTGTGTGTACATATAGACCACATCTTTTTAAAAAATTTTTTTTCTTTTTAATGTTTATTTATTTTTGGCAGAGAGAGCATGAGCGGGGGAGGGGCAGAGAGAGAGGGAGAGACAGAATCGGAAGCAGGCCCCAGGCTCTGAGCTGTCAGCACAGAGCCCGATGCAGGGCTTGAACTCACAGACCATGAGATGATGACCTGAGCCAAAGTCAGACGCTCAACCGACTGAGCCACCCAGGCGCCGCACAGACCACATCTTTATGCATTCATCTATCAGTGGACACTTAGGTTGCTTCCATATCTTCACTATTATAAATAATGCTTCAATATCTGTAAGAGCATATATATCTTCTCAAATTAGTGTTTTTGTTTTCTTTGGGTGAGTATCCAGTAGTGGAATCACTGGATCATATGGCATTTCTAATTATTTATTTGTTTGCTTATTTTTTATTTTAGTTTTAGAGAGTGCAAATGGGGGAGAGGGGCAGAGAGAGAGAGAGAGAGAGAGAGAGAGAGAGAGAGAGAATATCTTAAAGCAGGCTCCACACGCAGTATGGAGCCTGATGTAGGGCTTGATTTCAGAAACTTGGGATCATAACCTGAGCAGAAATCAAGAGTTGGATACTCAATCAACTGAGCCACCTAGGCACCTTTCTATTTTTAATTTTTTGAAGAAGCTCATACTATTTTCCACAGTGCTGCACCAATTTATGTTCTCACCAACAGTGCATAAGGGTTTCTTTTCTCCACATTCTTGCCAATACTTACTTTTTGTCTTTTGATTCTAGCCATTCTGACAGGTAAAATGTGATATTTCATTGTGGTTTTGATTTGCATTTTCCTTTTGATTAATGATGTTGAGCATTGTTTTGTGTGTCTTTGGCCCTCTACACATCTTCTCTGGAAGAATTCTATTCAGGTTCTTTGTCCATTTTTTAATGAGATTATTTTTGTTTTGGTGTTGATTTGTATAAGTTCTGTATATATTTTGGATATTAATATCTTATTGGATATAGCATTTGCTATAGCATTTGCTATCTTCTCCCATTCAGTGGGTTTCCTTTTTGTTTTGTTGATGGTTTCCTTTGTTGTGCAAAATCTTTTAGTTTGATATAGTCCCAATAGTTCATTTTTGCTTTTGTTTCTCTCACCTTAGAAGACAATTCTAGAAAAATGTTGTTATGGTTTATGTCAAAGAAATTATTGCCTGTGTTCTCTTCTAGGATTTTGATAGTTTCCTGTCTCACATTTAGATCTTTCATCCATTTAGAATTTATTTATGTGTAGGGATCCAGTTTCATTCTTATACAGGTGGCTGTCTAGTTTTCCTAGCACCATTTATTGAAGAGACTGTCTTTTCCCGGTTGTATTTTCTTGTCTCCTTTGGCATAGATTAATTGATCATCTAAGTGTGGTTTATTTCTGGGCTCCCTATTCTGTTCTGTTGATCTATGAGTCTATTTTTATGCCAATTCCATGCTGTTTTGGTTACTACCGCTTTGTAGAATATCTTGAAATCTGGGATTGTGACACCTTCAGCTTTGTTCTTTCTTAAGATTTCTTTGACTATTCAGGGCCTTTTGTGGTTTCATACAAATTTTAGTATTATTTGTTCTAGTTCTGTGAAAAATGCTATTATTATTTTGATAGGGATTGCATGAAATCTGTATGTAATCTTTGACTAATATGGACATTTTAACAATATTTATTCTTCCTATCCATGAGCGTGGAATATCTTTCCATTTGTGTCATCTTCCATATTCTTCATCATTATTTTATAGCTTTCAGAGTCCTGGTCTTTTACCTCTTTGGTTAAGTTTATTCCTAGATATTTCATTATATTTGGTGCAACAGCAAAGAGAATGGTTTTCTTAATTTCTCCTTCTGCTACTTCACTATTAGTGTAGAAATGCTACTGATTTCTGGGTGTTAATTTTGTATCTAGCAACTTTACTGAATTCATTTATTATTTCCAATTTTTGATCGAGTCTTTAGGATTTTCTATGTACAGTATTATGTTATCTACAAATAGTGGCAGTTTAACTTCTTCCTTACCAAATGGATGCTTCTTATTTCTTATTGCTGTGGCTAGGACTTCTAGTACTGTGTCTAATAAAAGTGATGGCAGTGGACATCCTTGTCTTGTTCTTCATTTTAGAGGAAAATCTCTCATTTTTTCACCATTTAGTATGATGTTAGTCTTGAGTTTTCAATGTGGCCTTTATTATGTTGAGGTACATTTCATCTAATGCCATTTTGTTGAAATTTTTTTCATGAATAGATGTTGAATTTTGTCAAATGTTTTTTATTCATCTATTGAGATTACCATGTGATTGTTTATCCTTCATTTTGTTAATGTGTATCACATTGATTTGTGAATACTGAACCATCCTTACACTTCTTCAATAAATCCCACTTGATCATGATGAAGGGGATCTTTTTAATGTATTGTTGTATGCAGTTTGGTAATATTTTGTTGAGGATTTTTGCATTTATAACAGTTTTTGACCTATAGTCCTCTTTTTTTTTGTGGTGTCTTTGTCCAGTTTGGGTATCAGGACAATGCTGGCCTTGTAGAATGTGTTTGGAAGGTTTCCTTCTTTCCCAGTTTTTTTGTTTGTTTGTTTTGTTTTGTTTTTTTAAAATAGTTTGAGAATAATAGATATTAACTCTTTTTTAAATGGTTGGTAGAATTCACCTGTGAATCCCTCTGATCCAGGACTTTCATTTTTTGGTACTTTTTTTTTTTTTGATTACCAATTCAATTTCATTACCTGAAATCAGTCTATTCAGATTTTCTATTTCTTCTCGATCCCATTTTGGAAGACTGTATGTTTCTAGGAATTGATCCATTTCTTCTAGGATGTCCAATTTGTTGGTGTATAATGTTTCATAGTACTCTCTGTAGCCCTTTGTATTTCTATGATATAAGTTGTTACTTCTCTCTCACTTCTTATTTGAGTCCTTTCTCTTTTTTTCTTGATGAGTCTGGCTAAGGGTTTACCAGTTTTGTTTATCTTTTCAGATAAATGCATGTTTTATTTTATAAATGTATGTAATTTTAAGGGGTTCATTTCTGAAGTGGATATGAATACAAATTTATATGTTCATATCAAATACATTAAGAAAACAGGGATCTGAAAATTAGTGGTTTAAATAAAAAATCGAAAGTTTCTAATCTCTAATACCCAAAGCCTGTAATGTTAGTTTTTATTTATTTTCAGACTGGTTTTAGAAAAAAAAAACAGAAATTCTATTTATTTCACTATTATAAGGATTCTCAAAAAACTTTCAAATGGTCAGCTAGAATTTACATATTTATTTGGGTACTAATTCTGTTCCAAGAATGACAAAATTATGTGTATAAAAGTAAAAGGCAAAGAGAAACAGCTCATGTGGCAATTGCTGTGTGATATCACTGTGGACAAAAACTATTGGTTTGTCACAACTTGGAGTTATTTAGTTTGTAAAATGCCAGTGTTTACTTCTGTATGGCAGCTGAGTGGTGATGTGTATAATAAAGTCCTGAAATACTGGAATGCTTACTCATTTTCCACTATTTCTGGTTTAAGTAATAAAAATTATGGCTTAGTGATTCTGCCTGAAATATTCACGTAAACACTCTTCTCCCCAACTCCATTCTTCCCTCCCTGGCACCCATGACAGCTGTGTTGACTTTACAGTTGGTAATTTTAAGAATGTGCTGGGGAAAGGAACATGGGAATAAAGGAGAAAATTTTCTCTGTTCAGCCTTGGCAGATGTCTGGAATTCATGCCCAGTGAACTTATATTCAGTGTAGGGAAATATGTCATCAAGAAGATAATTTTGTATTAGAAATTTCACAGATGTAGAGGAAAAAACTTCCTTCATGCTCTTTTTGCTGTGAAAGAATAGCATCTGCCTTATTGATGTTTACACATTTTCAGTGGTGGCCACCACAGTTACCGGGTCTTTTTAGATATGCCTTTCTTTCCCACTTCTTTCCCACTTCCTCATTGAACTCCATACTTCTGGCAGCCTGTTGTGATACTGAGGTGGGCTCTACTGGCCACAGAGTCTTTATTGTGTCTTGCAAATATCTTGTGTCTTCTGACACAGTGGCATAGTCGAATGCTCTTACTGCACAGTAGGTTGCTTAGACTTGTAAAACCTAACGCCTTGAGATTTCCTTCCTGATCCCACATTTCTCCAAACTGAAGATATTCCCAAGATTAATCAGAATCCTAATCTACAGCTACAATGAAGGGTTTGGAACCTTAAGTACTTGCTGGGGACCACTAACTCTGTCATGTTCTTCTCACACACTGTTTTCTTCCCTGTGTTTACATTCCAGATCTTTAAGCTGCATTTCTTTATGGTCCATGTTTTCTGCACTCATTTACTTAAGTGTTTTTTGGGGTTGTTGTTGTTGTTCCATTATGCTGTCCCCCATTACTTGTGAGAGGGCTCAGTTGAATTTCAAATACTCTAATATGCATAAGTTCATTTCTTTCTTTTTCTAACACCTTTAAAGCAATTGCTATTTTCTGTAATTTAGTGCTTTTTATTTTTTTGCCATGCCCAATGTTTCTCTTGTAAAATCTCTCATAGTGAGTGATATAAATCAACATGTTCCCCAATTCATACATATATTCTTCTATAAATGGCTATTTGTGTTTGTTCCCAGTTTAGAGCTATTTGTGATGCTACACATATTCTTGCACATATATTTTGTACACATTTGTATTGGTTATATACCTAGGAGTAGAACTACTAGGTCAAAGAATATGCAGATATTTTTATCTTTGTAGATACAGGTAAAATGTTGAATAATTTTGTTTCACAAATTTTGTTTCACTTTTTCTTGTATATGTGTAAGAGTTACATCAGGGACTGAAGGGTTTTGAGCAGAGATGCATCAAGTGTCATGATCTGCTTTCAAACTCCAGTCTGGCTCCTCTGCTAAGGATGAATTATGTGGGTGTAAAGGTGGAAGAAGGAAGAGTAGTTAGGGAGCAACTATAGTCATCTGAACTTTGACCGGAATAGCAACAGTGGAGGTGAAGAGAAGTGGCTAGATTCTAGACACGTTGTGAATGCCTAGTCAGTACTCTGTGCTGAGAGATTGGGTATGGGTATAAAAAAGAAAGAACTTAGGCAATATCTAATGATTTTGCCTGATCAACTAACAATGACAAAGACTGAGGGTGACATCGTAGTCATAGATATGATCTGCTTGGGAGATATTAAAAGTGATGTGCCTATTTGAGAACACAGGGAAATAGAAGTAGTCCATTTGATATAAATCTAGAGTTCACAGAAGTGATCCAGACTAGGGACATAAATTCTACTTACAATGACCGTATTACTTTAAAGACTTATCTAATAATATCTTGAAAATGTTATGCTGATTTTTTTTTCCTTTCACAAATATGCTTGATGTTTTATAACCTCTTGTTATAACTGCCTCAGTCTTTGAAGGATGTCTTCCCTAATAACTGGTACTATGGGCTCTACTTGTGACTTCCAGAAGGCACTTTTCATTGTGTTCATGATTCTGACAACTGCTCTCAGAGATTTTGCTTCTTTTCCTCTGTTAAATTTATTTAGGCCTTCAATTAGTTACTGATCTAGTAAAGGAAGAAATATCTCATTTTCTAAAAGCTTAATTAAGACCAATTTCTCCTAGTACATTTCTTCTTCCCTGTTATATTTGCCTGTCAGGTCTATCCTAGCATCCCACAACCTCATTGCCATTATCTAATCTGTTCCTTAAGATCTCAATCTTTTTCCTAAAGAAAGATTTTCCTTCCTATTTTTATTTTAATTTTAATTTTCTCATTCTCTGTTCTGATAGTAAAATAAAAGCATGTTTTTCAAAACCATCAAAGAGATGGCATTTCAGGCAAAGGCTCTGTAAACTGTCTTTGTATTTACAAAAAGGAAATCACAGATTCTTTTCAAAACAAGGGACTTTATTCTTTATTACTTGTTTGTTTATAAAATCATACAACCTTCTATGGGTAAAGACAATGTTGGACATTAGAATCCTAGAGCCTTGTTCAAATATTTTATACTTAATGAATCAAGAGCCAATCTGAAATCACATGGTAAGTGTGGCCCTTCAATCACTAGAATCCATAACATTAGATGTTCCACTGTCCCCTCCTCTGGACCAGAATATACTTTGAAAGTAATCACAAAGAGGAGTGCCTGGGTGGCTCAGTCAAACTTTGGCTCAGATTATGATCTTGTGGTCCGTGAGTTCGAATCCTGTGTGGAGCTCTGCGCTGACAGTTCAGAGCCTGGAGCCTGCTTTGGATTCTGTGTCTCCCTCTCTCTCTGCCCCTCCCCTGCTCATGCTTTTTCTCTCAAAAATAAATATTAATTTTTTTTTTAATTTAGAAAGGAACTACAAAGAGATGGAATTTGGGCAGGCTTTCTGCAACTCTTTCCAAGGCCTGACTGTCACAGCCCACAGAATAAGGCTCGTATTTGCTAAACTTTCAATAAACCTGCTCATAGAAGTTCAGTTCTGCCTCTAGAAAAACAGCTTTTGGCGGACTGTCTGAAGCTGCCTGCCTAGGGTACAAGATAAAAGCCAGACTCACACCTGTGAAAAACAACTATAAGATACAACATAAGCCTCGGCAAATAACTGAGGCAAAAGTGACCCAGTTGTTAAACTGTCACCAAAACTGAGTTCCTGACAGGAGTCCCAATCTATAATTTTTCTTCCCAAATGCCATCCTTGTCTGTCTCTTAATTCTGCTGGCAAAAAAACAGCAGATGTTGGGCTTGATGGAGCTCAATAAATAGCAAGACTTATCCCACAGGAATTTTTTACTAATTGTGAAATTGGACATGGAGTAAGAAAGATTGAAAATGAAAAGTCCCTTTTATTACTGAATGGTTAGATTGACCTATGGTGCTTAGGTATGCAGACAGACAATATATGCTTCCTTAGTTTGAATGCCAGAATTGGATATATGGATATAAGGCAGTACTAGAAAATCACAGTCTCCTAGAGGAACAGGAGCAGAGGAACGGATCAACAGGGATGCCTTTGGTAAGAATCTGACTCCCAAGAGGATGAGAAGGGAAGTATTTGAGTCACAATGAGCAGAGACTTTTCCAAAGTCACCAATGAAATAAACTCCACGTCTTATTTGGGGAGACGTGAATGCCACAGGATAGCGCAAGAGAGCAAGGATGTATTGGGAAAAATTCTTCTACATAACAACCTAAGAAATAACAAATAAATCTTCTCTTTTCTCTAGTGCCCCCTGGAAATAGCATGGCCTGCACAGGATTTAAATTTTAGAATAAAATGCTCGGTGTAGGGTGGACACTGTGCTAGAGGCAGAGAGACCAATTAGGAGGCTATTTCCATGATCCAGATAAAAGATGATGGTGAGATCCTCACATCCCGGGGATGTACAAAAGAGGAACTAGACTCTATGTCATATGTAGGAGGAAGAATCAATAGTATCAGACTGGATGTTAGTGGTGAGAGAAAGAAGAGAGCGACCGCAAGTTAATGGCCATATAACTGGAAATGACAACGTCCTTCACTGAAAAAATTGAAGAGGAATCACCATTCCTGGTTGAGAATAATAAGCTCAAATTTGGGCATACCAAGGTTGAGATTCTATAAGACCCCCAAAGGGAGATAACCATGAGGATGCTAGATGTATGGATAATATGTTATATCAGGGGAAAGTGTGATATATCCTAAAAATATATCCTTGGGATTCACTACAATCAAGATGGGTATTGGAGATTGAAGTTTTTGGAATTGAGGAAATCAGTCAGGAGGCAATGTTGATGGAGATGAGGGCAGAAAAGACATCTCTGGAGAACATGTAAGTAAAAGAGGCAGGCAAGGAAAAAAACCTGAGAAGCAGCAGGAAGGTCAAGGATATTGAGATGGCCACAGGAAAAAGGCCATTTTAAGGAGAGGAATGCTTATGATACAGCAAATGAAATAAGACTGGCAATATCCACTGGCTGTAGTGGGAAAGTGGCAGGGTCCCCAAGAGTTTATCAGGACACAGGTTGGTGTTGTGCAGATAAGGTGGTGAAAGACAGAGGGATGAGGTTGAGCGTGACTAGAGAGGAGAATAAAGACATCTCTTTGAAAAGGATTAAAAGGCCAGCCTTCCAGTTATAAATAGGTCACATAGATGAAAGGTAAAACAACAACAACAACAACAACAACAACAACAACACACACACACACACACACACACACACACACTTTAAGAAGCAGTGACTCAAAAGACTAAAGAATCATGTGTCTAGAAAGGGGTTTTTTAAATTTAATTTCCACAATTTTAAAATGAAATTTAAATAATTCAAATAATGGTAATGGAGTATAACTTTTTAAATACAAATCTAACGAGAATAGTGGAATTCTATTTTGGGGGACAGATTGTGCTTATTTGGGATTCAAAGTTAGTGTTCCCTGTTATCAAAATATATTCCAAATATTCACCAATAGTGCTGATCTGTAATGGCATTTTACATGTTTTGTCTTTAAAAATGTCTTTTCACACAGATGTGTATTGTCAAATAGTGCTCTCAGTCTGTGATCATACAATTTACTTTGAAAATATTCATCATTTGGAAGTCTGAATTTAAGAATTCTTTTAGATGCTTCTCTTGATATTTTCCTCTTAGCATATATTTACAATGCAGACCAATCACTTCCAATTGAAGGTTAAGTGAAAGCTCTTCAACTGTAGTTACATGGATTTAAAAAAAATGATTCTAAACTTTAATTTTTAGAGCAATTTTAGGTTCACAGCAAAACTGAGTGGCAACTACAGAGAGTTTCCATATACTCCTATTACCCACCCTCCCACATTGTCCCACCCTTCTATCTATATTCACACCAGGGTAGTACACTTGTTATAATCAGTGAACCTGTACACATCATTTTTACTCAAAGTTCATAGTTTACATTAGGGTTCTGTTTTGGTGTTGCGCGTTCTGTGGGTTTGGACAAATATACTGACATGTGTCCATCATTACAGTAACATATACAACACTTCCATTGCCCTAGAAAATCCTCTTTGCCCTACCAATGCATTCCTTCCTCCCCGCCTAATTTCTGGAAACCACTGATGTTTTTTCACTGTCTCCATAGTTTTGTCTTTTCCTGAATGTCATGTAATTGGAATCACATAGTGTATAGACTTGCATATTGGCTTCTTCACTAGTAATATGCATTTAAGTTCCCTCTATGTCTTTCCATGGCTTGATAACTCCATTTTGAATAATATTGAATAATATTCTGTCATCTCGATATACCACAGTTTGTTGATTCATTCACTTACTGAAAGACGTCTTTGTTTCCAGGTTTTGGCAATTGTGCGAAAAAGCTGCTATAAACCTCCACGTACAGGTTTTTGTTTGGACATGAGTTTTCAACTCTTTTAGGTAAATACAAAAGAGCATAATTGCTGGATAATATGGTAACATTAGGTTTAGTCTTGTAAGAAGTACTAAGCTATCTTTCAAGTGGCTATACCATTTTATCAGCAATTTATTACTCCCAGCAATGAATAAAAGTCCCTGCTGTTCAACATCCTTGCATGCATTTGGTGTTAGTGTTTTGGATTTTGGCCATTGTAATAGGGTGTACCTTGTCTTCATGTACAGTTCCTTAATGATATATCATGTGAAACATCTTTTCATATACTTATCTGTCATCTCTATATCTTCTTCCATGAGATGTCTATTTGCATCTTTTGCCCATCTTTTCATTGGGCTGGTTTCTAACTTTTGAATGTTAAGAGTTCTCTGTATATTTTGGATACTAGTCCTTTATCACATAGGTCTTTTGCAAACGTTTTCTCCCAATCTGTGGCTTGTCTTTTCATTCTCTTGACATGGTCTTTCATAGAGCAAATGTTCTTAATTTTATTAAAATCTTGATTATCAGTTATTTCTTTCATGAATCATGCCTTTGATGTTGTGTCTAAAAAGTCATCACCATACCTAAATTTGTTTAGATTTTATTCTAGGCTATCTTCCAGAAGCTTTATTGTTTTGTGTTTTACATTTAGGTCTATGATTACAATTAGGTCTTGATTTAATTTCTATGAAGGCTATAAGGTCTTCATCTGTGTATATTTCTTGCATGTAGATGTCCAGTTCCAACATCATTTGTTGAAAAGCCTGTATCTTCTCCATTGTATTGCCTGCTCTTTTGTAGAAGATGGGTGGACTGTATTTATGTGATTCTATTTCTAGGCTCTCTGTTCTGTTGATCTATTTGTCTATTCTTTCAACAATACTGTGCTTTTTTTTTATTACTTTAGCTTTATAGTAAATCTTGAAGTTGGGTAGTGTCAGTCTTCCAACTTTGCTCATTTTCAATATTTTGTTGGGAAAGAATTTTTAAACACAGGAAAAGACTAGAGCAATTCTATATAATGAGGAAAAACTTATCAATATATAGAGTGAGGTTGAATAGAGATGGAAAAACTTCATTTAAAACCTCCAAAGTCTTTTTGTCAAAAGAAAATAAGCACCATTATACATTTCCAGTAATATCTGTCATCATTAATATTAGACTTATTTATTTGAGGTTAGTACTAGAGGTTTGATATTTTTAATATTCTAAGAAATTTTATAAAGGGAATATTTAATACGTGTTAAAATAATTTATGCAATCTGTTTAATTGCTTTATACTAAACATGACAAAATTTGTTGGCAAATAAAATGAAAAATGATCAAAAATAATTTTCATTCCTTGTCATATTCTTATTATAATTAACAGCCTTTTTGCTATCTTCTTGTTGTTATCAAGAGTACATTTAATAAAATTATCCATGACTTGATGTATTATATAGGGCAAAAAATAGCAGAGGCAATCCAGCAACAAATTCCTTCTCCATTTCCAGGAGTGGTTGGAGAGAAGGCAAGAAACAACAGGTAGCTTACAGAAAATCTATAGTTTTCTCATTTCCTTCCTGCATCAGGCAGTGTTGGTGAAAAGGGGTAATCTCACATCAGAAAGAAAAAGAACCATTTTTTAAAAATATCTGATAAAAGAAACCTGTAGGATATACAAAACAGATATAAATACACAGTTAATTGATTTGGATATTAAATTTCACTGGTATATAGAATGAGAATTTTTTTTTAACATTTATTCATTTTTGAGAGACGGAAACAGAGCGAGAGCATGAGGGGGAGGTTGGGGGGAGAGAAGGAGACAAAATCTGAAGCAGCCTCCAGGCCCTGAGCTGTCAGCACAGAGCCCTACGCAGGGCTCATGAACCGTGAGATCATGACCTAAGTCGAAGTCAGACGCTTAACCAGTTGAGCCACCCAGGCACCCCTAGAGTGAGAATTTTTAAAACAGTAATGTATATCTGCTAAAAACTGAGGTTCCAGGAAAATCCAAGTAGTATAATTCTGATTAGGAGGCATTCTGCTACATCCAACCATAAACCTGAACACACACACACACACACACACACACACACACACACACACACACTGTGATGATTAATAAATTTCTGTGAGGTTCACTAAATTGAAATTTTTATAAGTATTGTCAGAAGCAGAAGGGGCAGGAATAGCAAATTGTGATTAATAATAAAATTATAAACTGACTCAGTGACATTGTACTGTTGGAGGCAAAAGAATAATTCATTGACAATCATCTCCTATCTCTTCTTCTCTCTAAAGATAGTATTAAAAAAAACCAAACAAACAACAATAGCATTAATTTGCTAAGGAAATTTAATCTTTTATTGAAGAAGTAAAAGCAAAAATATGAGTAATATGCTTTTGGCTATTCTTGAGACTAATATGAGTTTCAAATGCTTTGCATTGAAGCCAGGAAATTTGCTAATTTCAAGTGAAATAAATGTATCCTGCTAGAGCTATTAAAACCATGTTGTTGAAAGGGTTATAAATGAGTTCCAAATTCAGGCAGGCTGCTAATATCACAGCATGAAAATACAAAAAAAAAAAATCAACATACCTGTGTTAAGAGATATGAGCAAGGGCACGAACTTTTAGTGTGTGATTACCATCAGTCAAGGACTGTGCGGTATGTTCTATGACACCTACATGATCTCATTTAATTCTTACAGATTATGCTTACCATTAGTGTATTTTACCCTCATTTTAAAGATGAGTAAACTGAGGTTCAGCGTCATTCACCACATATTTGAACTCAAGTCTTCTGCTATTAAACCTAGTAAATATACTTTTCATTTTACTGTGGTTAATGTAAGCATGTTAATTATTTTGTAGGAAATGATCCCTGCTTACCTTCACACCCAAAGGCAGTGGAAAAATTAATAGAAATTTCATCATTTCCTTTTTGAAGCCTTTTGTGCCTATCATATAGAGATTCAATTTCTAAAAAAAAATGGTTTAGGGTTTTTTTTTCTTTTTTGGAAGCAGAAAACTTTAGAGCATATTTTACGCAAGTTAAAAATGTTGGCTTTATGCAGCTTTTAGAAAAGGGTTTATTTGCTGAAATACACAGGTTTTCCACTGTGCTTAATCTCCCCTGAAGTAGTATAATGTATATATTGCTACAAAAATGTGTTAAAATCCATCAAATAGAACTTGATTTATGTACTTTACCAAATATTTGCTATACTTAAATAAAAATTGTGTCTACTTCTTAAAAAAGTTTTGCTCCTGCAAGCAGAATTTTTAAAGACTTACATAATGAATCGGTATTTTCCCCCTGAATGGCACCCTTGGAAAATGGATGAGAAGATATTTCCTCTGATGAGAACTCAAAGGCAGTTCTGCAGAGAAAATACCTTTAAAGATGCTACACAGTTAAGAGATTTATTTTTAAATGAATTTATAGCGCTGAGGAAAAATAGGCGTGGCATTTACTACATTTCTTACATTAACTAAAGAATTAGAGCCTTTTTAAAAATGTTTATTCATTTTTGAGAGAGAAAGTAGTAGAGGAAGGGCAGAGAGGGGGACAGAGGATCTGAAGCGGGTTCTGTACTGACAGCAGTGAGACAGGCGCAGGGCTCGAACTCATGCACTGTGAGGTCTTGACCTGAGCTGAAGTCAGGCACTCAACTGACTGAGCCACCTCGGTTCCCCCAAGATTAGAGCTTTTTATGGCTATTTTAAATCAGTCTAAATTCAGGTGGGTTCTCAAGTGTTTCTTCTCTATAAATCTTTAAATGTCTCTAAGATAGTGATTATAGGCATACATTTGATAGACAATAAGCTGAGAAGAAAGTTTTAGAAACAAAAGGAATTCTTAAAGTTAATACAGCTTCTAATTTCGTCTCAAGTGATTTTCTGTCCACTTAGGACTAGGGTATAACCTCACTGATAATATGAATATCCACTATATCTGGATAAAAGACTGAAGATAAGAAGGTTTGACCAGTGATGAAAGCATTAGAAAAGGTAGGGGCCCAGAGAACAATATTTGTGGTGATTGATTTAGGACATGGCTTCCCACATGGAATGTGTCAGCTGTCACAACTGTTCAGTTTGCCTGAAGTTTCAGTTTCTCCCTATGATGGAGTACATTTACATAACCTGCTTCCTTGAACGCTATTGGCATTCTTGACATTGGCTGAGTTTAGAGCACTGACAATATTGTTTTTATCAGCCTGTGAAGTTGAGAGCTGTGACCTAGACCTTTATAAATTCACCAAGGTAATCTCTGGGGCCTGGCTGGATGGTCAGCTGCCTGCTCTGGTAAACATTCCTTCAGCATCTGTAGGTGAGCGTTTCATCACTCAGTAGATGAGCAATTTTTCCTCTGGGAAGATTTATACTGTGTGATTTATAAAAATGATATCATTGGTTTCCAAAATATTCTCTTGAAAGACAATATTGTGAGTCCTTTGAGAATCTTCTTCACTCTGTCCTCGGGGCTAATCACTGTGCTTGGCACACAGTCAATGTTGTTGGACAAATATTTCTTGAATTAATAAGTAAATGAATAAGAGACATAATTTAAGCAATGAAAATGCCTAGTTAGGAAAGGAAAAAAAATTGCGAACTCCAAAACCAATGATGTATTAACCTACGTATTGTATGCAATAATGCATAAGTCACCTACTTATTAGCTTTCAACCACAATGATAATATAACCTTAAATACATTCTGATAATGATTATATTTAAAGTCTTGTTTAAAAAAATTTTTTTTTCAAAGTTTATTTATTTTTGGGACAGAGAGAGACAGAGCATGAACGGGGGAGGGGCAGAGAGAGAGGGAGACACAGAATCGGAAACAGGCTCCAGGCTCCGAGCCATCAGCCCAGAGCCCGACTCCAGGCTCCGAGCCATCAGCCCAGAGCCCAACGCAGGGCTCGAACTCACGGACCGCGAGATCGTGACCTGGCTGAAGTCGGATGCTTAACCGACTGCGCCACCCAGGCGCCCCTGAAGTCTTGTTTTAATATCATCTCTCATTTGTTGGGCTGAGAAAGTTGGGTTACAAGCTTGAAAGTGAAAAGTGAGAGGAAGAAGTTTGCAGAGTTTTGAATCCAGCCAATCTCATGTAAGAATTTTAAGTGCTTCATTAGTTTAAAAGGGTAGACTTGTTAAAACAGATTTTGGTCATTCCTGCTTCCTTGAAATATTTTACATTTTAATTAATTTTCTTTCTCACTCTTCCTTTGGGAAAGAAAAGAGAACAATTGTTCAAGTACAAGAATTGCAGTTTTAGACCATTTGTCTGCTTGGGATTGGGATATTCCAGTTAAATAAACACACTGGGGACTGGATTTCTGGTTGAAACTATTATTTGGGGAAAAAACAGACTGGTTAATATGTGAATTAGTGTAGATGGAAAAAATCCAGTTTGGCAGTAGCATTAACTGTCTAGATAACATACATTTTATAAGGATTAATAATAACTAATTCTCATTCTGAGAACCAAAGAAGGAGGAATATTTAGTTCTTATTTAAATACTCCTATTTAAATAGTCCTTTGTAGGCAATTAATGAACTTCTAACCAGTCACTTGAGTTTGTAAATTCCTGAAAATTTGCTCTGACCTCCCTAGCAGACTTATACTGATCTAAGACCATTTTTAGCAAGAGTGGTACCAGAAAGCTCTCAGTAAAAGTGGATTCTAGAAGTAGGTAACTCCAAATAAACGTAATATCAACACTATAGTGGAACAATGTCACATTCTGCAGGTTGCCAAGATGGTTCAGTCCTATAGGACTATATTGTGATAGAAAACTGTGGAATTGATAGAGTCCTAGGGCCAGTCCATGAATATGTATGTTTGCTCAGCCATGTTGATGAAAACCACCTTCGAGTCTCCTTTTTGATGGGTTTAGAAAAGAATGCATTTAACCAGATCAATAATTGAATACCATGTCCTCGAAGGAATAAACACTAATAAACGTTCCATATTCACCCCATCAGCTACAATTTGAGGTATGACTTGGTTAATTTGCAGTAGTCCATTGGCATTTCCATGATGCATCCTTTTAAAAAAAAACAAACAAAAAAAAAAAAACAAACAGCAGCCAGTAAAGTGAAATAGTTCTTATTTTACAAAGTAAGGAACAAATGTGAGGGTTCCGACAAATATTAACTATGACCATTCCAGTTATACTTCTGAAAACTGAACCTTTGGTAGGTCCATGGACCTAGTGGAACCACTGTGAGACAAAACTGGGTTAGAATTCCACCTGACCCCATGTCCTCATGTGCCTTATGTTGCTGGGAATCAGCATCACGAGCATTGTGTCCAATAGTCCTGTCATTACATGAAGGGCCATAGGTCCCTTTGGGAAAGAACTATAGGAATCAGTACTATATACATAATAGTAGTTTTTGCAGACTCTTGCATGGGTACCTGGCCTTTCCTTCAGGTTTTGGTTCTGCTCTCAGACCTGGTTCAGATCTGGAAAGTAGACAAAAGGCTTTCCATAGGGCAGCGAATCTTAGTCTTCTAGACATATTAAAGCAATATTCTTGTTGGGTGCTCATCTTCCTTGCTACCATGAACACCTTGCTCTATTAATCATCTCCATAGTTCCTATAGGTCAGCATTCCGATCTTGTTGCCCAATATGCCTATCCTGCTTCTACCAAAATCATAGGTGCCTAGGGAGCCTGGCTTTTTGAAAACAGCATTGCAAATCATTGGCCTTGAACTACAGAGGATAGCCATCTCTGAGCTTTGTGGTGATGCCACTGCTTCCTCAACATTGCATTCCTTATTTCATGATAAATGAAGTAATCTCCCTGAAGAACATACGAAACTGGTAGATTTCTGGTGTTGTAGAGTACATTCATTCTAGCATGCCCACTTCTGAGACTTTGGATGCTTTCTTCATAGTCTGTGACAGCAGTTCTGGTATCTCTACTTGTCTGGGATTCTAAGGGCCATTCTATCAATGCATTAGATCTGTGTGTGGTGTTCTTGCCAGGTATTAAATTCACTTTCTTAAAAATACTGTCCTATATCAATAAACTCTCCCTTGTTCATATTTATATCCCATCCTTTCAACCCAGGACTCCCAGAATTCACTTGCAGACACTCTCCTCTTCCTGCTTCCAGTTTCAGTAGCTTCTTTGGTGTCCACTTCCTTTCCTACATTTGAGGCCCAACATTTTCCTATTAGGGTGATTTCCTATTAGGCAGAGATTTGACCTGAGTTAGGAGATAGAGATAAAAACAGACCCTCAGAAAGATGAGCATTGAGTTACAAGGCACCATCATAATTTGAGGCCTCTGCAAATTTTTTAAGCAGGGCACATAGGGAAGGGGCTCTGCCTTTCCACAGGGGGAATGGACCATTACTGCAGGCTTTGAGGGTTTAAAGAAATCTGAAGATTTATAGTTTTCAAGTGTACACACCCTGATAGGTCCATTCTAAGTCTCTGGGTCCTGTTCATTCTATATCAGGACCCTGACTTTGACATAATAGTCTAGGCTCGGAGAATTTAAGCGTTCTTTGAAGTTCTGCCACCACTACATTCTGCTCTTGAGCTCTATCTACCCTCTAGCTGCAGGAGATGAATTTCTCTTTAAATACTTACAAGATGGCCATGTCAGCCTTATACTTTCTGTCTTTAATGAACAATAACACTCAACAGCTATCTAAATCTGTAATCCTTATAGTCTATTATTTCCCCAGCATGCTAGGGACTGTGAATAATCCTCTTCTCACCAGTGATAGGGTTTTGGGGGGTGAGCTACCTCTAGAATCCATTTGTATTAAGAGTTTTCTGACATCACTCTTGGTGCAAAATGTCTAAGGTCCATGTATTAGTCTGCTAAGGCTAGCATCACAGAATACTACAGAATGGGTGGTTTAAAAAACAGAAATTTATTTTCTCACAGTTTTGGGAGCTGGAAGTCCAAGAAGAAGCTGCCAACATGGTGGTTTTCTGGTTTTCTCTCTCCTTAGCTTACAAGCAACTGCCTTCTCACTGGGTCCTCACATGTGTACTCCTGGTGTTTCTTCATCTTCTTATTGGGTCAGGCCCTGCTATTTGACATCATTTAATTAATATATAATTTTCTCTTTAAAGGCTATATCTCCAAATACAGTCACATTGAGGATTAGTAGTTTAACATGAATTCTGGAGGGACACCATTCTGTCCATAAAAAGTTAAATAGAATCAGAGCCTGAGAAAAGGGATTCCTGCGAATGTGATTTATTGAGGGAAGACTTTCAGGGAAAGAGAAGGAAGTGGGGGCATGATACAAAGCGAGAAAGAACTAAGCAAGACTGTAATCCATCTGAGACGAGTTTTGACCTGATTCTATAGAGAACTCTGGAGTTCAAACAGCCCCACAGAATTGTCCCCATCTTGAGGCAAGGAGGCTGGCACTTGTACCCCATATCCATCCGTTGCTGGCTGCTGGATGTCCCTGGGAGTGTGGCATAGCCCTCAGTCCCAGGAGAGGACAATTCATTAGAGAAGAAAGAAGCTGTAAGCAGTTACCAGCTGGTGATATGTTTATCTACTTGTAAAGGAGGTCTGGACAACCAACAGCATCCATTGTACACAAAAAAGTTTGTTTCATGTCTCACAATATGTACACACCACTTAAACCACAATTTCACTTCTAGAAATCTATTGTTGGAAAAAATTCGAAGATACAATCAAACACTGATGAATAATGAAGTATGCCACATTATTATTTATGGTGTTGGAAACTGGCAAACATTCTAAATGTCTAAAAAGAGATAATGCTTAAAGGGATTGTAGTGCATCTCTATCTGGGAATTTCTGCATTAAATTTTCATAGTTTTAATGACTTGGAAGTATTTATCATGTGTTGTTAAATAAGAGTAGAGATTTCAAAAAACTACATACAGTTTAACTTCAATTGTCTATCTCTACATATTTATATCAAAATATCAGAATAACATTAATATATTAACTGGGATTATCTACTAGTTATAGAATAAATGAGTTTTGGATTGTAGTTTTTCTAGGCTTTTCTGTACATTTTAAATTACAAAGTCAACGTCTTTATGAGTTATAAGACTAGAAAGATTTCTAGTTATTCTTAGATAAGATTTGTTCATGTTTCTTTTAATGGACATGTCCATTCTGTCCTTGCGAAATTTATTGGCATAGAAATGTTTATATTACCCCCATGTTTCTAGTAATGCCTAGAAGATCTTTGGTGGTATCCTCTTTTCATTCCTAATATTGGTGATTATATCTTCTCTCTTTTCATAATTAGTCTCACTAAAGGTTTGTTAATTTTATTGAGCTTTCAAGGGAACAGCTTTTGCTTTGTGGTAGCAGAGTAATGACACTCCAAAGATGTCCATATCCAAGTCCCAGGAACTATGAATATGTTATTTAGACAGCAAAGGAACTTTGCCAATGTGATTGGGGTTAAGGATGGTGAGATAGAAGATTATCCTGGATTATCTGAATGGGCCCAGAATAATATAAATCGTTAAGAGTAGAGAAATTTGCAGCTGAGTCAGAGAGAGATGTGACTACATAAGGTCAAAAAGAGGCAATGTGAGGGGCTCCTGGGTGGCTCAGTCAGTTGAGCATCCGACTTCAGCTCAGGTCATGATCTCACGGCTTGTGGGTTCGAGCCCCGCATCAGGCTCTGTGCTGACAGCTCAGAGCCTGGAGCTTGCTTATGATTCTGTGTCTCTCTCCCTCTCTCTCTCTACCCCTCCCTTGTTCACACTCTGCGTGTGCCTCTCTCTCGAAAATAAACATTAAAAAAAATAATAAAAAATAAAAAGAGGCAATGTGAGTTGATACTATAATCCTGGCTTTGAAGATAAAGGAAGGGGGCTAAGGAATATGGCAGCAGAAAATTAACACATTGTTTAATTTCTCTATTCTTTGGTCGTTTATTGATTTCCTATTTATACTGTATCTTTCCTTCACTTCTTATGGTATATTTTGCTTCCCCCCTCCCCTCACCTTCTTATGCTGGAAATTTAGATAATTTAGACGTTTTAAATGTCTATGCTTCTTATGCTGGAAATTTAGATAATTGATTTTAAATTTCCCTTTCTAACATAAACATTTAAAGCTAAATTTTTAATTCTCTAAATTTATAGCTGTACCCTACAACTAGTTATGTTGTGTTTTTCTCATCATTTATTTAGAAATATTTTTTAATTACCCTTGTGATTTCTTCTTTCACCATTATGTAGTTTCATTTCTGTATATTTGGGGGATATTTTGGATACTGTCCAGTTAGTTGTAATACAATTCCATGCTAGCCAGATTTGTGTGATTTCAATTGTTCTAAATGCATTGAGGCTTGTTTTATAGGCTAACATATTGCTAATTTCCTTTATCATTTCTTAAAATTAAGTTTTTCTGTTAATGAATTTTCTTGTATTTTTGTCTGGAACATCTTTATTTTCTTTCATTTCTAGATAAATCTAGATTGACAGGTTCCCTCTCCATCTTCAACATGCTAAGGATGTCATCACACTGTCTTCTGAATTGCATTATGTCTAACAAAATGTGCATGATCATGATTATTTTCCCTGTGTTTATGCTTTTAAGATTTTTTGTCACTGGTTTTTAGTAATCTGATAGTAATCTGCCTTGTTGTGGTTTTATTTATATCTATGCTGATTAGAGTTGGCTGAGTTTCTTGGATCTGTGGGTTTATAGCTTTTATTAAATTCATGAAGCTTCTAATTATTATTTTTTCAAATATTATTCTGACCCTTCCCCTTTAATGAGTCCAATGACATGTATTTGACCTCCTAATATTTTTCATGTGTCAATGAGGTACTCCTCATTGTTTTTCAGTCAGCTTCTTTGTGCTTCAGTAGTGCTAATTTGTCCTGTTGTTTGCTCATGTTCACTAATCTTTTCTTCTGCGATATCTAATGTGTTGACACCATCTGGTAAAATTTTCATTTTGGTAGTTGTATTTTTCAGCTCTCTCAAGTCCATTTTGACTTATATATCTTTTCTTCCTCATTCTGTTAATACAAATTCCAGTTGCTTTGACCTCTTTGAAGGCCATCTCTTTCCTCATCTCAACAGAAATGCCATGCTCTGCTTAAAGTGTCCCTCTTTGATCTGGGTCCGGAAAATACAGTTAGAAAGAAAGCTAGGAAAAATGATGGGACTCCTCATTTGTACCTTCTCATCTCTCAGGGACCACAGTCCAGTACTACTTACTGTTAAATTTCAGAAAACATTTTCCCATATATTTTGTGTAGTTTTCTAGTTGTCTTTAGTGGTCACATAATTCCTGAGTCTGTTTTTTCCCTTATGACCCAATGCAGAAGTCTGCTGTATTTTTAAGCTATGTCCGAAAAAAAAAAAAAAAGAAAGAAAAAAAGAAAAATTGGCCCAACCAATTGATTTGTGAAATGTGAGTATGTTGAATTATGGATAACATAGTTGCTCCTTGTTAAATTTTTAACAAGCTATGCATCTGTATTCAAGTAGGAGAAAGGAATATTTCTTCTGCTTCTCAATTTTCTACTTTGTAGCTGGATCCCAGAAAAGTTTTCCTGCTTAAAAATCATGCATACCCTTTAAGGTCAAGATCACATAATTGTATCTTCCAAAAGAACTTCTTTTTCTCCAAGGAAACAAGGGAAATTCTTTTTGCCTTTGGACTTCTTAGAGTATGTATTTATACCTTTGTTAGGGGACTTACAATGTACCATCTTGAAAGCAGCATGCATGTCTCTTTTCTAGCTTGCCTGAAAATTCCATAAGGGAAAGAACTGAATCATACCATCTCTAAAATTGCCATGATAGCCTACACAATACCTTTCTTAGAGTAACTATCAAGAAATATTTTTAAATAAGTAAATAGACTTAACTGTTTTGTCTTTGTATTAATTTTGTAATACATATCACATTCTTATATATTGTGTGTAAGGAGAAGTTAACTATACTTTCAAAGTGTCAGTATTGTGTTAAGGAATATTTTGGAGTTAAAAGGGCCTATTTTGGAAAGAATTGAGTCATACCTTTAAGATTCGAGCTAAATGGAACAGTAGAATTCCCATTAGTTTATTTTTATGTGCCAAAAAACAGTACAAATCCATGATCTTAAAACCTGGAGGCACATTTTCAGTAGAGCTCCTTTTGAAACTTTTATTAATTGTAGGCATACGTAGAAGAGAACTACACATTGTTCTGGTTCAGTTGTCATATGAACAGAGTCACCCTGAAATAAAATTAAGGCTACTATTCTGTCTTTAGAAGAGAATGAATACTATCAAGCTAACTTTAAGGGGAAAATGTACTATATAACATTTGGAGACCTATAAAAATAAAGAATAGTGTTCTTTTTTAAAAGCTAGCTTATTGCTGCTCAACTTTTTTATTGTTAAATTTTCAAATCTACAGAGGAATTGAAAGACAAATACAAGAAATATCTGCCTATCCTTTGCATAAATTCACTCATAGTTTACCAACATTGCTACTGTTTTGCTCTCTTCCTCTGCAAAGACACACACATACACACCCCTTATTTTTGGTTGAATCATTTGAACTGGAGTTGCTGACATCATGACACTTGATTTTCAGTATTCAACTACAAAAAAGTATAGCAGTTTTCCAAATTAACCTAATTATCACTAATACAAAAACACCATAACCAATATAGTTCATATCTAAATTTCCCTGATTGCACGAGGTGTAGATTTTAACAGTTACTTGATTATTCACCATTCATTCATTCCTTTGTTTGTTTTAGGTAGTAAGATCCATAAGCTCTAACTGAAGTTCCTGCACAGCCTTTGAGTGTTATAGGACTTTTGTTTCTTTTAATACCTAACAGTAGAAAAGCCCCAGTCTACTTTTGTTTTTATTTTGTTCTGTTTTTCATAGTATTGAGTCTTTTAAAGGATCCAAGCCAGTTCCTTTGTAAAATGTGCCAAGTCCTGGATTCATTTGATGATCCCTCATGATTGGATTAAGTCCAGATAGTTTAAGCAAGAATATACTACGTTAGTGACATGTATTTTTTATATATCACATCAGAAAGTGTAAAATGTCACATTGTCACACACTAGTCATGTTAAGATTGTGCTTAAGTAGAAGAAAGCATAATTTTGTACAAATTTGTACAAGTATAGTATAAAGATTTATATAAAGAATAGTATAAAATTATAGTATAAAATTTATATAAAGAATAAATTTATATTGATCATAGCAAGTGAAGGCATTTTAAAAATAATGCTAAATATATAATTTATTGTTGGGTTTCTCTACTTCATTGATAAGTGTATAAATTTAAAACACATTCTGATTTCAAATCTGAATATTAGCTGTTATAGCTTTGCTACATTAAAGCAATGATTTATTTCTTTTTGGTGCATATTATTTTGGTTCAAGCTATTATCTTGAAGACCATAGAAAGGTGAATTTCAATGAAAAATCATGTGTATACATAAAATAAATTTGGTTGCAAAATTTTATTTTTAATGATAAAATGACCAATTAATCTGCTCATAAGCATGAATAGGATAGTGTGTTATTGTAGTTAGGTGCATAAAACTAATTTGAATAGAATTTCATGTATCACAATTTTAAATGAGCCTGAATCACCAACCATCCTATTTATTTGATAACCAGGAGGAAATGATTATGCTAAACATCTTTTAATGAATAATCATAACTTGATTTGAAAGCACCAGAAAATTCTGCAGATTTTGGTAAATTGTCATAGAAACTTTCTATCAGTAATGGGCCAAGAAAATGAAACGCTATCGTCTACTTCTGTTTGCGAAGCTACCTCTTTCCTGTTCTTACTGCATGTGCCAGAAACACAAGCATTTATAACTAACTGAAGCTCTCTATTGAAATGCAATTCTATGATCAGAAAAGGTAGGCAGGAGTATGTTGGCATCAGGATTAGCTGAGGGGTAAGGAGAGCTGATTTTACTATTATGAACTACTCTTTGAGTCATGGTTTGAAAATAATATTTTTTGTCAGTTCTTCCATCTGGAATTGGTAATATAAAAAATCCATTCCCCTTCTACTTCTTTCCATTCATTTATTCTACAACTACTTACCCAATAGCTACCAGGTGCTGGGATATGGTTGAATAGGCAGGAAGAAGATAACATTTCCTATGGAGCTTACATTTTCATGAGAGAGACAAATGATAAACAGATTTGTATCATAAAATGGCAGGTTGGGACAATTACATTAAAAAATAAAGCAGGGATAAAGAATAATTGAAAATAAAAGGGCCTTTTACACAGAGTGATTAAAGAAAATATCTTTATTGACATTTTAGCAGAAACCAGTGAAGTAAGAGAGAACCATGAATTGATTTGGGGGAATAGAATTTAAGGCACATGGAAGACAGAGCAAGCATAAAGGTCTTGAAAAAAGAGAGATTGATGCATTCATAGAAAACCAAGGAGGCCAAGGGTGTTAGAGCAGAATGAATAAAGGCAGAAGGAAGTGATAGGTGATCAAGGCAGGTTAATTAAGAACTGGGATGTTATCAGAGTGCAGAGTGTAAAGGACAAAACCCTTAGAAGTAGTTCTCAAGCAGGGGTAATTTTGTCCCCAGGGGACATTTGGCAAAGGCTGGAAAACTTGTGAATTGTCACAACTGAGGGTTTGATATTGACATTAGTGGGTAGAAGAAAGAGATAACTGTCAAACTTTCTACAAGGCACAGGACAGCCATCAACAATATAGAATCTTCCCATCCAGAATGGCAATCGTGCCGAGGTAGAGAAACCCTGAGGACCAGAGGGCAAAGAGGTCTCTCAGGCTACTCTGTGGAGATGCAGGTACAGGTAGAGCTGCAAGAATAAAAGCAGTGTGGCTGGGTAGGAAGTTACTGCAGGATGGTGGTTTGGACTACTGGCAATAAGAGGAATAAGGAACGGAGCAATGCAATCAGATAGTGATTTAAATATATGATCAACCAACTATAAATCAAAGGAATGGGAATCTTAAGAAGACATGTTATTTATCATTGACAAAATGAAAGGTAAGGGTTAATTTGTCCCACGCTTTTCTGGGCACCCTGCCTATCCAGAAAAAGAGTCAGTCTCCACCCACTCCTGCAAAGCTCCATGGAAAAATGGATATCATCCAGTGCTTAAAGCAGTCAGCCCTGATCGACTCCAGGAAATGGATCCTGGTCCGACATACCCAGGCAAGGACTGGTATTTGCACAGCCGTAGAGGCTGGTGTGGCAAATCCTGCCAGAATCTTGATCTGGTAAGCTGCCTGCAATGCAAAGCTTTGACCCCAGGCACTTGAGTACATCAGGAAGAGGCAGGATGGGACTGGAGTTAAGGTTCTGACATATCATATTGCTACTGTCCCTGATCCCACCAGAGGAGGGGTTAACACTTCCCCTAATTATGGACTTACAGCCACATAGTCCATGGGACAGGGTGTCTCTCACTGAGCTAATGTTCTTTTCTGCCACATTGCTGACCATTGCTTTGAACTATGAGGAGGCAAGAGGCCAAGTTAGGAGAGAAGAGGGACAGCCCTACACCTGCTCTTGATCCTTTCTCAGCAAGTTTTTCCCTACAAAAGCAAAACCAGCACATGTGGTATATGTGCCCATCGGCCATTTGGATTTATTTGTATCCAAATACACAAATATTACTACTTGGAAATATACTTACAAATACTAGTGAGTTTATCAAGATATAAGCACTCTTGTACATGTCTGACCTTTCTGGGGTGAAATCTGGAAATAAATTCCAAAATATAAATCATGGAAATGCTGTGATGCAACAGTCTAACGTCTAAAAAATAATTAGGCAAATATACAAGGATATATATATAAGCAGTAAAGCACTATCTTTGTTAGTGAAAATTGGCCAAAAGACTTAATCTAATCAATAAGGAATTGGGTCCGTAATTTATAATATATCAACAAAAGGATTCCATTGGATATGATATATTTCTGTGTAAAATATGTAGTAGCATGGCTAGTGAAATTCCTTTTTATATTAGTAGATAAAAATATATACATGTGTGCATTACATATTCAGCAAAATGTTTATTAGTAATGATTTTCTCTGAGGAATAGGAATGAGGGGGGTTTTCCAAATTGTGATTTTTTTTTATAACTAGTTTGAATTTCTTAAGATAATCATACTTTTATAAAAGACACACTAAATTTTATTTTTTTTAATTTTTTTTATTTTCTTTATTTTTGAGAGGCAGACAGAGCGCGAGTGGGGGAGGGGCAGGGAGAGAGGGAGACAACAGAATCCGAAACAGGCTCCAGGCTCGGAGCTGTCAGCACAGAGCCAGACGCGGGCCCAAACTCAGAGATGGTGAGATCATGACCTGAGCTGAAGTCGGATGCTCAACCGACTGAGCCACCCAGCTGCCCCTAGACACACTAAATTATAAACACAGGAAACTCTCCATCTTAATGTGTTCTATATTTTGCCTTTTAAATGTTGTTTCAATATATCACAACAAAAGAACTGGAAAGTAAGAGAATAATTTTCAGTCCTCCAATTGCTACATCATGATAGATTTGCCTTAAATTAATTTTCACACACAACTGCCTCTTGAATTTCCATACAGTATCTTATAGGTGAAAAATAAAACGAATGCCAAGAAAGAAATACGTTGTCTTTGAGTGGTGCTATATTTAAAGGGAATTTTGACTTTTTTGTATCAAAAAGGTATATTTATTGGCAATATAACACTATAGTCATATAGTTATATATATGTTCAGTGTCTTGCTATTACCTAAAGTGAAGAAATAAAAGGAATCTATGCAAATATTATGTAGAAAATACATGCACACGGAGAAATTACAGATCTTGTCAGCGCTAGAAAGAAAAACTGCCCCCAACATGCAGTAGCTAGTACTCACAGCTAGATCTTGGTGTTCTTCTTCTGGACATACATTTCTGGGAGCACTGACATCTGACGAGGCAAAAACGAGATTGCTGTGTAATGACAATCATGACAGACACGATTACATGTCTGAACACAAAGACATAAAAATTGTCCAAACCACAAAAATGATCAAATATCCCAATATGTCAGCCAATATAAGTAGTGTTTCTTCTCTAATTAAGGCATTAGCTTAATTTCATTCTTCCTACCTTCCAGATAAGATTTATTAGGCTATCCAATCAGAGAAAACTTCCCCACTTTCTGATACCATCCAAGCCAGAGAAAGCCCTGCTTTTTAAAACCCACTTTGAAATCACTTAACACAAAACCTAGATGTTAAAATATGTCTTTCCCACCCTTCTTCAATAAGCTGCCGCAGAATCACCATGACACAGGTTCTCCCTCACTGCAACAGCATGAAAAGGAAGATTTGTGTCCCTGGTGCTATTGAGTTGGATCGACAATACCACCGGTTCTTGAAATAGACAGATTTGTCTCTATGGGCCCTTTCAGCAATAAGATTTTTCTGTTCATCTAGTCATATTGAAGTTGTCAAGTTAAACCATTCTTAAATAGTTGATTGTGATGTTTTCTGGTGCTTAAGATCTCCATGCCCCAACATGAAATAGCTGTTTAATCATGAGTAAATTATTTAGCCTCTTAAGTTTTAATTCTTTCAACTGTAAAGTCTGAGGAATAATACCTATCTGGGAGAATTTGGCAAGAATTAAGTCAGATATTGTATAAGAGTATTTAGCACTGTTGTTGGTCTGTAGTAATTGCTCAATAAGTGGTACTTGAATTGACTGTTAGCATGGTCATTATTATTTTTTATTACTGTAATTATATTTAATTCTCTGTGTAAAACATGTTTTTCTATGATTTATCTGAGTATATGAATTTAAAGTCTATCCAATGTCTAAATTTATAAATTTCTACTGCATAAGTCAATATTTTCAAAAAATTAACATCCACATCATTGTGTTATAACTTGATTTAAGTCTACTATCTTCACCTGTTGGCCATACTACTTTAAATTATCTCAATTTCTTGGGGCGCCTGGGTGGCTCAGTCGATTAGGCGGCCGACTTCGGCTCAGGTCATGATCTTGCGGTCCATGAGTTCAAGCCCAGCATCGGGCTCTGTGCTGACAGCTCAGATCCTGGAGCCTGTTTCAGATTCTGTGTCTCCCTCTCTCTGACCCTTCCCTGTTCATTCTCTGTCTCTCCCTGTCTCAAAAATAAATTTAAAAAAAAAAGTTAAATAAAAAAAATAATCTCAATTTCTTTAATAACATACCAGTATGTACAGAAAGCTCAGTTTTTATATTTCCTTTTTATATTTTAGAATAGAACATATAACAATAAAATATTCCACAAAAGAGTGAAACATCTAAATTTAGGGGTGTCTGGCCCCGATTGTACATGGGTGACTATTTACCTATAGACCACTGTGACTTCTTCATTCATTCCTTCAATTGCTTAGGCTATAAATCTGAGTTAGCCCAAGTTCCTTTCTTTCTCTCCCATTGATCATTTCTCCTTCTACTCTCCTCTCCTTGGCTGAGCTACAGCTCCTGCCTCTTCCTATTTAACAATAAATCCTTTAAAATATATGATGACCTGATAATTTATGTTCCCCTCTGTGTGAACCACCCCAGTTCAAATCATGTCTGTCACCAACACAGACTATCACAAATGCTTTCTAATTGACTTTTCTGTTTCCATTATTTTTGCTTCTCTTTTGTACATTTCTATCTGATAGCTGGGATGAACTTGTAAACAAACAAATCATATCAGGTCATGTCCCTGCTTACAACTTTCCAATGGTCTTTCAGTAAACTAAAAACTCAAACTCCTTATAATGGCCTACATGATCTAGCCCTGTCTCCTCTCACTCATTTCCTCATCTTTTAACTTTGTCACTATTAGCTCCTCTTTTGATCTTCGTTAATGAGTCTCTTCTTCAGAAAACTTTTTTACCCATCTAAAGTGTCTCTCCCCCAATCACTCTCAAGTCCCTTATTTTTTTCATAGTATCTATCATGATCTGATATTATATCACTTGCTTGTTTGATTGGCTATTCCACCTTCCTAACTTCTCAAATCTCAAAGTATAATGGAAACTATTAAAGAGATAAACGGTAGGCACGGAGGTGGCCAAGGTTATTAATGCTAAAACGATGGATTCCCAACAATGCAAATTCCAAGGCAGTTCTGTCAGAACACAATTTATAAAATATGTTAGTAAACACAGGGAACCAATTCCTACTTCCTGTGCCAAGAGGTCAGTTTGCTGTTTTAGATAGTAAAGGCAGTTCTGACAAAACTCACCAATACCCCTTCCTGCAGAGGGACAAAGATGGAGGCAAGGGAGAATGACCTCAGGGACTTTTTCACCAAAGACAGGATGATTCCCCTCTCTTCACCACATCCAGAATAACAAAAGTAATTTTAAAAATGAAACAGTAACAAATTCAGAATCAGTAGGGTTTTTTAGTCAATTCCCTTTATTTTTTTGATCTGATAAGTAATAGATTTTACCTGCACTATTTCCTTTATGTTAAGATTTCTCTCCTTAATGGTGACACTATTTCAAATTTCTAGCAGGGACGTAAGACCTCCAAACTGCTCACCCCCATCCTAATTTTAGAAAAGGCAGAGAAAAAGATATTTCTTCATTGAAAATATCCTGATCTTGGTCCAGTCACTGTTTCTCCCTCTATAGGTACTGTGCTTCCCTCTTTATTCAATGTGAATGATCATGTGGATTCAAAATTCAACTTGTCCTTTCTCATTTTGAGAGGCCAGCCTCATATATTCTCTAACAGAGCTCTTACCAAATGACAAGAATGTAAAAGAATTCTCACAACGTAATGCATAAAACTAAGGGACATGCTATGCATAACTCTGTAGCCTTGTCAAAACTTACATAAAATAACCTACAGGGAACAGAACAATTTAACCTTTCTGATTATGCTAAGTAGCAGTTCCCCAGATACACGTGTTCACAAAAAAGGACACACTATCATCTAGAAATTGGCCTATGAGCCTCATTAGTTTGCTTAGGTAGAATTGCCCAAGGTTCTTTGGCAAAGCAGATCCTGCAAGTGAACAGAATTAACACATACTTTGAGATCCTTTCCCTGAACAATCTGGGGTCATGAAAGAAAAATGTTAATTTTCCATTTTTCACCAACAAGTTCTGTTAGCAGTGGAAGAGACTTCCTTCAGTGAGAGGGAATCATAATCATAATTATATTGAGGGAGAAGTCTGGAGGCGATCCAAACCTAAGAAAGAGATGAAGATTGATGTACTTGAAAGTAATTTGCACATGTTAACCAATAGTCAACACAAGGGTGGCTGATGTGCAGTACAGAATACTTCACTAGAAAGTCACAGTTCTTAGGACACTTCTCTAATTCAGTTCCCCCATTCTATTCCAAAGCAAGGCACCTGAAGTACATGATAATGAAAGAGATTAATCCATCCACAGGGACAGGTGGAAAACAAAAACACAGAGATTTTAGCCATATTGTATACTTGAAGAAAAAAAAAAAAGCTGAGCAGAGATAGAACTAATTACTGGGCCACTGGTTTTAATATACCTGGGAAAACAGTTCCAAATGCCTAAAATGTCCCTCTTTGTTCAGGCTGTCAAGATGACTTGAGAGGATAATGTAAACATTATTAAGCAGGATCTTCGGCTTAAAGTCTAAGGATGACATTTCAATATTACTCAGTGACTCGGATCTACCCTTGCAGGATACACCCCAATGACTTTAAGACAAATAGCAGTGCTAGATGAACCTACTCCCATTCAAAAATGAATACAAAGAAGGGGCACTTGGCTAGCTCAGTCTGTTGAGTATCCAACTTTGGCTCAGGTCATGATCTCATGGTTCATGGGTTCTAGCCCCATGTTGGGCTCTGTGCTGACAGCCTGGAACCTTCTTTGAATTCTGTCTCTCTCTCTATGCCTCTTCCTGGCTGCACTCTGTCTCTCTGTCTCTGTCTGTGTCTCTCTCTCTCTCAAAAATAAACAATTTTTTTTTTTAATGAATACAAAGGAAAAAGAAAGAGAGGAAAAACTAGATAAGGGTAATAAAGACCATGGCATCTATGCAAAAATTCTGCAAAAGAAAAAAATAAAATTAGCAAAACATTCAAAAAACTTTTTTAAAAAACCATTCTTTTGAAAAATATGCCATATTCTTAACAGCATGTTTACAAACCAAAGTTATAATTGAATTCAATTTAAATCACAAGAACTATTTTTTTTGTTTTCCCATCATAACACTCTCATAACAAATATTTATATTTTTATTATCCCTTTTTAACATTTAAAAATGGAGAATTTTACCGCTCTATATGTAAGATTTAAAGCCCTTTTATCTGTATATACTTTGAAACTAAACCGTATAAATATTATGTTAAAATTCTTATTCCAAACTATTACCAGAACTTGAGTGGTGTCATCAACTATGGATATTGTGGTATAATATTAAACTTGCATGGTTTTCTTTTTCTTGTAAGGCTAGTTTAGTGGTGATAAACTCCTTTGTCTTTTGTTTATCTGTAAAGCTCTTTATCTGTCCTTCAAATCTGAGTGATAACCTTGCAGCAGAGAGTAATTTTGGCTGTAGGTTTTCTTCTTTTTTTTTTTCTTTTAATGTTTGTTTGTTTATTTTTGAGAGAGAGACAGACAGTGGGGGAGGGACAGAGAGAGACAAAGAATTCAAAGCAGGCTCCAGGCTCTGAGCCGTCAGCACAGAGCCCAACACAGGGCTCAAACCCACAAACCATGAGATCATAACCTTAGCTGAAGTCAGACCCTTAACTGACTGAGCCACCCAGACACCCCTGTAGGTTTTCTTCTTTCAGAACTTTGAATATGTCATGCTACTCCTTTGTGACCTGAAAAATTTCTGCTGAAAAAGCAGCTGATAACCTTATAGGTTTTCCCTTATTTTTACCTATAAAAAGTTATAGGTAACTTTTTGTTTTTGTCTTGCTGCTTTTAAGATTCTTTATCTTTGACCTTCGATATTTTAGTTATTATGTGTTATGGTATGGTCCTTCTTGGGTTTAAGGGCAGTTTTCAGTTATTATTTCTTCAACTAAGTTTTATCTCTTTCTCTTTCTTCTTCTCTTGAGACCCCTATCATATGAATGTTTGTTCACTCGATCTTTTTCAAGAGATCCCTTAATTTCTTTTTTTTTTTTTTTATTAATGTGTATTTATTTTTGAGAGAGAGACAGAGTGAGTGCAGGAGAAGGGCAGAGAGAGAGGGAGTCACAGAGTCTGAGGCAGGCTCCAGGGTCTGATCTGTGAACACAGAGCCTGATGCGGGGCTCAAATTCACAAGTGCAAGATCATGACCTGAACCGAAGTTGGACGCTTAATCCACTGAGCCACCCAGGTCCCCAAATTTATCCTCTTTTTAAAAAAATTCTTTTTTTTGCTGTTGAGCTTGTATGCTTTCCATTACTCTTTCTTCCAGATTGCTGATATGTTCTTCTGTATCCTCTAGTGTGATTTTTACCAATTTCCTTAGTGTGCGTTCTATTTTTACTTATCATATGCTCCAACTCTTATTGGTTCTTTTGAATATTTTCTATCTATTTATTGAAGGTCTCACTGAGTTCTTCCACTCGTTTCTCCAGCCCAGTGAGTACCTTTATGTTCATTACTTCAAATTTTCTATCAGGCATTTTACTTACCTCAGTTTCATTTAATTTTCTGAAGTTTTTTTTCTTGTTTCTTATCTTAATGCATATTCCTCTCTCCTAATTTTGCTTGACTTCCTGTGTTAGTTTCTGTGGATGCTGTGGATTTGTTTTTATGCATCTAGTGAAGCGGCTAAGTCTAATATTGGAGAAGTGGTCTTATGTATGATGGCCTCTATGTAGACTGTGTATTTGGTGCCTCTTGCTGACTGTTTGGACCTGTGGCTTTATATGCTAGTTACTCTCTTAAACTGTGGTGTGCCTTGATCTCTCTTGCAGTTCTCTCTCTTTGGTTGTCCAGAAGCTATGTAGTCCGCCCTGGGTTCTTCAGGAGGAATTGTTCTATTATTAGGTGTCATTCTGTGTGTTCTGCAGAGGAGGGGAGTTCAGTCTTCCTTCACCATCTTAAACTGGAACCCAGATTATTCAGTTAACTTGACTGGTTATTTCTTCACAGGTGACAGTTACGTGGGCAGGTTCACATTGTGGTAACTCATTGAGCTGTACGTGCATGATTTGTGGGCCTTTCTATATAGATGTTATTCTTCCACACACATAATTATTGTTAAAAGGATTGATTAGCTTTCTTTTTCATAGGCTCCTTTATTTAAATTTAGGCCTGGGTTTTTGTTGTTGTTGTTTGTTCTGGTTTGTTTTACTATGGGAAATCGCATAATTTGGGCAAGCAGCGAGGTGTAGGAGCCATTGGGAATACACCAGATAGAACACATTCTGATGCTGGAGGTAAAATAAGTGTGTGTGTCTGAATGGCACCTTTTCTTTCAGGCAAGCCCTGCCTCACCTGTCATTAGGAACACAAATTACGGTAGATCATTATTGAATATCAACAATACATACTATTCTGCTCTGTGTGGACTGTGAGGGTCCCAATCCAGATTCATTCTCAGAGAAGACCAAATAAGGAATCACCTTCAGAGAAAAACTTGTCAAAGCAGAGAAATTAGAATGAAATATATATATTTATATACACACAGTAGATATATAAATTTAATGTGTGTGTGTGTATGTATATATATATATATAAATTTAGTGTATAAAACATATATGAATATGAATATATATTTATATTTATGGCCAATGGTATTTTATGTTGTCATTTTTAAATAACATTGCACTCATATTGTCTATTAAAAATGACTAGTTATAAAAACTTGTATTAAAAGAAGAATATTTGGGAGCATCTGGGTGGCTCAGTTGACTAAGTATCTGACTCTTGATTTTGGCTCAGGTCATGATCTCATGGTTTGTGAGTTCAAGCCCTGTGTCTGGCTCTGCACTGACAGTGTGGAGCCTACTTGGGATTCTGTCTCTCCCTCTCTCTGCCCCTGCCCCTCCCCCTCACTCTCTCTCAAATAAACTTAAAAGAAAAGAAGAATATTTGGAATGAAGTAATATCACCAAAGACTTCAATGTACATTGAAAGATTCATTAGGATTTGATGAAGATAAATTGATTCGCATAGTCATTTAAGTTGCTTAATGAATCAATTTGAAATTAAAATTAGTTTAATTTTATTAAATGTCATCTATTTCTATTGCAACGAAAGCTGTAGCGCATTGCTTAGATGTTTATCATAAATATTAACAGTAAAAATTCTAGGTCACTGGGTAATTTTTCATTCTTTTGATTTTATTATCTATGCCTTAGGTACAAACAGGACTATTTATCAGCGAGGTAACAAATCTGACAGGGAAAGCAAATTGAAGACTTTTTCCCGAGTATTATTTATGGTACCAACTACTCAAAACTTAGTTTTTACATTACTTCTATTCTTATAATTTGACTTGTCTGTTTCTATATACACAGATTTCCAATTTTTACTTACTTTCTGTTTAACACTACGTTAAGGAAAATCTTCCCACTTTTAGGTTCATTTCTAAAAATAGCCATTGATTCATATACCAAAGTAAAAAGCAAACTAAATATTTATAGTCAGTAGTTTCAAAATATTTTAGTAGGCAGTATAATTTTTCTGTTTGTTTTTTATTAAGTTTTTAAAAGAAATTTTAGGTTCATAGCAATACTGAACAGAAGGTATGGAGTTCTCATATACTCCCTGTGCACACATACACACAGTCTCCCCCTCTGTCAAATCTCCCACCAGAAGGGAGTACATTTGCTACAGTCAGTGAACCTACATTGCCACATAATTATTGCAGTGCAGTATTTTTAACTGACATTTTCTTTTTTTATTTTTATTTTTTTTTAATTATTTATTTTTTTTTTCAACGTTTATTTATTTTTGGGACAGAGAGAGACAGAGCATGAACGGGGGAGGGGCAGAGAAAGAGGGAGACACAGAATCGGAAACAGGCTCCAGGCTCTGAGCCATCAGCCCAGAGCCCGACGCGGGGCTCGAACTCCCGGACCGCAAGATCGTGACCTGGCTGAAGTCGGACGCTTAACTGACTGCGCCACCCAGGCGCCCCTTTACCTGACATTTTCTAAGAACTTTAGTGCTAATCTGTTTCTTCAGGCAGTTTAAATGCCATTTGAGAGATAATACCATGGTGACTCAGAATCTCTGAAAACCTCTCTTATTCAGTGAGGCATAGTTTGCAAAGCAGGGTTCTAAATAATAGTTATAAGTTATGAAGCACTAGTTATTACACCTGTTCATCAACTAATAAGAATTCAACAAAACAGAACCTTATAAATTAATATGCTCCTTCTGCATTTCTTTTTTTATTTTTCAATAATTATTAAGCAATTGTTGCCATAAACTGAACATTTCTTACTGTCCAATATCTGTATAAGTGACAGTTATGTCTTGTATTTGCATAGTACACCATTGTTTACAATACACAATGCTACCTCATATTTAAGCATGAATACATTTATTCTGCTGTGAAATGATCTTCACAATCATGGCCCTGAAACCCTTTGGCATCCTGAATAATCCAAGAAAGCCCAATTATAACCCTGCTACTATACTTTAAAATCCAGAGGAGTATACATTTTTCTTTTAAGCATTAGGTAGTAGTTTGAAAAAAACAACATTGGTAGCAGTGGTAACAAAATAATCATATATCCTGGCTGTCATTATTTATGCAGTCACTGCAATTATGTTAAATTTTCTTATATCCCTATTAAGCTAATATTTTACTGTTTAAAATGTACAACTTTATTATATCATTTCTCCCTTATTTCTTTCTTTCACACTTTTGTTACAAAATCATGGCATATATAGTCAATAGAGATTAAAGGCTTCAAGATCTAAGGCAAACATATTGACTAGGATGGACTGAGGATTAATATGAAGACTTTGGGCAATGATATGATTCTTTAAATCTGATGTGGTGGCACCTTTAACTTCACCTTACTCATCAATTAATAAAGGCTATTTATTGATGCATGGGTTTTAAATAAATACAAAGAAATTGACAACACACTGCAATGAGGACAAATACCTGAATCCACAGAAGCATCCATGCCCAGTAAAGATAATATAGAGCACAGCAGACTAGTAATCATGCAACACAAGAGAGTAAGATCAGGAAACTGAACAGAGCCAAGATGACATTTCTTAGCCTCATCTGGTAGAGTCTATACTAACTAGTCAGGAAGTAACAACCAAGCAATTTTGGTTTATATGCTATTTTATTTTATTGTCTCTGTGTTCATGGTTATGTTAGCTATTGTAATAGTTAGGAATGTTTTAACCAGGGATCTCTACATCACAGGGCCTCAGGCTAGGATGAAAGCACTCTGTTTTCTTTTGGACTTTGCAAGCCTAAGGCAGCAAAGTGGGAGAGGTGAATGTGACACAACAAAAAATGAGAAGCACTAAGAAGTTACATTTGACTATGCTGGCTGCCACTCCACCATAAGCCATTAAGAGACACAGCATAATTTTTGGAGGTACTTATGTTTAGCCTGGGAGACTTCTCCGTGGCTAGAAAAATCATGCATCAGAGCAGTCCAAGGAAGAGAGAGAATTAATCTGCCTAGCTCCCTCCATTCTCCCACTTCCCATTGGTCAACTACCTTCAACTTCTGGGTTTCATTTCATTATTTGGTCCCTTCTGTTTTTATCTGGTATGCCATATTTCAATCCCTGTGGTATGGTGGTTCACTGAAGCCTCGAAGGGGTAGTAGGGATCAGAAACTCTAGGCATGTAGCTAGTCGGCCTAACTGTTCTAGAGGGAAAGGGCTCCACAGTCCCCAGCTCTCCTAGGGTAGGTGGTTGGTCACAGGCAACGGAAGTCCCAGCAGTCCGATGGTTGAGTATGGAGGCAACTGAGGAGGAGAGCAAGAAGCTGCTGGTTTAGGGAATCTGAGGAGGTGCCTAAGTCTTATACAAAGTCCCAATAAAAAGCACAACACTTTAGTTTGGTTTATTTACGGAGAGTTTGTTGCCAAAGTGGTTTATTTAAAAAGCTTATTCTGCAAAGGTGTGGGTGGATTGTATTGGAACGATAGGCACTAGTATAATTATAGTAATCTTTTCACTGTGTGCTAGAGCTCCCCATGAGCTGAATCCAAGAAGAAGCCAGAGCCCTTTGATGCTAATCAAAACAGATTTTCCTTCCAGGGCACAAAACAGGATGGAAGAGCGGAGTCGATCAGAAGGGGCAAAGAAAAGCTCTCGCGCACCATTTAATAAATGGAACTTGTTATTTTGTAACGTGAAATTACTTAAATTTCCAAGTAAAGGAATCTCTTCAAGCTTGTCTATAGTGCACCCTACCTTCTGCTTTTAAACTAGTCTCACCTGCTAATCCAATGGTTTTCAAACTGCAATAAGCACCAGAATCACCTGAAGGGCTTAGTACAACACAGATTATAGGTCCATGACCAGAGGCCCAGTTTCTGATTGAGTAGTTCTGAGACAGGCCCAAGAATTAACATGTCTAACAAGTCCCAGGTGATCCCATTGTTGCTGGGCTGGGGACCACACTCTGAGAACCATTGCATTTGCTTATCATAAAGGCAAGCCTCAATGCAAACATTGTCTGAGGTGATTGCTCAGGTGCCCCCTTGACCTTTCACCATCTCTTGCTTGGCAGTCTGTTGCCCACTATAGCAGCTGCTCTTTCTACCTCGCCCCTGCCTATACACAGAGTTTTGATCCTTAGTTTTGCTTGAGATGGTTATAAATTCATGGCTTTAGTGAATTCACTGACTTTAATCTTTTCCTCCTACCCTTTCCGGACTAGCCTCTTGACCATTGCCCTGCATTTGGATTACCTCTCTCCCACACTGTTTCTGGTTTAGCTCCCCTGGCAAGGCTTTCTGTCTCCTGTTCTTTGCCATAATAGGCTTCTGATCTTGGGAAGGATCTTGAGAAGGATTCCAGTTCCCAGACTTTCAAAACCTCAGTCTTGTTCATTCTCTTCCTCAGTGTCTCTCCAGAGTTTCCTTCCTCACCTCCAGGATAGGTGGTTGTGAAAAAATGACCAGTTGGGACTCTGACCCCAATTAACAAACGCAATCATAATTCTAGTGCCCAGAATGAAAATGCAAAAATGTAACGTATGCTACAATATAATACAGATCAAAATTATTTTTTTCTCTTCTCTAAGTCTAGGTGTTTTACACAGTATGTAAACAGTTTTTGTTTGCTTACTTTTTTAGGTAGATTAAGCTGGAGGCAGCATTCAGGATGGATGGGAAAATGAAGAGCCAAAAGTTCTCTTTGGAAATTTAGAAAGAGAAATATCTTCTAGCTAGAACATTCAACATATCTTTACTCTGTGTGATGACATGCTCTTTGGAATGGGGGGAACAAAGGCAGAAAAAGTCATTGCTTTGTGTACTAAGATTAAGTTTTCTAGTAGGAGGGATTTTAGGCTACATATCAATCTTGTTGATGGCTAATGAAGAGAGATTGACATCTTGAAACAAGTAAGCATTTTTAAGGCATCTGTTCTGCTTTCCCTCTCATAGCTCTGATTAAGGTCATATACCTCTGCTACTGTGCATACCCTCCCTCCTAGCCTTACCCATGTGAAGGTGGTCATTACTGTCCTGGACATGGTAGTAAAGTGCATTTATTTTCTCTTAATTTGGGGAGCACAACCATTCTGATGAAATCACATTGTTAAACTTCCCATGGCATGTTGTAAAGTCATGATGACTTCCCTGGTGAAGCTGAATTAATTCCGAGAGTTAAGTTGGCATCTTGCCCTCATTGCCATGATTATAGCCTCCTGGGAAAGAAAACATACCCTAAAATTTATGCTTCAGCTCATGGATACCTAATACAACAGTCTTTTAATTAAATATATAATAGTGCCATTCAACTCTTTGTTGGTTAAAAGGCTGTGTGCCTAGTTTTGTATACTTAAATCTTTAGTATGGCCCTGGTGATTTATTTTTAAGTGTGGTTCCCTAGAATTTATCTTCCATTTTCTAGGGCATAAGGAATTCCTTCTGTGGAAAGAACTCTAAGAGTTTTCAATAAGAGTTCTGGGAAGACAATGTCATCAAACACTGCAGAAAGGAAGTTGTTCCTTTAAGTGCCTTGTCTTGATTTAGATATGGTAGATCACAACATAACCCACTCAGTCTCTTAACTGAAAGCTTGAGTCAGAAATCCATGGATGATCTGGGGCGCCTCAGTGGCTCAGTCAGTTAAGTGTCCCACTTCAGCTCAGGCCATGATCTTACATTCATGAGTTTGAGCCCTGTGTCAGCCTCTGTGCTGACAGCTCAGAGCCTGGAACCTGCTTTGGATTCTGTGTCTCCCTCTCTCTGACCCTCCCTGCTCATGCTCTGTCTCTCAAAAATGAATAAACAGTAAAAAAAAAAAAAAATCCATGGATGGTATAATACTTCCTCAACCTTAATAGAAATTAAAAATTTGGCAAAACTGGAACATCTTGTAATTAAGTTAACCATCAAGGAAAGTTTTTGCATCTTGTTCTTTCTGAAGTGCTCCACTCATCAAAACCACTGACATACTCTCTCCCTTTCAAAATGCTGCTTAATCCCAGGCACTTGATATGTTTGGCCATACTGGGAAATTAATAATATTCAACTCATCTCTGATCACTGAGTTCCTCTGTTTTTCTCTATTTCAAAGAAATAGCAGAAAAGCTTTTTTTTTTTTTTCCAAACTTTTGTTTCAGGATGTTTAAGCAACTTTTTTGACTTTTGTTTTTTCAGTGAGGTGACTCAGCTCTTTTGAGGAAACATAATTCAGGAACGTTTCACAGTTGATTAAAAAACATAAAGTGTATGCAATAAAATGCTAATGAAGAGAAATGCTAATCCTGAATAATGTTAAGAGGAAATACACATTTTAAAAAATGAGAATAAGAAGTGAGTAAAAAGGTCTCTCTCTCATATAACCACATTTCCCAGGCTTTCATGCCCCACATGGCTTCTCGGTAGGTCAATCAGAGGCCCTGGCCAAAGACTAGAAAGTGGAAGGGAAGAAGCAGCCAAAACATTTCTCCTCTTTCTGTACCATCTGTCCCTTGTTCATGGCCCCAGTTTCCCATTAGATTGTCCTTCCTTCTGTAGTCCCAGCTCTCCTTGGACAGGCCCACTGTTATTCCAGCTTCTTCTGGGCAGCCACCCCCTGAGCTCTGCTAATACCACCTCCCCCACTTGACCCTCCAGCACTCGGACTGCTAGCAGCTTCCACCTCTTTTCTCTTTGGTTTCTTAGCTCTTCCATCTCTTTTTTTTTTTTTTTTCAACGTTTATTTATTTTTTTTGGGACAGAGAGAGACAGAGCATGAACGGGGGAGGGTCAGAGAGAGAGGGAGACACAGAATCGGAAACAGGCTCCAGGCTCTGAGCCATCAGCCCAGAGCCTGACGCGGGGCTCGAACTCACGGACCGCGAGATTGTGACCTGGCTGAAGTCGGACGCTTAACCGACTGCGCCACCCAGGCGCCCCATCTCTTTTATAACCAACTGTTGACATTAAATTCCTTTTGATTGCAATATCTCAAGTCACTTCAGTTTTCATGATGTACATAATGATTTCTCTTTACCGGTTTTTTAGAATGTTTGTTTATTTGAGAAAGACAGTGAGGAGGGACAGAGAGAGAGGGAGAAAGAGAATCCCAAGAGGGCTCTGCACGTCAGCATGGAACCTGATGTGTGGCTCTATCTAATGAACCGTGAGATCATGATCTGAGCCAAAATCAAGAGTTGGATGATTAACTGAGTCACCCAGGTGCCCCTTTACTGATTTTTTAAAGTAAATTTTGTTTTTTAGAACAACTATGGTGTACAGAAGATGTGTGAAAATAATACAGAGAGTTCTCATACACCCTGCATTCAGTTTTCCCCATTAGGAACATCTTACATGAGTATAGCACACTTGTAACAATTAAGGAATCACTATTAATATATTATTGTTTTTAAAAGTCTATAATTTATTCCAATCTCCTTTGCTTTTTTGCCACATATCCTTTTTCTGTTCTAAGACCTTATCCAGGATATTAATTACATTCATGTAGAATCATCTGGGCTGTAATAAGTTCTTCAACTTTGCTGGTTTTGTATAACTCTGACAGTTTTGAGAAGTAGGTCAGATAGAATTTTGTAGAATGTACTCTATTTGGATTTATCTGATGTTTTTCTCATGATTAAACTGAGTTTTGGGGAGGAAGATTGCAACAGTAAAATGTCATTTTTTTGCCATCTCATATCAAAGGTGCATACTATCAACATGATTGATCTCTATGGAAGTTGTCCTTAGTTGACTATGGTAATGTTTGTCAATTTTCTCCATTGTAAAGTTGCTCTCTCCCCTCCCCTTTTCATACTGTACTTTTTGGAAGGAAATCACTATGTGTGGCTCACACGTAAGGAGTATGGGTGCTCTTGTGATTTTAAAGCCCTTATCTTGTAATTCCACAGGTTGAAGGTAATGTTTCTTGATGTAATGTTACTTGTACAATAGGAGAGCTGGCCCCAGGCTGCTCAAGAGATCTTTGTCCATCTTGGCTATGAGCTATTCCTCTCATTTAATATGTTAACTACAGTATGCCTGTGAGTTACACAGACCACAGACCACAATACCTTTATACTATAGAAGAGTTGCCACTTTCTCTACTTCAAATGAAAAAAAATCTGAAATCAGCCAAAGCTCTCTTTTTCTATTACTTAAAATAGTCTTTGTATTCCACAGCTCAAAGTGGGATACCAGAACCATGCAGTGTTTAAAGCCGCAAAGATTCCCTTCCCTGGAAAGGAACTGGAAGAACAATTAGGTATTCATATGGTAGAATCCTCTTATCCTCATTTGCATAGATAATAATAATAATAATAATAATAAACAGTACAAATGTAAGAGACTCAGATGAAACAGCTGTCAGCCACTGATCAAACAATTAGCAGTAAGGACCAAGTTCTCACTTAGTGGGATAGCCTTTAGCTTTTCACCTGTAATAAGACTTAGTAAAAGCAAGCATGGCACAAGTCTGCTGCAGTGAGCATGTCATCGTTACTTTTGGGAATAAATAGCTTGAATCAGACAAACTAGTCATAATATTTTGAATGCAATGTTTCTTTTGAGGGTATTTAAAAATTGTTCCTCTGAAAGGATTTTAACAATCTTAATCAACAGTGCACTAGGTAGTAATATAGTAATGAAATGTTCATATGAAAATCCCTCCTGTCAACTTTTTCATGTTACAACACTGGGCATTGAGTTAAAGTTCTCATTCAACAAAAACCTACTGAACATATATAATATGCAAGCATATCTAATTTTTGTGGTATCCAGGGTAGTGCTACTCAAGGTGCTGTTTCTCAGTGGGATAATGGGCTTATGTCAGGAATATAAATGAGATACAATTACCTTCATCAAGAGTCTTGTTATAATTTTTCATAATATTATAATCCTATGTATTTCTGTGATGTCAGTTGTTTGTCCTCCATTTTATTTGAGTTCTCTCTCTCTCTTTTTTTTTTTTTTTTTGAGAAGTCTAGCTAGAGGTTAATCAATTTTATTTTTTCAAAGAACCAGATCCTGATTCTATTGATCTGTTCTACTGTTTTTTAGTTTCTATTTCATTTTCTTTTGCTGTAATATTAATTATATCTTTTTTTTCTACTGCCTTTGGATTTTATTTGTTCTTTTCCAGCTTTTTTTTGGTGTAAGTTTAGGTTGTTTGAGATTTTTCTTGCTTCTGAGGTAGGCCTATATTTCTATAGTCTTCTCTCTTAACAGTTTTTGCTCTATCCCAAATATTTTGGATCACTGTGTTTTCATTTTCATTTGTTTCCATGTGCTTTTGATTTCCTCTTGATTTCTTGGTTGATTCATTCATTGTATAGTAGCATGTTATTTATCTTCACGTATTTGTGTTCTTTCCAGATTTTTTATTATGATTGATTTCTAGTTTTATACCATTGTAGTCAGAAAAGATATAGTATAATTTCAATATTTTTTAATTTATTGAGACTTGTTTTGTGGCCAATGAATCAGACAACCTAGAGGAAATGGATAAATTCCTAGAAATATATAACTTCCAAAACTGAGTCAGGAAGAAATGGAAAATTTGAGCAGAGTGACTACAAGTGCAAATTGGTACAGCCACTGTGGAAAAGAGTATGGAAGTTCCTCAAAAAATTAAAAATAGAGTTAACATATAATACAGTAATTCCACTATTGGGCACTCAAGCAAAGAAAACAAAAACACTAATTTGGAGAGAGATGTACATCCTATGTTTATTGCAGCATTATTCACAATAGCCAAGATATGGAAGCAAGCCAACTGTCCATCCATAGATCAATGAATAAAGAAATTGTGGTATGTGTGTGTGTGTGTGTGTGTGTGTGTGTGTGTGTACATACAGTAGCATTGTTTATAATAGCCAAGATGTGAAAGCAGCTGACATGTCCATTGATGAATGGATAAAGAAGATGTGGGGTGTGTGTGTGTGTGTGTGTGTGTGTGTGGTGTGAGAGACAGAAATGGAATATTATGAGGCCATAAAAATTGAAATCTTGCCATTTGCAACATGGATGGATCTAGAGAATATAATGCTAAGTGAAATGAGCCAGTCAGAGAAAGACAAATACAATAACTTCACTCATATGTGGAATTTAAGAAACAAAACAAAAAAGAGACAAAAACAAAAGAAAACAAAACAAACCCAGACTCTCCAATACAGAGAACAAAGGGTGGTTTGTCGGGACGGATGGGTGAAATTGGTGAAGGGGATTAAGAGGACACTTACCGTGATGAACACCGGGTGGTGTACTGAATTGTTAAATCACTATATTGTATACCTGAAAGTAACACTATGTGTTAAATATACTTAATTAAAAAAAAAAGCCTAGCTGTAAAGAAATGTCAGCTTAACTACACAGTGTTCTTAGTGATATATTTAACTTACATTCTGTCACATGCTCTTCATTTTGTATCTGACAAGTAACAAACAGTTCATAGATTCACACCTGTCCTTGGACTGCATTTTGAGTAGCAATGGTCTAGGAAATGATATATAATGGCTTAGTAGTTACCTGGATTTTAGTTTTGCTGTTAGAATATGGTTAAGACAGATCTATATGACTTCAGTTATTCTAAAAATCAGGTTAGAGCTCTTTTGTATTATTCTAGGCATACCTTTTAATGTAAAATCAAGAAGAGTAGGTCTCAGAGATGAAGAAAGGACAGATCATTCAGAAAGTATGCAAAAGATTAGATTTTGAAGTCAGGACAAACATCTGCATACCCTTATAGAGTCCAGAATAACAGAAGGATTTCATTGAGAATGCAGAGTGTTTTTTATAAGGAGACAGAAAATTCACATTAATTGCTCTGTTTCCCCCATATGATAGGTATTAAATTCAATCTCCTAAAATGCCCTTTAATGTGACCAGGTCTCCCCATTCCCACTGCCTCTGCCACATTCAAGACTCTTATTTATCCTGTACGATCATTCATAGCATCTTATACTTTTTTGCTCATGTTTTGCATATTCTGCTTTATAACCATTTCTAACATATATATTTTATATTAGATTTTAACAATTTGGAAATATCAGAAGTACTTGAGGATATAATTTTACATATCAGATAAAGGGTTAGTATCCAAAATCTATAAAGAACTTATCAAACTCAATACCCCCAAAAATGAATAATCCAGTGAAGAAATGGGCAAAAGACGTGAATAGAGATTTCTCCAAAGAAAACATCCAGATGGCCAACCAACACATGAAAAAATGCTCAACAGCACTCATCATCAGGAAAATACAAATCAAAACCACAATGAGAAACCAACTCACACTGGTAAGAATGGTTAACATTAACAACTCAGGAAACAGATGTTGTTGAGGATGTGGAGAAGATGAACCCTTTTGCACCGCTGGTGGGAATGCAAACTGGTGCAGCCACTCTGGAAAACAGTATGGAGGTTCCTCAAAAAATTAAAAATAGAACTACCCTATGACCTAGTAATTGCACTACTATGTATTTATCCAAGGGATACAGGTATGCTGTTTCGAAGAGGCACAGGCACCTCAATGTTTATAACAGCACTATCAACCATAGCCAAAGTATAGAAAGAACCCAAATGTCCATCGATGGATGAATGAATGGATAAAGATGATGATGACGATGATGTGTGTGTGTGTGTTATATATACACATATATATACACACATATATATGTATATATGTATATGTGTACACACATACATACAATGGAGTATTACTTGGCAATCAAAAAGAAAGAAATCTTGCCATTTGTAACTACGTGGATGGAACTAGAGGGTATTATGCTAAGTGAAATTAGAGAAAGTTGTTTCTTCTAAGACTCATTTGATGACTGTATCCTTAAGTTTTCTATAATTTTAGATTGCGAGCTTTTATTTGGCCAATCTAAATCTATGGGAATACTGCAAGGCCTGGTTCTATAAAGAGACATTTATTTTCACTTCTTCCATGAACTCAAGAGTTCTATTAATAAGGGACCTCATCAATTAACTCATTATATTTTGTGTATAGAATCAACCGGAGAGTAAAATTTCAAGTTCTAAACTTGTCCAAAGGCAGAATTATGTTTTTAATTTATCTCGGGAATCACTTTTCTCTGTAGAACACAGGCTTAGATAGGTATCTTTCCCTGTCTTCCACTTTTTCCTTGACTCTTCCCTCACCCTTAATATTAAAGGAATAACTTTTCAAAGATCCTGCTTCAGTGGTGTCTCAGTTCCAACTTACGTGCATGATTGTGTATCCTTGTCTTTTGTTTTCTTTGCAGTCATTAAAATGCAAGGGCTAGTATTGGCAAAGGCCTTCAAAGTCTCGAGAGCTGTGGCTTTAGCTATGTTTTTCCAGCATCTTCGTGTTTGACCCTAGGGATTTCCCTATTCTCTTGTACTTTCAAATAGGTATTTCAAATCATCGTTACTATATTATCCTCATCATTAATAATATTTTCAAGCAGGAGTCACAAACTCCCCAAAATGGAAATTCACAGAAGCTTTTACCTTCTGATTTTCCTTTTATTTCTTAAATATTATGAAGAAGACATGTCACTGCTTTAAATCATACTCTTCTAATTTTATAGTGGTGATTCACTAATTTTCTTTTCTTTTAATTTTTAAAAATGTTGATTTATTTTTTGGGAGACGCAGAGCAGGGGAGGAGAAGAGATAGAGGGAGACACAGAATCCAAAGCAGGCTCCAGGCTCTGAGCTATAAGCACAGAGCCCTGTGCAGGGCTCAAACCCATGAACCATGAGATCATGACCTGGGCTGAAGTCAGACACTTAACAGACTGAGCCACACTGGTGCCTCAAATTCTCTAATGTCTGCTAAATAATGGGCAGATGCTTTTATAGCATATAATAAAACTTGAAAGCATTAGCCAGAGTTTGAAGTCCCTAGTGCATCCATTAGGAAACTGGGTTGGACAGGTTATTGCTAGCCTTTTCTCTAACACTCATGTGTTTAATTTTCTCTGTCGTTATTTTATCTAAATCACCTTTATATTTCTAGAAGCAGCCCTCAGGGTGGATTTTTTGTTCTTTATGCCAATTCTATTCTTTCCTGCTTAAATGATACTTCCCTTTGTGCCTATTTAATGCCCTGATTGTTGGACAGTAATTGTGCATTAAAAAGTCACCATTTATTTTTTCTCATTGAGAAACTGAAGACTTATTACATTATTCCAAGGATATTCTCTCTTGAGGTAGGGAAGCACCTTTATCTGAGCAAAGTCTCTTTTGAAATAGCTCTCCAAATGTTAAAAACTATAGCAAATAAGCAACCAAGACAAATGGTCTAATGATGACAATTTTATAATGACATGAATTTGATAGGTTTAAGTTAACATTGCTGTAACAGTCCGTTGATATTCGATGTTAAGTTGTTTACTGTCTAGTCTAGCAGACTCTTTTGCTGTCCCCAAAAGAGTGTTCTTATATTTTTTTCATAAAAAACAAAAAACAACAGGCCTGGAATACTGTACAACTGCCTAGGTTTCGTTTGTTTTTTTGTAATGCTGATGTAATTATCTAATTATCAGAAACATCCAACTGAAAAGTCTAGTACTTTGGGACGTGGTCAGTGGATTTCTTTGTAGACAAAAACATTTATTTAAAAAAATTTTTAACATTTATTTATTTTTGAGAAACACAGAGAGAGACAGAGCATGAGTAGAGGAGGGGCAGAGAGAGAGGGAGACACAGAACCCAAAGCAGGCTCCAGGCTCTGAGCTGTCAGCACAGAGCCCAATGCAGGGCTCAAACCCATGAACTGTGAGATCATGACTTGAGCTGAAGTCGGACGCTCAACCTACTGAGCCACCCAGGTGCCTTTGTAGACAAAAATATTTACACTAACTGTTTCTTCTACAAATTGAGAGTATTTATATTTCTCTGATTCTTTAGAACTTTTGAGAACTGATTTGTTATTCAAAGTAAAACACATAGAATATAAATAGACTGACTAATCCTCAATTCTACTGTTCTGTGTAGTCACAAGGAACCAATATGTTATTTTTAAATAATTTTAGTGCTTATATTTCACTAAAAATGTCAAAATAATGAATCTATCCAATAAGTGATAAATTCTTCACATTGTTTTTTATTTAAAAAGCATTAATAGATAATTGGCATGGAACTAGTATTTTAATGGAACATTTTGATTTATTACTGGGTCAGGATGATATTATTAAATGAATTTGTTGTCAAGGGGCACCCTCCACAGAAATATATGTAAATTGGTCATGAATAAATCACTAATATGAAGAATGTATTAAAATCTTAATCTAATTACAATTTCATCGAAAGTTTACAACTTTCTATTCTTATAGCCCACATCCATTGTTACAAACGTGTAAAAAGAGAAATATTAGCTAATTGTTTCTTACATCTTTTAAAATGCCCAGAGTACTTTTTTAAAGTTCATTTATTTATTTTAAGAGAGAGAGAGAGAGAGAGAGAGAGAGAGAGAGCGAGCATGGGAGAGGCAGAGTGGGAGGAAGAGAGAGAGAATCCCAAGCAGGTTCCACACTAACAGTGTGGAGGAGCTTGAACTCATGAACCTTGAGATCATGACCTGAACTGATATCAAGAGTTGGATGCTTAACCAACTGAGACACTCAGGTCCCCCAAATTTCTTCATTTGAATACTTTTGGTAATTCTTCATGGGTATGAAAGTGATGCTAAACATAAATCCTCGTATCTCTTTACTTATAAAAAATTATAACATAGGGGCACCTGGGTGGCTCAGTTGGTTGAGCGTCCGACTTCAGCTCAGGTCATGATCTCAGGGTTCATGGGTTTGGGCCCAACAACAGGCTCTGTGCTGACAGCTCAGAGCCTGGAGCCTGCTTTGGATTCTATGTTTCCCTCTCTCTCTGCTCCTCCCCTGCCCACACTCTTCTCTCTCTCAAAATTAAATAAAGATTAAATTTTTTTTTAATTATAATATATAATCAGTATCTTTAAAAATGATGTAATACTTATTCAAATCTACTGAGAAATTTGATCTTTGGTGATTGGTAAGAAAATACTTTAAGAAAGCAAGAGTTCATAAATAAAACATTTATTTTGAAATAAACCCAGATCTATTACCTATCTATCTTGTATTGTGATTTTTTAAATTAGGCAAACGATTCAAATCTCTCTTGCATCGATACATTTTAAAAGAGGGAAATGGGGATATATTTATCATCCAGCTTTCTGGTAGACTACTGTGAAGATTAATGGGATACTATTTACACTTTAATGACAAGCATTTTATCTAAATGAAAGTAACCTAAATTCTACTTCCCTGAGAGCTGGGTGGTGAAGAGCATTATTCATTGTTAAGCATATAACATCTTTTTTTGTTGTTGTTCTCTTAGATCCTAAGAAAAGGGAAACATAATCTTGGGAGAGAAAGAGAAAGAAAGTAAAATTTGTGACTAATATCTACCATCTGACTAAAACCTGGAAATTAATAGCTAATTTTTGAGGTCTCTGATGTATCAGATTATTATACATTATATGTACTAACTTATTTAATCGTCACAAATGCCTTATCAATAGATAATACTATTATCCTCATTTTACAGATAAGGAAACCAAATAACAGAGAAGTTAAATAACATGTCCAAAATTCACAAAGCTGATAGCTATGGGACTAAAATTCAATTCCAGGTAGTCTATCCCCAGTCATGGCCTCAACTATGATGTTCAATTGCTTTTATAACAAATACTACTTTTATCAAAGTAACGCCATACTTGATGACATCATATCTGGCTTTCTAATCCTGATTTTCTAAAGCAATTTATTAGCTCAACCAACATGCTTACCTGTTATGTACCAATAACAATTTTAAGAGCTGGGTTTTCACAAGTGATTAAATCGGCACCCACTTACTTGGGGTTTATATTTAATGAAGGAAGCAGATAGGTAAATATATATTAAAATGTGATGAATTTTAATAGATGTATGCATGAAGTGCTAAAAGGGCACAAGGGAAGGCACCTTCTTTAGGGGAAGGCCATATGCAAATACCCTGTGTTGAAAAAGCAGAGCTTGTTTAGAGAATCATAGACTCAGAATGGCTGGAACATAGAAAGCAAAGGCAGACGGAAAAAAGATAAGAAAGGAAAGGTGGTAGAGGATAAACCAGAGAGCACAGTCTGTTCAATTGTCTACTTGATATTTTTCACTTTGAAAACAGCATGTTTAAAACAGAGCTCATTTTCTTCTGGTAAAATGTGGTCCTTGCGGAGTGGTTCTCAATTTGGTGAATAATGCCCTAAACTACCTAACCAACCAAGGGAAAAATATTTGAGGTATCTTCATTGCTTCTTATTTTCTTGTATTGTAAGCCAACGAGCTTCCAAATTCTGTCAATTGTACATCCTAGGTATCCAGACGGTCTCCATTCATCTCTCAGTCTAAATTGCTATGTGCAGTCCAGTGCTTCTTTTGTTCTTAGCATCTTTTGAGGCAATCATATATGCTTGTTCTCCTTCCAATGCATTGTATGTGTATAGAGATCAATCATTGTATAATACCAATGCAATCATTCCATTATTCTGCTTAAATCTTCAACAGCTCCCTATTGCCCTCAGGAAAAACCTCCTAATTCTTGGTGCACTCAGCTCTTGACTTTCTGCTGCAATCTGTCCTTCCAGTCTTTTCTTTACTTCCTGATGGCATGAGCTCTGGAATCCTGCTTTCCTGAACCACTTACTGTTATTCTCATGCAGATGTGGAATAGTTTAGTGGTTAAACTTGTGGCCTACCTGGTCAATCTGACTTGATTTCAAGTCCTGGCAATTCAACTGTTAGCTGAGTGGTTTTAAAAAAGTTATTTAGCTTCTCTGAGACTACACATTCTTAGCTGTAAAAGAAAAAAATACAAAGAATTTTTGTAAGGAGCAAATAAGATAATGCACTTTGCAAATTCCTGGCCTTTATTTAGCATTTAATAAATATTAATTTTGTGTCTTTTTTTTTTCTCTTTTCTCCTTGGTTCCTGCAAATATGTTGTTCTGTCTACTTGGAATACCCTCTTTCTACCCAAGGGTTTGTCTGACAATTTTTTCCTTGCACTTTAGTATTATTTGAAGTACTAAATACTCTAATAACAAACAGCTGAAATGTCACCTCTTCCAGGAGGTCTTGCGTGGAGTCCCGAAGGAGGATCTAGAGAAATCTTGTTAAATATCCCCATAGTGACTTTATTACAGTTATCACAGGAATGTAATTATTCATTTGCCTGCTTTTGAGCCCTGGAAGAGAGACACTCTTTGAACTTGCTGCGCTCTGGAAATCCAGTAAATTCCCAATACTTGTTGACTGAATATTATCAACCAGCTCAAGCAGATGTTTTGTTGCATTGACTCTTACCATCTTACCAATATGTACTATTTTCTCAAGATAATTTTAAACCTAAGAAAAATCATATATCTTTGCCCATTTACTCCTTCATTTATTAAATATTCATTGGGATTCTATGCTAGGGCACTTTGCTAGGTTCAGGGATAAAAGCAACAGCAACCTCAAAACAAGCATTTAGTTCATACTATTGATATATGAAGCCAAGACTTGATGTGTTAATAACCCCTGAGCCTGAAATAATGCTATAACTATTGGTTAACAAACCATCTAGTTAAGAACTGTTTTATTGATCTTTTTAAAATCTATCAGTCTGCAAATCCCTGCAAAATCACTGTTCTTTATTTACATGTACATATGCTTGAAATACACATAGTGTTACTAAAAGAGACACTGACTTTATGAGACAGTAAGAAGCTTTTGCATGGCTTTGTATATCAGGTGGGCCAAACTTAGCAGACAATTTCTGACATTGGAAATACTTGTAAGTCTACACATGCATCCACAGGGAGGAATAGGAACATCCCAGGTATAGCTATATGGATATAAGCATAAAGATTCTTAGGTCTACATCCTAGATTTGATTTTGAATGAAACACTTAGCTTCTTTCTCCCTTACTCTTTTCAAGTGGAAAAAGAAAACTATTTGATCACTTAGAACTCTTTATGACTTAGGGCGCCTGGGTGGTTCATTTGGTTAAGCGTCCAAATTTGGCTCAGGTCATGATCTCATCGTTTGTGGGTTTGAGCCCCATGTCGGGCTCTGTGCTGACAGCTCAGAGCCTGGAACCTGCTTCAGATTCTGTGTCTCCCCTCTCTGCCCCTCCCTTGCTCATGCTCGGTCTCTCTCTCCCCAAAAGAAATAAACACTAAAAAAATGTTCTTAAAAGAACTCTTTATGATTCTCCATAGTTTATGTGTGCCAGACCCATAACTTTATGTCCCTGCCCCACTCACCCCTTGTCATTGAAATCCTCCAGTGGCCTTGTCTCCTTGCTCTTTCTCTTGACTTCTTGAGGCACCTGATGTTAGTATGTCCTTTTTGAAACTTGCCTGCTTTGATTTGATTTCCATGTCACTGGACACATTCTTTTCACACCTTTCTAATTTATCCTCATTTATTTCCCAGGACTGTCTTGCTTTCTATCTTATAGATATTCCTTAAAGCTCTTAATTCAAGCTGCCTCTCTTTTCAAATTTTCCCTTGCTGAGTCAACTTATTCCTTCTGCTTTAACTATCACCTCCATGTGGATGACTCCCCAAATCTAAATTGGAAATCTGATCTCTCTGGCATACTCCAATTCCATATTTCAGCTGCTTATTTGGTATCACCATCTGGCTCTCCTGGATTCAACTTAAATTCAGTGTTTAAGGCAGAATCAGCAATGTGTTCAGGATGTACATCTTTCTCTAGACTTTATGTTAATTGTGTTAGCATCCCCTGGTTATTGAAATTCTAAATCTAGTACAGGAGTCATCTTGGCCACATAGCAAGTTCCTGCAGCATGTACCTATATCAAGCATCCTACTTACCCCTTCTTTTCCCTTTCACTGTCTATTTAATGCAGACTACAGAAGATCTCTGCCCACATCCTCTTCCCGCTTACTGCTACTCTCACCTTTGTTGTCTGCTTAGGATTTGATGTACTCAATATTTAGGTCAGGCTTCTTCTCCTCAGCTAGCCTTGCCCATAGGGACCCACACATGCCCAGCTAGCCCACCCCCATCCCAGGTCCCCAGCCATAGTCCTCAAACCATGGGAGAAAGACAACACAAATCTTCCTAAATTGTAGATAACCCAATGCATGGAACACACAGTAGAGATGCTGAAAGTAATGGATAAGATACTCAAGATTTCCTTCTATAAAATTTTTTTTTTGCCTACTCATTCTAAGGATTCAAGAAATATATCTCAAATCAATTGTAATCAAATACATACAAATAACAATACATTGCTTACTGATAGCACCATTGGTTGTATTCTTTTTTCCAGTTGCCTATTTCCTTGGGTTTTTTACATTATGACATTTGTCAAAGGAATAGCTTAGTTTAGGCAGATTAAAATGCTAAGGTGGAAGAAAGGAATTAGATCTGGAACAAAAAGAGGTCTTCTATTTTCCTTTCTAAATTGTGGTCAACGCTGTGAGCTTGGTCAACTTTCTGAGTGTCTATATGAGTGCACCCTTTCACATTCATATAATACAGAAATAATGCCTGTCCTGATTACTTCTGAGTGATTGGGAAGCTTTAATTAGATGTAAAAAGACCTTCAGAGATTCCCAAACCTCTGGGAATTTGGCTAATCATCCAAATCACCTGGGAGAGTTTCCTAAGGCCTTGTCCCCAGAAATCTCATCTTTAAAGTCCCCAGTAACCTGCCATTTGGAAACCTTATTATACAAAATTTCAAAAGTGAGTATTATTGTAATATAACTCCTGGAGTCTAACAGTTATCTTCCTGGGTCTTTGGCCACTGTTATTTCTGAGTTCAATAGCATCTTGATCATCTTTGGACTGCTTTTAGTTCTAAACTTCATATGTGTAGTTACCCTGACTTAAAGTTCAAAATCTTTAGATAATGACAAGTTTTGACCTTTACCTGTAAGGCCTCTGGCAAAGGGTTGATAAATGGATTTAGTCATTTCAGATGGTCAGAGCATTTTACAGTCTAAGTTGACAACATAAATCCACTCTTACATACAATGGACTAAACTAAATTCTCTAAAGTTATGGGTGCTTGAGAAAACCCAGAAACACAGATATTTTGGAGTTAATAAAATGAATTGAATGAAAACATGCTTCTCACTCTAATGCTTCTTGGTGGTTTTGAACATCAGCTTTCCAGGAAATGTGAGATTTTTAATTCCTAAGCATTCACCATAACGTGATCTATTTTTCCAGAAGCAGCACATAACTTTATCTGTCACATATTGTTACTGGAGTTTTGATAACCCATGATTTTTTAAGGCAGCTTAAATGTAAGAATGAGCTCCTAGAGTAGAGCCAAAGCATATAACTAGAAATTACTTTGTAATGCCTTTCCACGGTTCAGTCTAACATAAAAGAGAGGTTAAGCAGGAAAGAAGTCTAATAATATCATTCTTTGAAGAAGAAGAATGAAGTCTAATAATATCATTAATATTATTCCATACTACTCGGCAAAGCATTCATCACATTGTGGAGATATATAAAAAAGGTCAAATATATATTGTTTAGAAATCAATTGTCCAGTTGACCCTTGGACAATGCAGGGGTAGTGGGGTGCTGACCCGCATGCAGTCAAAACCCATGTGTAACTTTTGACTCTCCAAAACTTAACTATTTATAGCCTGCTGTGGACTGCAAGACTCACAGATAACACAGTTGATTAACATATATTTTCCATGTTATATATATTATATGCTGTGTGCCTACAGTAAGGTGAGCTAGAGAAAAGAAAAAGTTATTAGGGAAATCATAAGAGAAAATGCATTTGCAGTACTGTACTGTATTAATGGAAAAAATTTGCATATAAGTAGATCCACACAGCTCATGCCCATGTTGTTCAAGGGGCAATTGCATCTTGATTGATTCTGACTTTACCAATTCCTTTGTAAAAGAAAACAAACTAGAGTATTTAGTACAAAGTTGTTTCACGTGCTTAACAGCCCCCTGGCTTTGACATATGCCAAGTTTTAGCCTACCTACTCATCTATAATCAGGCCTTGAATAACTTCCATACTATCTATCAAAGGTCCCTGTGTTTTGATTTTATAAATGAATTTCAATTTCCTTATGTAGAGTTAGCATAATAGATAATCACGAAGATGTGGGGCTCAGGCAAATTCGGGTTCAAACACTGTCCCTATCATTTACTAGCTGTGTGACTTTGGTTAATTACTAACTTCTGTAAGATTGTGCTGCTCAAAGTGTTGTCACTGGACCAGCAACATTTGCATCATCTGGGAGCTTGTGAATTCATAATATCACAATCACTTCTTGTTTGGATAAGATCTTGTGGCAATGCAGTCTTCTCTTCCCTGTTTCCTGCTATGATGGTATTAAGTCATTATAGGTAGAGAAAGGGCACCAGGCAATGATAGGTCAGGTCTGGTTCCTTGAGCTAAAACCAGCCTCATCTGGCCTTTTAGAGAAAGGATCTGTCCCTCACTGCTGAATCTGTTTTTCTGATTGCATAATTCCTGTGCACAGAGACTTCTTATGCAGATCCAGAGCCAGACTCTCTAGGCACTTTGAATAATTTCAGTGGAGAATATGTGGGGTTTTTTTTGTTTGTTTGTTTTTGTTTTGTTTTGTTTTGGTTCTTCATTTCACACACAATTTGTGGGGAATGAGGAGAGGAACAAGGCTTTGGACTCCTCTATTTGATTACCTTACTCCATAATGGCAGCTCTATCCCTCCCATGGAACACCTTTTAGGTTTCATGACAAGCAACTGAAAAAGCCCCTCCTATCACTTCAGTGAGCAGCTGTGCAGACAGTGTTACATAATAGGCTGGCCCTGGTCCTAAAGAGTCTAACATTCTCTCTCGTTTCCTACAGCCTATGCTTCTCTCATATAATCAAGCAAGGAACTGTTTCTACACATCCCTCAGAGTTCCCTAGCTCCTTAACTTTGCTCTTGTTGTTTCCTTTGCCTCACCTGCCTAATCTACCCTATCCCCATCTTTCCATGTCTGCATGGAATTTATTCTTTGACGCTTAGCTCTTGATGCTTCCACATGTGATAACCTTTCTTCTTTGACTCCAAACCTCTTTCCTAATCACATGCTAACCTGTGTCTTGCCACTCCATAACAAGCAAAAATGGAAGTTTCCTGAGTTTAGGAGCAGAGTTTTATGTATTTAAGTCCTATTAATTTTCCCCTTGCCCATCCAAAGTATTAGCACATGATTTTACTCAAGTAGAGCGTCAACAAATGTTAAGTGAATGAAATAGACTCCTTTCTGGAGAGACAAGGAAATAGACAAGTTTGGAAAGCAAGGTGGACCGTTTGCATGGCTGGGATAACTAGAATAACTCGGTAACTAGATTTTAACTGAGAATTAGAATCATAGGCCCTTTATAACTTGAAAAACGCTGGTTGAATATCTTTATATTATATAGACAAGCTGAAATTCATGAATCACTAAAATGACAAAATGGAACCAGGTTCTAGGACTCCTGATTTTCCATTCTGGTGTTTTTATCCAACTAAATAACATTTTCTTTTTAATTTTACAAACATTATTATCGAATAATTAATAAAAATTCTGGAAAAAATATATTCACTCTACAATCATACCACCATGACATGTACTCTGTTTTATCATTCAGACGCTCACTCAGATATTATACATAAGAATTCATATTTTTGTATACATGAGATCCTCATTTACCTAAAATATAATGCTTAATTTATTTCACTTAATATTTTCTAATTTTTTCTCTCTGAAATTGTCACAGTCCTATAAATTTCATTGAGTTTGTATGCCAGATTGCCTATGGTTTTTCAACTTTAAGTTATTACAAATAATTTTCTGCTTGTAGCATTTATTTCCTTTGAATTATTTCTGATGGATATATTTGCAGGAATTAGTTTATGAAGTCAGAGTCTAGGAACATTTTTTGTTGGCTTTTATACATATTATCAAACTGCCTTATAAAAGGATTATGTTAATTATGATACCTTCATATCAACCTGACAAGCTCATATTATTATATTTAATGGGAAAATGGAGCTTGACTATTGCCTTAATATGCATTGTTCTGATTATTAGCAATATCTGTTTCTTCTTTACAATAATAATGGTGCGAATTTTTACCTATGTCCTTTGTCTTTAGGTTTTTCTTAATGCAACATAAGCCTTGGCTATCTTCAGTGCAAACATTATTTTTAATCAATCTGTTTTTTGCCTGCCAAAAAACCACGAGGTCAAAACAACTAAATCAGAAAATATTGGATCAGAAACGACTACAGTTATGGTTATGTTCTTTCCCCACCCTCCTTCCCTCATCTTACCCTCCCACTAGTCACTTGGTTCATTTCTGCTCCTTTCTTTCTGGTTCTCTTTCTCCTTCCTGCTGTGCCTTCTATGATCTACTCTCCCAAAGCTACCATATGGTTAGCATGTCTGATCCTTCCTTCTGCACCACAACATATCAGTTTATTATCATACTGTGTAAAGCAATATTTCCAAAGTAGGGTACACATCATTTTAAATACCATGTAGACAAACTATTTTAAAATTCTTATTTTGTACTGTATATTAATATGCACTTTCTACTTACATCAAGTTATACTGAACTTTTTAAATGTTTTTTTAACGTTTTATTTATTTTTGAGAGAGAGAGAGAGACAGAGTGCAAGTGGGAGAGGGACAGAGAGAGGGAGACACAGAATCGGAAGCAGACTCCAGGCTCTAAGCTGTCAGCACAGAGCCCGATGCGGGGCTTGAACTTACAAACTGCGAGATCATGATCTGAAACGAAGTTAGATGCTTAACGGACTGAGCCACCCAGGCGCCCCAAGTTATACTGATTTTAAACTTATACTAAAGATTATACTAAGTGAGGATTATACTAAGTAGTAAATAATGGCACATAAAGATGTATATCTTTCTTTTAAAGATGAACTTTCATTTCTCTCACATGTAAAAGAAGTCAGAGATAAGCCAGTAAAAACTGGAAAAGGAGTTTTCCAGAGCAGTCAAGGACTCAGGCTCCTTTTATTCTGCTTCTCTGCCATCCTCAGCATGTAGTTTCTGTCCCATTATGCAAGGTGGTGTCTTGGGCTGCACCATATTTAAGTCAGCAGAGAAAAGGATGGATGGAAATGCCATTAACTGAGCAGGGAAACAATGTTTTAGGAAGAAGACGATGAATCGAATTAGACATGTTGAATTAGAGTTGACATTGAAACAGCAATTGGAGATGTCAAGTAAGAGTCTGGACAGACAGTCTCTCCTCTGAGGAGAGGCCTACAGGTACAAATGTTTGGGTATCCTGCATGTATGTGGTAATTGAGGGCACTGGTGTGGATATGAATGCCTAGAAGTTTAATTCAGAGTAAGAAGAGAAACGAACCTAGCACTGAGCTTTAAGTTGGTGCATTTATTAAATGGCTGTGTTGGAAACAAGAACCCTGTAAGAGAGGGAAAAGTCATTAGCTACATATGCAGGGTAAATAAACAACAAAAGAATAGAGAAGAATTATGAAAGATGCCAAGATAAGACACGGTTTCCAAAGAAGTCAAGCCCTCAAAAGCCAAGTAAAAATACTGGCTGAAAAAAAATCCAATGTATTTATCAACATGGAGGATATTGGTGATCTTTGCTAGGCTGTTGCAAAGATGAGACATTTAGAATGAGATCACCAGAAGCTTGATCGGAGCAGGTCGATAAGTGAGCAAGAAGTGAGAAAATGCCAACAGCACAATTGGACTACAGTTCACAGTATGGCCATGCCTGGAGGGACTGATGTGGGTGTGTGTACTTAAGGCCTTGCAGGAGCTTTTTATTAAATGGGACGGATCGAGTTGGTTAAGTGTCAGACTCTAGATCTTGGCTCAGGTCATGATCTCACAGTTCATGAGTTCTAGCCCCGCATTGGGCTCTGCGCTGGCAGCTTGGGATTCTCTCTCTCTCTCTCTCTCTCTCTCTCTCTGTCTCTGTCTCTGTCTCTCTCCCTTGCTCTCTGCCCCTCCCCTAACTTGTATCTGCTCGTTCTCTCTTTCTCTCAAAATAAATAAATAAACCTAAAAAAAAGTGGGAATAACTCATTTGACAGGGAGATATACAAGAAAGATAGTGTGAGAATGCAGAAATGTGGGAGAGGGTGGCGAGCAAAGCTTACAGTTGTATAGGTGAGCGTTAGCTAGTGGGAAAGACAAGCTTTTCTATTTGAACCAGGTGAGGTGAAGCACGATAAATGAAAGGGTAGAGGTTAAAGCAGTGTGTGTGGGTATTCAAAAGGAAGTAGAGAAGAGAAAGGGCATCTCAGGTCCTTCTCTGGTTTTATATAATTTTCTCCTGCTATGGACATGGTCTAACATTTCCAGTAGGGTTTGGGGGTGTGGGGTAGAGAATCAGGACAGCAGTTCACACTGTGTCACTTTATATGGTACAGCAAGTGTCTCACAATTTAATGACTATTGCATGACAAGTTTTGTATTTCTTTTCATCTGTAATAAAATTCTCACAAGCTAGACATTACCTCACTGTCTCATCAAAAACATTGCTATTATTCCTATCATTTTGATGATCTTTTTTTCCAGTAGGAAGAGAGATTGAATGGGATGGTGGTCTACATTTTTTTTTCCACTTCAATTTGAGAATCTCAGATTAATTACAGAATGCCTTCCTCTTTTTAGCTTTATTCCCCTTACGTAATTTATTTTCTAAGTCTTGCCTCCTATTAGTTATCTGTTTAATGTCTTTCTTTTTTCTATGACTTTCTATGCATAGGGTATCCAGATAAACCTCACAGAGGTGGGAGTGGTGTCTCTACCTTGAACTTGGTGAAGTCTTAGGAGAGATACGTCTTTCTGCATCTTCAACATAGCTATAAAGCAGGTTTAAACACATGCACATCTGAATCAACAACCTTAATTCAGGGCCGAGGGATCCTATTTTAAAAGGTCTCTTCAAGCAGTTTTTGTATCCCACATTTACCAGGGATTCAGGAAGAAAGATTTAATAGAGAACTGAATTCAGCTTCTGAAGTCCTGCTTTGTCATTTGAAAACTGCCTCAGTGGCTTTGGACAAGCCACTGAACCTTGGAGCCTCTGTGTGGACTGGGGAGTAATTATATACCACCACCCATTGCTTAATAAGCCCACCCTTGTGAGGATCAGACCTGATAGCAAGCATATGCAAAGGCTTTACCCACACTTGACCCTGCCTGTGTTACTATCTTAAAGTACCTTTACATGTTCCTTTCTCAGTAATTCTATAAACCTCTAAGTTAATACATTAGGTTTTAGGCATGATCCATTAGCAACTTCCAGCTGAGCAGATTTTCTTGTCACAATCACTGAGCATTCACCCCTGGCTCTCTCCTTGCCCCTTCTAATTATGATGTGAATTCACATTTCCAGAATTCCAGAGAGGTTTTCTTGCAACCTAAAAGGCCTTTGCAAGGACTCACGGATGTGATGAGAACCTTAAAACAATAGCTAACGTTTATGGAATGTTTAATATGTCCAGGCATTTTGCACATACATGCCCATTCAATTCTCAGATTCCCCAGTTATTATCACCATAACCTCTATCTCTATTTTACCAAAGAGGCAGCTGAGGCACAGAGGGGCTAAATCACTCGCCCAAGGTGTGGAGAGGCAACTAACCACGCAAAACCAGAGGGCTGCTTTCTTTCCTTTGCTGCACACGGATTCTCAATTTCACAGAAAGTATCCATGTTGCCCTAGGCGGGATGAGAATAGCTTTTCCTCAATCCCAGCAGCCGGCAGGTGCCCCCTGGAGAGTGACGTTTCAGCTGAAGGGGACGAGGAGGCAGCGAGCTGAGCGCAGAGCCCGGGGCGCCCAGCCGGCGGGCAGCGACAAGCAGGGTTGGAGCGGTGGGGACAGCGGCAGGTGGCGGGAGCCGGGGCCGAGCTACAGCCCCGGGAGAGGTGGAACCTGTTGCTGAAGCCCGGCCAGGGCTCTCTGGCTGCCGGGACTCGGCGGTTGTGCGGGTGCAGGTAAGGGCGTGGCCAGGCTGGGCTGGGGTGCGCAGCGTTTCCGCCGGCTTTGAGGATTCCTGTTTGCGATTGGGGACGGTTACCTTGGATTTTGCACATTTCCTCTTTCGACCTTTCCTCAATCCCTCTCCATCTAGTTCCTCGGGCACCCTCTGTGGAATCACTGTCCAGGAGGGTGTCACTTTGGTCACCAGCCCAACTTTTGGGGGGGGGGGGGTCTTTCCCGCCCAGACTCTCCAGGCCACGGATGCCTGTTCCCAGGCTGGCAGAGCTGGGACGCGACGAGGGAAAAGCGGCGCTTTGTTAACCATGAAGTTCAAAAACCCTCTCCAGGGCCCTATTGATACAACTGTTAGATCTCGCAAAGCGTGCTTGTTGCTAGCGAGACTTTTCTAAACTGCTGTCTTCACCCGTGGTGATTCTGAGCAATGATCTTTGCGTCTATGGCTGCATCTTGTGCGTTTCGACCTGCCAGAAAGGCTAAAATGTGGTTTCTTACCCTGGTACGGGACACCACAGAGCCCTCGGTGAAGGCACTTGGAGAGATTTTTTAGCTCTTCTTTGGACTGATCTAGGGTTTCCAGAAAGGCTGGTTTACCCTCCCTTCTACCAAACCACCAGGCATTTTCCAACAGGCAGCCCTAGGTCAAGGTTAGGGTCTGGTGTGGGAGAAAAGGAAAATTAATCTGCCCTACGCTGTCGTTTTCGCTAAAGACAGAACTGTAAGGAACGAAAACGTATTTGTTTACTCCCGCCCCCCCCCACCCCGTTTCCCCTCGGCCAGATTGTAGATACTTAAAATATTAATTTATTTTAAAGACTTTTAAATATGACGTAAGCTATAAGAAGATGCTGGGTTTTTTTCCCCGACCAAAATAGTTGAGGTTGCGTTAACCACGTGTCTGAATTTCTCTTTCCATCAGACAACCAGATTATTTTCTATTGATACAATCTGATGAGGGAGGAGGATAAGCCAACGGTGGTTTGTTAACTTTGGATATACTTGTTTCCAGCTAGAATCCTAATTAAACCAAAACACAGCTCGTGTAAAATTACCTTAATAATGGTATTTTAAGTTACAGTTCAATTTGCAAAATTGCTGTGAAATGGCCAAAGATGGAATCACTCTCATGAACAGAAAGTTGTGTGGCAGACTTGTGTGTATAGCTCAGTGAGAGTTTTCTGTCTGTTAAAAGCTGTGATAGATTAATCATTTAAGAAAATAGCTGCTTCACTATACACTGCACTATCTTTAAAGGTACACGTATTAAGATATGTATCAATATTACCAAAGAGTAGATATTGTTGTAATGATCTAAACTGTGCTTTCATTATTGCTTGATAAGGACACATTACTCATATATCTTTATCCTGTGCTTTTTATCGCTGTATAAGGTTTTCTAAACTCTATATAATCCAATAAGATCTTTCTACCAGCCATTTTTTTCTTGATATTTATAGGTATCTTCGGGAGAGCTTGGATCTGAAACTTATTTTTTCTTCATTTACCTAGCACTCTATCATCTTATCCGGCATTTTTATTCTGGAAGATTTTGTGAATGTATTATTTAAAAGTATATGTATATGTTAGAAACTTGTTGTTTTATTTTTGATTCTTTTACCTCATAGCTCCTGTTAATCGCGCTGCTCACCAATATTTTCTCTCACAGATGTCAAAGACTATAGACTGTATAGATATGAATTCACTAGTATCAGTGAATAATTTCCTCCTAGAAAATCAGTTCATTTATGGTTCTTGGCTGTTGTGTGATTCTTTTATGAGAATTCCATGCAAATGTCTCTGTGATAAATATTCATGAACTTTTTCACTGTGTTGTATTAAAATATATTTCTAGCTATAGTCAAGATGCAAGATGAGAATTTTGTTCCTCAAAGCTTCATCTACTTAAAAATAGTCATTTTGTTAAATACTATCTATTCTCCTCATTATGAAAAGGGAGAATTGATTGTAGGGGAACCCTTCAAAACTGTCCTATATATTTAAAGAATGCGAGATAAATACAACCTTACATTTCTTAAACATATCTATATGCTCTTCTAACAATCTTAAATTGTTTTCTTAACCACATGATTTCTGTGCTTACCGTTAGCCTAGCGTTGACAGCTTATTTTTTTTCTTTCTCTTTCTCTTTAGTTTTAAGCTCTGGCTCTATGGGATAAAATGGCTCTTCAATGAATTTTCTGGTTGCCTTGAAGCTGGACATTAAGGGTCCAGAGGGTCCCTCCCTCTGCTGAACCAAAGGCAGATGTAAATGTACTGCCCCAGCAATGAGCTGGCATGGTCACCCCAACAGACAGCTGTCTAGCATGGATCTCAGGTCCTCCCTGTGCCTTGCGGGATTTTGAGATATGAGCCTTCTAAAAGTGAAGAGATCTGGTTCTCTTCCCCGACAGGCTTCTAACTGGCTCTGTGCCTGAAGCAAATCATTTAATTTTGAGTCTAAAATGTTCTCAGATGTAAAAGGAGTTATGAGTTTGAATAAGATTCCCCGCAATTTTTCACTCCTCTTGGTTTCCTTGTTTCTGTAGTAAGTGGGCGAAGGATCCAGAGGGAGAAGGCTTAGATACCCTTGACACTTGACAGCAGCTATCTCAGGCAAAGCCCTGAAAATCCTGTGACCTCAACGCCTCCTGTGTAAAATGAGCTCTTAAAAGAAGTGAATAGGATGGTGTATATGACGACTGGATGCCGCTTCGGGCACGTGGGAGATGCACAGTGATATTTTTTTAAGGCACCCATCTGACAAATGTAAAGGTTTTTCTGGCTCTGGCCAGGGAGGAGACGAGCAAAGGGCAGAGAAGTCTCTCCTACATGTTCGGATGGTCATTACCGGTATGGCTCCTATGGTAGCAGCCGAGACCAGGTGATGGAAGGTTCAAGCATGTTATGAATGCCTCTTTGATGTCTCCCCAACCCCCACCCCTGCCACCGAACACATGCAAAAAAGTCAGAGTGAATCAGGACAGCACAGTCATCAATTTGTTGCAGTGCCACACAAGACTGGGAAGACTGCCCTGTTCTAGTTGTCTTGTAAAACTAGCTTCGGTCGTCTGTCACCAGTGAGCACACCTGGTATGTTACATCACGGAATCAGAATAGCAGCACAACCCAAATCACACCATGCCAGTAATTCGGGAAAAGAAAAAAAACAAAACGACCCCTGAAGTGCCAAGAAATTGTCTCTTTCTTTGTTGCCACTGAAAATTTGACGTTTCCAAATATTCCCCAAGTACGTTTCTTATTTGCTTCTTGGGCCGTTGAAAGGGGTCCCATTTAGGTGCCTGCCTAAATGGACAGTCTGGGTCCACTGGAGTCTGGGTTCCAGTGTGACAACAGCAGACTGACATCCTCTGCTAGAACTGACGCCTGTTTCTCTGGTCCCTCACAGAAATCTCCATCGGCCCATGCTTTCAAACCTCCAGAGGTCTACCAAGCACGTTAGAATTTTCTAGCTCTGGCTGCATTCCCACAAAATTTAAAAAATAACAATTTTCCAAATGAGATAGGAATAACTCAACCTGGAGGGAGCTGTAACTATAATATGAAATAATATGCATAATCTCATTCAATTTTTATGATTTTAGATATTAAGTACAATTACAATCCCTGTCTTCTTCATAAGGAAACTGAGGCTCAGGAATCAGTTGCCCGAAGTAAACATATTAACTAGGCTGAGGAATCAGGATAATGAACTCAGGTAGCCTTAAAACCCACATGCTTAGGGGCACCTAAGTGACTCAGGTCATGTATGATCTCACAGTTGGTGGGTTCGAGCCCCTTGTCGGGCTCTGCACTGACAGCTCAGAGCCTTGAGCCTGCTTCAGATTCTATATCTCCCTGTCTCTTTCTCTGCCCCACTGCCCCTCTCCCCTGCTCACACAGACTCTCTCTCTCTCTCTCTCTCTCACTCACTCACTCACTCAGTCAATAAATAAATAAATAAATAAATAAATAAATAATAAAATTTAAATTTAATTAAAGGTAACTGTTTAAGTTTTTAAATCTTCCTCTTCATTTTATTTCCTGTCCCTGATTTCTTGGCACACTGGTACTGAAGTGAATGTCGGCTTTCTCTAGGAACTTACCTTCTGATCCTTTTTATAAGCAGAGTGTATCAAATTTGTAACAGGCACGCTTTCAGCAGTTTATAGCCTTACCTCTCCTTTGGCTCCTTACTCGGAATCTTCCGGTTATGTCTCTGGAATTCCCTAAACTTCAACAGGTTTGCAATCTTTTTTTGTTTTTTTCCGTAGCCATTATATAATTGATATCACTTGATATACTACTTCAGGCTTAAAAGTCTTCGGCTAGAATCCCGCGTCTTCGAGGAGGTTCTCTTTGTCCCCGCTTAATTCAGCTGGAGTAGCTATCTCAGATGATTTCTGACGTGGAGTGTGCTTTATGCTCCTTAAAGCGAGCGGCCCTACAGGTTCCCTGGCAAGTAAACCCTGAGCTTCCCCAAGTACCCCATCCTCAGCTTGCTTTCCTTGATGTTTTGATATTCCAGGTTTTAGCAACTTCTAATTTGTGTTTTCTCACACAAGTGAGGCCTTGAAGGTTCTACCACATGCAAAGCCTTCCAGTTGTCTCTGACTTCGTCTTTAGCCCTCAGCCCTCTTGTCTTCATTTAGTCGCCTCCAGCCTTGTATGGACCAGGCTTAGTCCTACTTACAGCTTTGGCATTCACTATTCTCCCCGCCTGAGAACGTTGCCTGTCAGAACTGCACTGGGAGGCATTTTGCCCTGTCAGTCTCAGATCTGCTGTGCCTTCCCATGACACAGGTCGTCACAGTACCATCTGCTGTCCCGGAGCCCACTTGCTCCTGGAGACTACCTCCATTGACTCGTTGACTTGTTTATGACCTTACTTTTCAGAAAGAGAATCTAAGCTCCATGTAAGGAACTATGTGCTTTCATTTTTACCACTGGCTTCAGTACTTAGAACAGAGTCTGGCACCTGGGGGATACTGGCAAATATTTGCTCATTGAAAATTTCATTGCCGGGGCGCCTGGGTGGCGCAGTCGGTTGAGCGTCCGACTTCAGCCAGGTCACGATCTCGCGGTCCGGGAGTTCGAGCCCCGCGTCGGGCTCTGGGCTGATGGCTCGGAGCCTGGAGCCTGTTTCCGATTCTGTGTCTCCCTCTCTCTCTGCCCCTCCCCCGTTCATGCTCTGTCTCTCTCTGTCCCAAAAATAAATAAACGTTGAAAAAAAAATTTTTTTTAAATAAAAAAAGAAAATTTCATTGCCATCTCCCTATCAGATTCCCCTGCATCTTTCTGGAGGTGCAATCAAGTTACTAAAATTTCAACCTTAGGCTGGTCCCATTCTTCCTTTCTGCTGTTTTCTCCTTTCCACTGATTCTACCTTAATTAAAAGACCAATCCCTATATATGTTTTCCCTTTCATGTTGGAGAACAAAATTTGAAAAAGCTATTTACCATCGATTGCATTATTTTAATATACATTCAAGCTTTGCAGTATCATTTTATGTTGAATTTTAAGAAAATCTGGGTCTGAACTAGGAAAATATAAATGCCGCATTTACTTTAGATTTAAGTTAAATCTACCCATTCTGTTTTCATCACCATGATAATTTTTCATCTTTAAAAATATTTTATTTAAAAATACGTACATATGTAATTTTATATAAATGTCCAAATTATATCACAATGCTATGGCTTTTGAATTTGTAATTTTTCTGTTTCCTTTAACTGCCTTTGTCCACTCCTTATTCTCTTCTGTTTCATTATCACAGATAACCCATGTTAGCAACTGAGTTTTATTATCCTAGATTTTCATACACTTTTATAACCATTCACATACATACATGTGCAAACATGTTTGTGTATACACACATGCACATCAGTCTTTTTGTCTTCATTTTTAAGAAATGTGCACCTTATTTTTTCTTACTCATTGATACCTTGTGGAAAGTCTCCATGTCAACCATTATACATGAAACTAAAATTCTACATGTCTGTATAATATTCATGATGGACATATTAAGAAACAATAAATTCAGCCAATCACCACTTTATAAACATTCACTTTATTTCCAGAGGTTTTTATTGTCTTCAGTTTTATCACAAAACAAGGTCATAATAAAAATTGTTGATGATTTCTTTTATTTCTAAGCTCAAGGGGTAGAAATATTTATAAGTTTTAAAGTATGTTGCCCTATTGCTTCTGAAGTGTTATATTCACATTTTTATCAGCAAATTGTGAAACAATCCGTGTCCCTACAGCTATCAATGTTATAATTCTTCAGTTTATAATTGTTACATTTATTTAAATATCTTAACTTGTGAAGTTAGTATCTTTTGATGCTTTTCAGATATGTGGATTTGCTCTTATGTAAATTGTTTAATCAATTCTTGTCCATAGGTTCTGCTGGGCTATTTGTCATCGTCTGATGAATATTTAAGTGTTCCTTAAATATTGTCAATATTAACTCTTGTACAGTAAATATTTCCCATTTTGTCATGTTTTTGCTCATAACTTATACTGTGCACATTCAAACTATTTTTTTAATAATCCACACATTTAATTCTTATTATGTAAATTCTAAGATTTTAGTGTTTGATTACTGCATCTTTGTAGTATATCTTGAAATCTGGAGTTGTGAGACCTTCAATGGATTGCTTTGGTTTATCGGGGTCTTCTGTGGTTCCATACAAATTTTAGTAGCATTTGTTCTAGTTCTATGAAAAATCTGTTGGTATTTTGATAGGAATTGCACTGAATCTGTATATTCCTTTGGGTAAGTATGAACATTTTGATAATATTAATTCTTGCAATCCATGAGCATGGTATATCTTTCCATTTGTGTCATCTTCAATTACTTTCATCAGTGTTTTATGGTTTTCAGAGTACATATCTATCACCACTTTAAGTTTATTCTTAAGTATTCTATTCTTTTTTGGTACATTTATATATGGTGTTGTTTTTTTTTAATTTCTCTTTCTGTGACTTCATTAGTGTCACAGATTTCTGTGTATTACCAATTCTGGGTATTAATTTTGTATCCTGCCACTAGACTGAATTCATTTATTACTTCAGTAGTTTTTTGGTGGAGTCCTTAGGGTTGTCTATGTAATATCATGTCATCTGCAAATAGTGAAACTTAGCCTCTTATTTACCAATTAGATGCCTCTTATTTCTTTTTGTTGTCTGATTGTAGTGGCTAGGACTTCCAGTACCATGTTGAATAAAAGTGTTGAGAGTGGACATCTTGCCTTGTTTCTGATTTTAGAGGAAAATCTCTGTTTTTCACCATTAAGTATGATGTTAGATGTGAGTTTTCATATATGGCCTTTAGTATGTTGAAGTATGGTCTCTCTAAGCCTGTACTGTTGAGATTTTTTATCATGAATGGCTGTTGAATCTTGTCAAATGTTTTTTTCCACATCTGTTGAAAAGATTGTATGATTTTTATTCCTTGTTTTGTTGATGGGTATAATATTAAATGATTTGTGTATATTGGGCCATCCTTGTACTTCTGGGATAAATCCCGCCTGATTATGGTGAATTATCTTTTTAAAGTATTGTATGCCATTTGCTAATATTTTGAGGATTTTTGCACTTACCTTCATTGGGGATATTGGCCTGCAGTTTCTTTTTTGTGGTATCTTTTTCTGGTTTTGGTATCAAGGCAAAGCTGGGCTCATAAGAATGTATTTGGAAGCTTTCTTCCCTCTTCTGTTTTGTTTTGTTTTATTTGAAATAGTTTGAGAATAGGTATTGACTCTTTAAATGTCTGAGAGAATTCACCTGTGAAGCCATCTAGCCCTGGTCTTGTATTTTTTGGTAGGCTTTTTATTACTAATTGAATTTAATTACTTGTAATCAGTCTGTTTAGACTTTCTATTTTCTTCCCAGTTTAGTTTTGGAAGATTGTGTGTTTCTAAGAATTGATCCATTTCTTTTAGGTTGTCCAGTTTGTTGGCAAACAATTTTTCATAATACTGTCTTATAATTCTTTGTATTTCTGTGGTGTTGTTACTTCTCCTCTCTCATATCTGATTTTATTTATTTCGGTCCTTTTTCTTTTTTTCTTGATGAGTCTGGCTAAGGGTTTTAGTCTTTACATCATTTATTTCTGCTCTGATCTTTATTATTTCCTTTCTTCTACTCACCATGGACTTTGTTCTTCCTTTTCCAGATCCTTTAGGTATAAGATTAGACTGTTTGAATTTTTTCTTGTTTCTTGACATAGACCTGTATTGCTACATACTTCACTCTTAGAACTGCTTTTGCTATGTCACAGAGGTTTTGGACTGTTGTATTTTTATTTTCACTTGTCTTCATGTATTTTTTAAATTTCTTCATTGAAGAAGAAATCACCATCAATTTCTCTATTTATGTCCATTAATATTTGCTTTATGTATTGAAGTGCTTCTGTGCTGAGTGCATAGATATTTACAATTGTTATATCCTCTTGTTTGATTGATCCCTTTATCATTATGTGATGCCCTTCCCTGTCTCTCGTGACAGTGTTTGTTCTAAAATATATTTTCTGATATAAGTATTGCTACCTCAGCTTTTTAAAAAAAAAAAACAAAAAACAAACTTCCATTTGCATGGTGAATGTTTTTCCATCCTTTCACTTTCAGTCTGAATATGTCTTCAGATCTGAAGTGAATCTCTTGTATGCAGCAGGTAGATGGGTCTTGCTTTTTTTTTATCCATTCTGCCTCTTTGTGTCTTTTGATTGGAGCATTTAGCCATTTATATTTAAAGTAGTTATTGATAGGTGTGTACTTGTTGCTATTTAAAAAAATGTGTTTTCTTGTTGTTTTTGTAGATCTTCTCTTGTTCTCTTTCTTTGTGATTGATGAAGATAGTGTTTTCTTTGACTTTCTCTCTATTTTTGTGTATCATTGGTTTTGGGTTTGTGGTTACCATGAGGTTTATATTTAACATCTTAAGTAACTAGGCCATATTAATTTGATAGTCATTTAAGTTCAGACACATTTAAAATAACAGAAAAATAAAAAAATATTTTTCTCTTTTTCCCCTTATCTTCCCTTTTTACCCCTTTCTCCACCTTTTATGTATACATTGTCATAGTTTACATCTTTTCATCCACATTTTTCTTATGTCTAATTATGGACATTTCTTCTCCACTTAAAGAAATCTCTTTAAAATTTCTTAAAAAGGCTCGTTTAATGGTGATAAACTCCTTTATCTTTTGTTTTTTTCCTGGGAAGCTCTATTTCTCTTTCAAATATGAACAATAACCTTGCTGGGTAGAGTATTCTTGATTGTGGATTTTTTTCCCTTTAGCACTTTGAATTTATCGTGCCACTCCCTTCTGGCTTGCAAAGTTTCTGCTAAAAAATCAGCTACTAGCCTTATAGATTTTCCCTTGGAAGTAACTTTTTTTGTGTTTCTCTTGCTGCTTTTAAGATTCTCTTTATCTTTAACCTTTGACATATAAATTATGATGTGCTGTGGTATAGACTTCTTTGGGTTATTCTTGTTTGGAACTCTCTGTGCTTTTTGGACTTGGATGTCTATTTTCTTCTCTAGGATAGAGAAGTTATTATTTCTTTAAATAGGAAACTTATTTCTCTCTTCTTCTGGAACCCCAAAATGTGAATGTCACTTGATGTTGTTCAAGAGATCAGTATCCTCATTTGAAAAATTCTTTTCTCTTTTTGCTCTTCACCTTGTGTGTTCTCCATTACCCTGTTTTTGAGATTGCTGTTATGCCCTTCTGCATCCTCTAATCTACTGTTGATTCCCTCTAGTATGATTTTATTTCAGTTGTTGTATACTTCAACCCTAATTGGTTCTTTTTAATATTTTCTATCTCTTTATGGAAGATCTCACTGGCTTCTTCCACTCTTTACTCCAGCCCGGTGCATATCTTTATGCTCATTATTTTAAATTCTTTGTCAGGCATATTGCTTATCTCTTTCATTTAGTTATTTCCCTGAAGTTTTTTTCTTGTTCTTTCTTTTGGAGCATATTCTTCTGTCTCTATGTTTGGTTGATTTTTGTGTATTTATGGATTAGGTGAAGCAGCTACTTCTCCTAAAGTTCAAAGAGTGGTCTTGTGTATGGTGTCCCCTATGTATACTGTGTATGCAAGGTGAATTTTCCTGGCTAGCTGACCTATGGCTGTTTATGCTAGTTACTCTTTTAAACTGTGGCATGTCTCTGTCTCTCTTCCTGTACTCTTGCCATTCCACCTTTGGTACTTTAGTAGCTTCTCAATAAGCCCTCAGTTCTTTTTCAGGAGGAATTTTTCTATTAGTATGTGTAAATTGGTGTGTTCCATGGAGAAAGTGAGTTCGGAGTCCTCCTAGGTCACCATTTTGAACTGCAACTCCTCTAATACTGTTTTCTTTTTATGATACTGTTTTTAAAACTGCTTCTAATTCCTTTCTGCAGTTTTTTAGCCCTCTATAATGTTTTATTGATCTGAGGTTTATCTAGAATTAATCATGTTAGTTTCTAAATGCTCACTTTTCAATTATTTATTTCTAACTTTATTATTGTATAGCCACAGGGTGTGCCAAGTATACATAGATAATTCCTAAAACTAATACAGAGATCGTTAAAAATAAACAAGGAAAATGAATGGGAGAATTACATGTAAACATTTAAAAAAAATGATGCTGAAACTCACTGGTGATCAGAGCATGCAAATTAAAACAAGATAGTGATGTCAGCAAGATGGCTGAATAGGATGTCCCTTGCTCATATACTCCTCTCAGCAGTAACAATTTGACACCCATCCATGGGCAAAAGTACCTTTGTGGCAACTGTAGGATCCAGGAAGAATATTATGAAACTGCATGTCATCCAAGAAGAAGGAGAGATGTTTTGAGAAAACAGGCACCCACCCGGACAGGTGACTGCCAAATGGGCCTCAGCTATGGATCCAGAAATAGCTCCATACCCCTGAACATTTGGCTTCATCACTCTTTGGCTTTGTTTCTGTCGATGGTACCATACATCAAGGTACCTTGGCATCTCACTCATGTACCTGGTGATGGGCAAACAGATCTCAGTCCCATTCCTGGACCTTGTAGGGTCCTGTGAACTGGCTCTAGCTCCTCTTGGCCATGATCTAGGAGACTCTGGCAAACACTTATTTAAATAATCACCCACAAGCAAGAGAGCTTTAGTGGAAGTTCAGGAAGCTAGTGGAGAAATTCTAGCACAACATTGAGAAAAAAACTCAGAGGTCAGACACATTGGAGAGAATAAGAGGAACTGATTAGCTTTACCCACAACACCCTCCCACCAAGGGGGGGGTACAGCTCAGTCCCAAGAGAGCCCTTTTTGGACTATGATTTCTCCTTCAGGGGAAAGTGAGAGCCTGAGATTAAGTATCAGCTTTCCCAGCTGTGTGGGATGCTGCCAGAAAGGCCCATTTGTCTCTTGCACCATTCAGAGTACTGAATCATGAGCTTCATAACTGGGAACACAGCAGCCAGAGCTTGAAATAGATGTGAATCCTTGTAACTGTGTCAGACTACAGGCCTTCCAGGCCTGCCTGTGAACCACTGGAGACTCCTCAGCTGCAGATTCCCCAACTGGCAACCCCCAAAACTTTACATGCCTCACTTACATATCTACCCACACACATTGTGCCTAGCTCTCATTGGCAGCTCCAGGGAGCAGAGAACAAGCTTTTGCAGTAAGTGGGGACAAGCAATAAGCCAGCCCTAATATGTGGGTCTGGAAGAAACCACAAACTTGAGCATTTAGCAGTGCCTGTGGAAAATAAAAGGGAGGCTGTCAACTCTCAGCCTGGCTTGGCAGGATCAAGAGAAGATATATAAGCTTAAGAATCCTGCTACATAAGGGAACAAGAAGTGTGAAGCAAGTGTATCCAAACGTGTGAAAGAGACCAAGAATCCCTAGCTGGGCTAATGAAAGGTTTCTGTCCTAATGTCAATCAACAAACACTGGAGGAAATGAATCCTCCTACAAATGTGAAGACAGCAACACAAGACCTTAAGGAACATGAGAAATTAAGGAAACATGACACCACCAAAGGAACACAGTAATTTTCCTGTAACTGACCTCAAAGACATGGAGATTTTGATTTACCCAGTAAAGAAGTCAGAATAGCTGTTTTAAGGAAGTTCAGTGAGCTACAAGAAAATGGTTAATTCAATGAAATCAGGAAAACAATACATTAATAAAATGAGATGTTTAGCAAAAACATAGAAGTCATAAAAAAGGACCAAACAAAATCTGGAGCTGACGAATACAATATATGAAATGAAAAATGCAGTAGAGAGGGTCAATGACAGAATGGACCAAGCAGAAGAAACTATGATACAGAGGACACAAGGAGACATATATAAGCTTCACTGTTATATAATGTGAATTACTGTATTGTTATAATGAAACGGTGGAAGTCATAAAATGCAATCCTAATCAAAATTGCACTGGCATTCTTCTCAAAGCTAGAACAAACAATCCTGTAATTTGTATGGAGCCACAAAAGACCCTGAACAGCCAAAGTAAAGTTGAAAAAGAAAACCAAAGCTGGAGGCATCACAATCCCAGACTTCAGCCTCTACTACAAAGTTGTAGTCATCAAGACTGTATGGTATTGGCACAAAAACAGACACATAGACCAATGGACCAGAATAAAGAACCCATAATTGGACCCACAAATGCATGGCCAACTAATTTTTGACAAAGCAGGAAAGAGTATCCAATGGAAAAAAGACAGTCCCTTTAGCAAATGGTGCTGGGAGAACTGGACAGCAACATGCAAAAGAATGAAACTGAACCACTTTCTTACACCATACACAAAAATAAACTCAAAATCCTAGGTCCTTAGGATTAAGGACCTAAATGTGAGACAGAAAACCAGCAAAACCCTAGAAGAGAAAACAGGCACACCTCTTTGACCTCAGCCACAGCAGTTTCTTACTTGACATGTCTCTGAAGGCAAGGGAAATAAAAGCAAAAATGAACTATTGGGACTTCATCAAGATAAAAAACTTCTGCACCATGAAAGAAACAATCAACAAAACTAAAAGGCAAACAATGGAATGATAGAAGATATTTGCAAATAACATATTGGACGATAAAGGGTTAGTATCCAAAATCTATAAAGTACTTACCAAAATCAACACCTGAAAAACAACCCAGTGAAGAAATGGGCAGAATACATGAATAGACACTTTTCCAAAGAAGACATCCAGATGGCCAACTGACACATGAAAAGATGCTCAGCATCATTCATCATCAGGGAAATACAAGTCAAAACCACATTGAGATAATACTTCACACCAGTCAGAGTGGCTAAAATTAACAACTCAGGAAACAACAGATGCTGGCAAGGATGTGGAGAAACAGGAACCCTCTTGTACTGTTGTGAATGCAAACTGTGCAGCTGCTCTGGAAAACTGTTGAGGTTCCTCAAAAAATTAAGAATAGAAATACCCTACAACCCAGAAATAGCACTACAAGGAATTTATCCAAAGGACACACATCCAAAGGATATCCAAAGGATATGAGTGCTGATTCATAGGGGCATATGTACCCCTAATGTTTATAGCAGTGCTTTCAACAATAGCCAAATTATGGAAAGAACCTAAATGTCCATCAACTGATGAATGGATAAAGGAGAGGAGGTTTATATATACAATGGAATACTACTTGGCAATGAGAAAGAATGAAGTCATGCCATTTGCAACAACATGAATGGGACTGGAAGGTATTATGCTAAGTGAAATAAGTCAGACAAAGACAGGTATCATATGTTTTCACTCATATGTGGAACTTGATAAACTTAACAAAAGACCATGGGGGGAAGGGAAGGGGAAAAAATAGTTTCAGAGAGGGAGGCAAACCATAAGAGACTCTTAAGTACAGAGAACAAACTGAGGGTTGATAGCGGAGCAGGGAAGAGGGGAAATTGGGTGATGGGCATTGAGGAGGGCACTGGTTGGGATGAGCACTGGGTGTTGTATGTAAGCAATGAATCATGGGAATCTACCCCCAAAACCAAGAGCACACTGTGTATACCGTATGTTAGCCAATTTGACAATAAGTTATATTTTTTAAAAAGTAAATATAAATTAGATTATTTGGTTATTTTGGTTCTGAGTTATATATGTTCTTTATGTATTTGGGAAAATAGTCCTTTATCAGATGTGTCGTTTGCAAATATGTTCTCCCTGCTTCCATTCAGTAGGTTGTCTTTTAGTTTTGTTGGTTGTTTCCTTTGCTGTGCAGAAGCTTTATATTTTAATGAAGTCCCAGTATTTGGTTGTTGTTGTTTTCCTTGTCTGGGGTCACACTAGAAAGATGTTGCTATGACCAATGTCATAGAAATTCCTGCCTGTGTTCTCATCTAGGGTTTTTATGGTTTCAGGTCTCACATTTAGGTCTTTAGTCATTTTGAATTTAGCTTTATTTTCGTGTAAGAAAGTGGTCCAGTTTCATTATTTTGGCATATATTTGTCCGGTTTCCCCAACACTATTTGCTGAAGAGATTGTCTTTTTCCCACTGTATATTCTTGCCTTCTTTATTGAAGACTAATTTTCCATATAATTGTGGGTTTATTTCTGGGCTTTCTATTCTGTTCTATTGATCTATGTTTCTATTTTTGTGCAGTTCCATACTGTCTAAATCACTACAGCTTTGTAATGTAACTTGAATTGGAATTGTGATACATCCAGCTTTGCTTTTCTTTTTCAAGATTGCTTTGGCTATTTAGGGTATTTTGTAGTTGCATGCAAATTTTAGGATTGTTTTTCCAGTTTTGTGAAAAAAATGTTGTTGGTATTTTGATAGGGATTGCATTAAATCTGTTGATTGTTTTGGGTAGTATGGACATTTGAACAATATTTCTTCTTATCCATGAACGTGGAATATCTTTCCATATCTTTGTGTCATCTTCCATTTCCTTTGTCAGTATTTTATAATTTTCAGAGTGTAGGTTTTTCACATCTTTAAGTTTATTCCTAGGCATTTTATTATTTTTAGTGTAACTATAAATGGGATTGCTTTCTGAATTTTTCTGCTGCTTCATTATTGGTGCATAGAAATGCAACAGATTTCTATATATTGATTTTGTATCCTACAAATTCTTTTGTCAGTTCTAATAGTTTCCTGGTGGAGTCTTTAGGGTTTTCTATATAGAGTACCATGTCATCTGCAAATAGTGAAAGTTTGACTTCTTCCTAACCAGTTTGGATGCCTTTTATTTCTTTTTGTTGTCTGACTGCTGTGGCTAGGAATTTCAGTATTACATTGAATAAAAGTGGTGAAAGTGAACATCTGTGTCTTCTTCTTGACCTTAGGGGAAAAGCTCTTAGTTTTTCCCCATTGAGTATGATGTCAGCTGTGGTTTTTTTCATAGAAGGCCTTTATTATTTTGAGGTCTGTTTCCTCTAAACTTATTTTGTTAAGGGTTTTTTTCATGATAATGTACTTTTTCAAGTGCTTTTTCTGCATCTGTTGAAATGATTCTATGGTTTTTGTCCTTTCTCTTAAGGATATGGTGTATGATATTGATTGATTTGTGAATACTGAAGCTTCTTCACCTTCCAGGAATAAATCCTACTTAATCATGGTGAATGATTCATGATTAATATATTGTTGGATTGGGTTTGATAATATTTTGCAGACTTTTGCATATTTTTTCTTTCTTTTAAGATTTTATTTTTGGGGCGCCTGGGTGGCTCAGTCGGTTAAGTGGCCGACTTTGGCTCAGGTCATGATCTCGCAGTCCGTGAGCTCGAGCCCCGCGTTGGGCTCTGTGCTGACAGCTCAGAGCCTGGAGCCTGTTTCAGATTCTGTGTCTCCTTCTCTCTGACCCTCCCCCGTTCATGCTCTGTCTCTCTCTGACTCAAAAATAAATAAACGTTAAAAAAAAAGATTTTATTTTTAAGTAATTTCTACACCCAACATGGGGCTCGAACTTACAACCCCAAGATAAGGAGTTGCATGCTTTACTAACAGAGCCAGTTAGGCACCCCTGCATCATTTTCATTAGAGATATTGGCCTGTAGTTTATTCCTTTTTTTTTGTAGTGTCTTTATCTGATTTTGGTATCAGAATAATGCTGGCCTCATAAAATGAATTTGGCAGCTTTCTTTGCTTTTTTTTTTTTTTTTTTGAATAGTTCGAAAAGAATAGCTATTAACCCTTCTTCAAATGTTTGGTAGAATTTACCTTTGAAGCCATCTGGTCCTGAAATTTTGTTTTTGGGGAGTTTTTTGATTACTGATTCAATTTCTTTGCTGATAATTGGTTTATCCAAATTTTATATTTCTTCCAGCTTCAGTTTTGGTAGGTTATATGTTTTAGGAATTTATCTATTCCTCCTATGTTGTCCAATTCATTGGCATATAATTTTTCATAATATTCTCTCACAATTATTTGTATATCTGTGGTGTCAGTTGTTATTATCCCCCTTTCATTTGTGATTTTGAGTTCTTTCTCCCTCTCTCTCACTTTTTAAGAGTCTAGTTAGAGGTTTATCAGTTTTGTTGATCTTTTCAAAGAACCAGGTCCTGGTTTCATTGATATGTTCTATTTTTTCTTAGATTCTATATCATTTATTTCTGCTTTAATTATTATTATTTCTTTCCTTTTGCTGGTTTTGAGTTCTGTCTTTTTCTTCTTTTTCTAGCTCATTTAGGTGCAAGATTAAGTTGCTTGAGATTTTTCTTGCTTTCTGAGGTAGACCTGTAATGCTGTAAACTTCCCTCTTTTCCTACATCCCCAAAATTTTGGACTGACCATTATGTTTTCATTTTCATTTGTCTCCATGTATCTTTTTTTATTTCCTCTTTGATTTCTTGGTTGACCCATTCATTTTTTAGTAGCATGTTATTTATCGTCCATATATTTCTTCTCTGTCCATAGTTTTTCTTGTGATTGATTTCTAGTTTCATAGCATTGTGGTCAGAAAAGATGCATGGTATAATTCAGTCTTTTCAAATTTGTTGAGACTTATTTTGTAGCCTAAAATGTAATCTATCCTGGGGAATGTTCCATGTGCACTTGAAAAGAATGTGTATTTCTGCTCTGTCAGAATATGAAAATATCTGTTAAGTCCATCTAGTCAAGTGTGTCATTCAAAGCCACTGTTTCTTTGCTGAAGAAGAAACAGCAAATGATCTGTCCATTGATGTAATTGCTGTGTTAAGGTCCCCTCCTGTTAAATTGTATTACTGTAAATTAATTTCTTTATGGTTGTTGTTTTTATGTATTTGGTTGCTTTTATGTTGGGTGCATAACTATTTATAATTGTTATATCTTCCTGTTAGATTGTCCCCTGTATTATTATACAATGTCCTTTGTCTCTTGTTACAATCTTTGTTTGAAAGTCTATTTTGTCTAAATATTGCTACCTTAACTTTCTTTTAAAATCCCACTTGCATGATAAATATTTCACCATCCCCTCACTTTCTATCTACATGTGTTTAGGTCTGAAATGAGTCTCTTGTAGTAAGACTTTATGTATTAATAACATTTTATGAATAAGCAATTACAAAAGACAAAATATAAAAAGCTTAAAGTACAAGTAAAGATTTGCCATTTCACCAATAATCAAAAAAATGTTATTTAGAGCAAAAATATGCAATTGTGTTGATCTCTCATATGAACAATTTTTAAAATGATAATGTTAATGAAACAGGTACTATTTATGTTGCTAGTGTGGCACTGTAAATTTTCGATAACCTCAAAATAACTTGGGTATAACTTAATATAACTTAATACGTTTACTTCATAGCTAGTAAATGAAAAATGCCGAATAAACAACTCCATAAACAGTGATGTTTGGGCATGTCAGTAGAGGTTTAATATCTATTGCCCTTAGGGTAACATCCAAGTTCTTATTATGGCCTAAAAGGTGCTTTTTCATTGAATATTATATATATTTATATATGAGTTATATATAATGAATAATTGTATATATATTATATATAATATAATGAACTGAGCATAAACATCTCTGGCCTTTTTATATAATTTCATTATGTATATATACATATATATTTATATATATGCAAAGAAGTCTATTTTAGATAGATACATGGATTTATTATGTATATAATAGTTTTCCTTGCACCACACTACTTCTTCATCTCTAGGCTTTGTCTACAGTTAACTAACTCCTGCCAGGCTCTCTTGTTTCCCTCAGGTCTTGGTGAATACTGATTCTGCTATTCTCATTGAACCTCCCCTTCCCACCTGCCCATCCCTTGCCTAAATATGTCTCATACTTCAGGTCTTGACTAATTTTTTACCCATAGGAGGCCTGTCCAGTCCAGGTTAAATCTCCCTGATACTTTGAACTAGTGCTCACATTGCCCAGTCATACAACTCATTATCTTTGTAGTTAATTGATTAGTGTTTGTCTTTAATTCATGACTGTTAGCTTTATGTAGGCTGCTAAGTCTGAGTACTGTGTTTTGTTAATGCTGAAAGATAATAAATGCATGCATGAATATAAATAGAAAAATATGCTGACATGTTAACATTTGGGTTCTATAAAGTTTTACAATTAATAACAGCCTCCTTTCTGCCCACCTGAGTTTGGAGCTATTTAGAGATAGATGCAGGAGTCAGGCATAAAGATATCCTATCAGCATTTGATTATTTGAGAATCTGGCTTAGAGTTGTAGGCAAGGGGATTTGCTATAAAAGTTGGTTTTAAATTAGACAGGGTTTCCCACTTCATTCCTCTGTCATAGGGAGACCACCCAGTTCATTTTTTATGAACACAGAGAACTTCTCCTTATGGCAGCAAGTTCCAAAAGAGAGTATTAAAAAGGCCAGAGATGCCTACGTTCAGTTTCTCCTCCCAAACTTTCTGATTCTTATCAGAAGAGTGAATGAAGAGCCGGGAGGTTGATCTGAAACCAGCTTTCTCTGTATGGAAACATCAGGAATAAAGAATGTTACCTCTAGGTAGTAGTAATTTGAGGTTTTTTTAGTTTTTTTCTTTATAATTTCTGTATTTTATAATGATCATGAACTATTTTTACTCAGAAAAAAAATTCCTAAAATCTAAGTTGCAACAGTAGTTTTTCTTGGCTATATTTTCTCACCAGTGTTAGCTGAGCCAATCTGTAACATATCTATATCCATGTAAAATTGTAGATCCCATGTGAGGATGAAAAAAAAAGCCTGATGGAGAAAAATGAGCACAATTTTGGAATATATAGAAGAAAAATATCCATATTAGTGGTTTACAATTGCATGGGGGTAGCCTCCTATATGAGAAAGTTATGTTTTAAACAAAGTGATTGTTGCCAAAAGATATGAATGCTGAGACTCATGTTACAATACTTTGGTAAGGTGACCGAAATTTTTTTTCCTTGTCTTTTTCTCCAGTATTTTCTCACTATTTTCCCACCAGCAATTCATAATCATTAGGTATGTGTGTGTGTGTTTTGTTTTTTTTAAGTTTTATTCATTTTGAGAGAGAGAGAGAGAGAGAGAGAGAGAGAGAGAGAGAGAGAGAGAGAAAGAGAGAGCAGGGAGGGGGCAGAGAGAGAGGAAGAGAGAAAATCCCAAGTAGGCTCCTCACTGTCAGTGAAGAGCCCAACACATGGTTTGAACCCATAAATCAGGAGATCATGACCTGAGCCAAAGTTAAGAGTTGGACCTTTAACCGACTGAGCCACCCAGGTGCCCCAGGTGTTGTTTTTTTTTTTTAATTTAAGTATACTTGACATTGAATGTTATATTCGTTTCAAATGCACAACATAGTGATTCAACAATTCTATGTATTACTCTGTTCACCATAATAAATGTAGTCACCATACAGTGCTATTACAATCTTACTGTCTATATGTGCTGTACTTATCATCTCTGTGACTTTTTTATAACTGGAATTTGGTACCTCTTAATCCCCTTGATTTCCTTTGCCTATCCCACCCACCCATCTCTTCTCTGGGGACCACCAGTTTGTTTTCTGTATTTCAAAGACTGTGTTTTGTTTTTGTTTTTTAGATTCTACATATAAGTGAAGTCATATGATATTTGTCTTCTCTGTCTTATCTCACTTAGCATAATACTTCTAGGTCCCTCCATGTTGTTGTGAATGACAAGATTTCATTCTTTAAATGGCCAGTATTCCATTGCATGCATGTATATGTATGCATGTATCCATTCATCTACTGATGGACACTTGGGTTGCTTCCATATCTTGGCTATTATAAATCATGCTGAAGTAAACAGAGGCATTATAATCATTAGTTTTATTGGAGTTAATGGGAAGTTTTAAGGCTAGAAAAACATCACACATAATTTTTATCTTCGAAATTTTAGAGATTATCAAATTAAAATGTATAAATATTAAGTCACATAGTTTGGGAGAACCAAAATGAGGACTCAAATTTCTTATCCTCTAACTGGATGTATTTTCTGCTTTAGAATACTGCCATCCAAAGACTATACTTTCAGGGATCATTTATATAGTTCGTAGAATACTGCCATCCACCACAGTTCACAACTTCTGAAAAGCTTATAAAGGAAGAAATACAGGAAGGTCCACAGCAATACAGCTTCCAATAAAGAAAAGGAAGAAAGTTCTCATTTCCCTGAAAACTTTTTGAATAAAACATGATGGATAGTTCTGCTAGGTGAACTAACCTTTTTTCTGTGGAACATATTATTCAAATTGAAAGCTTATCTCTTACATTCAAATATTTTTAAACCTACTTTTAAACTTTGTATTTGATGATTTTAGTGCTCTGTTGCACAACATAATTGGATTATTTTCTCTACAAGTAAATGACAAGGATAAAACTTCAAAAATAGAACTGTTTGACCTTAAACCATGTCCTCTTAAAAATAGTATTTGGAAATGAACCAATGTACATTTATTAAATAGAATCTTTAAAAACTCAGTTTCAAGGTGTGGTTGTTTCATTGGTTGCCTTTAGTTAGACCCAGAGAGTAATTTTCAACTCAGAGTCCTCATAAAGAATGCATATGTGTTCCAGTGCATTCAATATGAACAAAAGTTTAATTTAGCTTGGCAGGGTATGGCGCGATAGAATTTTTTGAGGGTGGTTATTTTGGTAAAATGGGTAAATAGCCTAGGAAATGATCTTTTAGCTAAAGCTACAGAAAACAGACTACCATTGATTTGCAGAATATGTTGTTTGGTGTTTATTTTAAACATCTGGGAAATGTTTTGGGGAAGTTTTAAAAAGCTAATACAATTTTTGCCTTGGACGTGATAGGGTTTGGTAACTAACAGATTTACCTTACAAAGCCATGATCCCCTAGCAGTGGTCTGGTGGGAACACTGATGTGATATATGTCCTGATCCATATAACTGACCTGTGGTGATATATGTAGCAACTTGTCTGGTTTTCTAAAGTAGCAGTGGTTATGGGGCGCCTGGGTGGCGCAGTCGGTTAAGCGTCCGACTTCAGCCAGGTCACGATCTCGCGGTCCGTGAGTTCGAGCCCCGCGTCAGGCTCTGGGCTGATGGCTCAGAACCTGGAGCCTGTTTCCGATTCTGTGTCTCCCTCTCTCTCTGCCCCTCCCCCGTTCATGCTCTGTCTCTCTCTGTCCCAAAAATAAATAAACGCTGAAAAAAAAATTAAAAAAAAAAAGTAGCAGTGGTTGGCTAGAGGATTATATAACTGTGCTTCCTTGTCAACCTGTGAACAGACTTAGGAAAAATAAAATGTCTGGGCTGTTTATGATTTAATTAGAATTATTTGAGTGTTCTATTTAAAGTTATATCTGTTTCAATAAAGATAAACATGGCTATGGAATGAAACCCAATTATTTTGGAATACAAGGACCAGTTCAATAGAAAAATATGTCAATCTTTTTTACTGCTGCATCGGTCACAAGGTGCTGCTGCCACATCCTGTTGTCCCAATAATAGATTGTGTTTCTGTCTAGACATATGGGTTTCCTCGTATCATCTTAAGTGGATTAAGGACAGCTCATGCCCTGGTTGTAGGCTGGTGGTATGTGCATTTAATGGTTCGAAAAAGAGATGATAGCTAGTATACTCAGTGGTAAAAAAAAACTTCGTTACAGTGGGATATGTGTTTCTGTGTTTCTTGTATTATAATTTTATGGTAGTAAGAGTTCTCATAAACAGCTGGCATCCTGGTATAATCTGACTAAGTTTCATCATAGGCATGCTTTGGTTAGAATGAAGTTGCCAGAAAAAAAAAAAAAAGAATGTAGTTGCCAGGTTAAATTAGGGAAAGTGTGTGGAACTTGTATATGATAAAACTAAGAGAACTAATAAGGTCTTGGCAATATGTGATATTATTGCTGGTTACCTGTACTGCAAGGCACTAAGGTCCTAGGAAAGAGGCAGGTTGCTTTAGAAGCTCAACATCTGTTTTTCCTATTGGTTATAGCTCTCACATATTGTAGAACAATAGGTAAGGTTTCAAATCAATTGAAATATGTGCTATAACAAAACTAATCCATTTGTTCAAAATTAAAAAAAATTCCATTTCTTCTTCCCTAGTACACTCTGCAGGTGATGACAAAGTTAACTTGTTGTACAATAAAATTTGTTCATTTATTTTCCTCTTAACCACTGAAATTTTCCCTCTGTCACTGATAATGCAAAAAGGTAAACCTGATGTGGGAATGCTATCATTAGAAAATTTTTACTCTAATTGAATAAGTTCTTCTGCAAAGACAATCTTCTATTCTTATACATGATGAATGTACAGCTACAAAACAATAATTATGCCCACTTGGAAGTAGAGCAAAATTTTTTTTAGGTTTAATAAAGAAATCAAAATATTAATTTTGTTGTCACAATTGATTAAAAAAAAGAGGTTTCTCTAAATTAATAGCTTGACATGGTATGAGATGATAGCTATTTGTTTGCTTTGTTGGTAAAACAAAGTATTTTTCACCCTGAATTATCCTCTGTTCTCTGCTACTATGTGAAATATAAAAGTAAGATGGGGAAGAATATTTAAAGGCTATAAGATGCTTCTCCAGGTAATTAGCATATAAAAAAACAACTTGCCCCAATTCTTTTTTCCAAGGGCTAGATCTTATAAACTGGATATATTCCAAAGGAGTTTTTCATTTTTTATTAATAAAATACATTCACTTGGGGAAAAGAAATCATATTAAAGGATGATACCTGAACTTCAAAGGAAGCTCATATAATTTCTTTTCACGCTACATTGGTATTTTTATTTTTAGTCTCAATATCTGCATGAAGTACACTGCAGTCGTATTAAATATCTGGAATTAAGTATACCATATATGGGCTCCTTTTAGAATAAATGAACATTTCCCGGGGCGCCTGGTTGGCTTAGTTGGTAAGTGTCCAACTTCGGCTCAAATCACAATCTCAGATATCATGGTTGGTGGGTTCGAGCCCCACATCGGGCTCTGTGCTGACAGCTCAGAGGCTGGAGCCTGTTTCATATTCTGTGTCTCCTCTCTCTCTGCCCCTCCCTCCCTCTCTCTCTCTCTCTCTCTCTCTCTCTCTCTCTCTCTCAAAGACAAATAAACATTAAAAAAATATGAAAAATACACCATGCTCCACAGTTTATTGTTTTGTTGCAACTAAATGATCCGAATAGAAGAAGGATATGATTGATTCTGAGGGAGTTTACATAGTAGAAAAGCTTATATTGAAGAAGCAGTGTAGCCTATGGGTGAGATTTCAGTTAAAAAACTGTGAGCCCATCAGTGAGGTTTCAGTTAAAAAAACCAGAGATTGAAGCAAGAAGAGTTTTAATATAGATAATTAGGTTTTTGCAAAATTGTTTGGAGAACTGGAGGAATGGAAGTCAAGGAAAACTACTGCGAAATCTCAGGTTTACTCCAAATTTTAAAGAATCAGGATGTCGCGTGACACACAAACTACCACCAGTGATCACAGCTCCCTCTCACAGGGGGTGCATGGCTTGCAAGAATGCTGTGAGTCTGCAAAAGCCTATGCTGCTTCCCTCTGTTGCCAGAGGAACAACAGTATCACTTCTAATCTCTCTTCTGGCCTCCAAACATCATTTGAGTAGCTCTTGTTGTCAGTGTCTAACATGGAGCTCTGCTGGCAGAGAAGTGCAATGAAGGATAAGGGAATGCTGATGAGCTGGGAATAGCCATATAAGGATAGTCTTTTCTTTTGGCTACTCAGCATTCTTACATATCTTTCTGTGCATGTTTACCTTCCAGATTTCAAAATCAACAGCATCAATCCTCTGTCTAAATTGGTGAATATATCTCTCATGGAAGTCAAGATGTGCTTACACTCTTTCCAGTTATAGGAAACCCATCAGTCACTGTATCCATTTCTATGTGATGCTCATTCCTCTCTTTAAAAAAATGTTTTTTTTTAATTTATTTTTGAGTATGAGAGTGTGAGTGGGGGAGAGACAGAGAGGGGAACAGGAGATCTGAAGCGGGCTCTGTGCTGATAGCAGCAAGCCCGAGGCAGGGCTCAAATTCACAAATTGTGAGATCACGACCCGAGCCAATGTGGAACGCTCAACCAACTGAGCCATCCAGACACCCTCATTCCTCTTTGAATTAACTCACAATCCTCCTTTGATGTCCAGTAATATGAAGACTAATTAGAAATTTAACCACCACCATCACCCATTATATATTATGCTAGTGGAAGAGAAAGAAGGTTTAAAAAAATAGGACACACACACACACACATGCACACACACACACACACGTTACCTAAATAAGCAAGAAGAAAATATTCATAGGTAATATAACCTTCACTTATGCACCTAGTATTTAGACCATAATTGGTATTTATAACTTCATTCACTACTTATTCATTGTCCATAGTGATTTTGTTCTTTACCAAGTTGAATAACCCAAACTTTCATTCTTGGTGTCCTACCTGTACTGGGTTGCTGTAGATTCCATTTAGTTTTACCACTGGACATGGAAATATTAAGAAAAACTCCTAGAATCTAGACATACCTTCATTGTATGTAACAACAGCCCTATATCCCGTTATAATTTGATGAATCACTTAAACTGGTACAATAACCTCCTTCTTTGCCTCTTGATTCAATGACACTATAATCCCAAAATGGTTAAATGAGATCTCAAATCTCATTCACTGGAAATATTTTTGTGTTCTCTGGTAGTGGAACTCTTCCTTAGGAACCCAAAATTTAAACCAGAAAAGCTTAAAGATGTATGGCTGGAATGGAAAAATTTTGTAGTTTGATTCTCATGAATACTAGGGAAAGGAACCACTACTGTTTTGATACTCTAGTATAAGGGCCTGTGTATTCTGTTGTGGGAAAAACAACATATAATGGCTGTGTTTCAGAGAAAATAGGGCAATCTGTAGGACTGGCTTCATTCTGAATGATACTGTTTCCCAAGGAGGGAGTCTACTGTTCTATAAAGTCTATTATTTCTGGGTTATGAATTCCATGGAAAGACCAATGAATGCATTGGATACCATATGATTGTTTTCCTTATTTTTTCTGTAAAATGTTTGTGGAGCAGAAGCACAATGCGTAATGTGCCATGAAAATGAGTCATGTATTTAGTAAGTGTTAGCAGTACAGACAAAAGCATCGCAGCAGGAAAGGCAAATCCATATCCATAGTCTATTTTAGTAAGAAACAAACCTTACTGCCATGGTGTTAGCTGGATCAGTGTCAAAAAGAGAAATTTGTGTTATTGAACACATATTTAGTATCTGTGGATATTTAAGCACAGGGTAGCTTGGGAAAGAGTCTAGTTAGCCACCTGGAATAGGTCGCATTATATATATACGTGAATATTGAGAGTCTCCACTGAAGAGAGTCTCCATCTTCATTCACATGAAAATGACCTCACAATCTGTGTTTATTTAAATTGCTTGATCTGTATACTTCATTCCCAGACCCAATATCACCAGTTCTCCAGTATTGGTCCATTAGCTGTTGATAATTAATCACTATATATCCATGTATTTGGTAATCTCCCATGGCAGACAAACTACACAACCAGATGACTAATCAATTTGCTATCCACTGGGAAGAGTTCCTTCTCCTGATGCCCCTCAGAGCCATTCCTAAGCTGTCTGTTGCAAAACCTTCCCTTGCTCTGGGCTCCATTAAAATTTGGCAGCTCTAGGGGTTATTTAGCAAATACATTAGTAATCCTTTGTAAATATTGTTTATAGATGTCAGATGAGCTCCTCAAATGCTGTGCTGCTTAGCTGTTGAAGGGTACAAGATGAAGCAAAGGGCTTTCCTTTTGGCAGGGATAATTATTCATGCCTCGGATCATTATTCCCCTGGAAATTTCATTAAGTGGCAGGTTCCTGAATTTTTGTGGAGTTTATCTCCTACCATCTGGTACTCATGTGTCTTATCAAGGCATCTACTGTATTAGCTAATTACTGTTCACCAGGTCTAATTAAGATGATTTCATCATTTTAATAGACCAGTGACAGGAATATGAACAAGGTCCCTGCAAGCTAAGTTATAAAACAGAACTAAAGAATTTACATAGTTCAACATAACCTTGAGGTAAAGGAATGAAGATATACTATTGTCTCTGCACAGTAAAAGCAAATTAGTTCTTGTAGCTTTTGACCATGGCATGGAGAAAGAGACTTTTCAGGCAAAGAGCTGCATACTAGGTTCCAGGGACTCTAGTGATTTTTTTCCTATAATAGAAGTACTTCTAGAATAGCAAAGTCAATGAGAATCAATACTATATTTAAATTACAATAAGACCCCATCATTCTCCAACATCATCTTTTTTCCTCCACTTTTTAAAGTCTATTTAACAGTTATATTGATTTGTAGATAATTGATATAAAAGAACTGCACATTTTTAGTGTGCACAATTTGATTAGTTTGGACATATACAAATACCCATGGTATCATCAACACAATCAAGGTAGTAGATCCAATACTTCCAAGTTTCCTTGTGTCCCTTTGATTTTGCTTTATTTTGTTTTATTTTGCGGTAAAAACACAACATGAGATCTATCTTCTTAACAAATTTCGAAATGCACAATACCTAAGTGTTAACTATATGCACTATGCTATATAGCAGATCTCTAGAATTTATTCATCTAGCATAACGGACCTTATACCCACTGAATACCATCTTCCCATTTCCCTCACTCCCTAGCCCCTGGCAACCACTATTCTATTCTCTGATTCTATGGGTTTGACTATTTTAGACACCTCATTTGTCCTTCTGTGAATGGCTTATTTCACTTAGCATAATGTCCTACAGGTCCCTTTATGTTGTCAGAAATGGCAAGAATTCCTCCTCTTTTCAGGCTAAATGATATTATATAACATGTATACACCATATTTTCTTTATCCTTTTATCTATTGATGAACAGTTTGGTTGTTTCTATGCCTTGACTATTATAAATGATACTGCAATGAACATGGGAGTGCATATATCTCTTTAAGATCTAGATTTCAATTCATTTGGATATATACCCAGATTGCTGGATCATAAGGAAGTTCTGTTTTTAATCTTTTGAGGAATCTCCATATTTTTTTTGTTTTTTGCTTACAAGTTTTTATTTAAATTCCATTTAGTTAACATACAGTGTAATATTTGTTTCATTTGTGGGATTTTGTGATTCATCACTTACATAAAACATCCAGTGCTCACAACAAGTGCCCTCCTAATCCCCATCACCCATTTAACCTATCCCTCTGCCCACCTCCCCTCCAGCAATCATTAGTTTGTTCTCTATGGTTAAGGGTCAGCTTTATGGTTTCCTCTGCCTTTTTCCGCCCCTATATTCATCTGCTACGTTTCCTAAATTCCACATATGAGTGAAATCATATAGTATTTGTCTTTCTATGAATGACTTATTTCACCTAGCGTAATACTTTCTAGCTCCATGCCCATCATTGGAAATGACAAGATTTCATTCTTTTTTATGGCTGAGTAATATGCCTGTGTGTGTGTGTGTGTGTGTGTGTGTGTGTGTGTGTGTGTGTGTGTGTACATGCCACATTTTCTTTATCCATTCATCAGTCAGTGGACATTGGGCCCTTTCCATAATTCGGCTACCGTTGATCATGCTGCTATAAACATTGGCGTGCATGTAACATTTCAAATAAGTATTTTTGTATCCTTTGGGTAAATACCTAGTAGTGCAATTGCTGGATCATAGGGCAGTTCTGTTTTTAACTTTTTGAGGAACATCCATACTGTTTTCCAGAGTGGCTATGCTAGTTTTCATTCCCACCAACAGTGTAAGGGGGTTCACTTTAATCCACACCCTTGCCAACATCTGTTGTTTCCTGAGTTGTTAACTTTAGCCATTCTGACAGGTGTGAAGTGATATCTCATTGTAGTTTTGATTGTATTTCCCAGTTGAGTGATGTTGAGCATCTCTTCATGTGTCTGCTAGTCATCTGTGTCTTCTTTGGAAAATGTCTATTCATGTCTTCTGCCTGTTTGTAACTGGATTGTTAAAATCCAGTTTATTTTTTGGGTGTTGAGTTGGATAAATTCTTTGTATATTTTGGATACTATCAAATATGTCATTTGCAAATATCTTCTTCCATTCTAAAGGTTGCCTTTTAATTTTGTTGATTGTTTTCTTCGCTGTGCAGAAACTTTTCATCTTGAAAAGTCCCAGTAGTTTATTTTTGCCTTTGTTTCCCTGGCCTCAGGAGATGTATCTAGTAAGAAGATGCTTCAGCCGATGTTAAAGAGGTTACTTACTGTCTCTGTTCTCCTCTAGGATTTTTTTTGTAGTTTCCTATCTCACATTTAGGTCTTTGATCCATTTAGAATTTATTTTTATATATGGTGTAAGAAAGTGGTCCAGTTTCATTCTTTTGCATGTTCCTGCCCAGTGTTCTTAACGCCATTTGTTGAAGAGACTTATCTATTGGATATTCTTTCCTGCTTCGTCAAAGATTAGTTGACCTTATATTTGTAGGTTAATTTTTGGGTTTTCTGTTCTGTTTCATTGATCCATGTGTATTTTTGTGCCAGTTACCAAACTGTCTTAATCACTATAGCTTTGTGATCTATATTGAAGTCCAGAATTGTGATGCCTCCGGTTTTGCTTTTCTTTTTGAAGATTGCTTTGGCTATTTGGAGTATTGATAAAAATCCTCAACACAGTACGGGTAGAGGGAATATACCTCAACATCATAAAGGCCATATGTGAGGATATCTAATATCATCCTCAATGGGAAAAATTGATAGCTTTTCCTCTACAGTCAGGAACAAGACTGGGATGTCCACTCTCCTGTCAGCACAGAGCCCACTTTGGATCCTCTGACCCCTCTCTCACTGCCCCTCCCCTGCTTGCTCTCTCTCTCTCTCAAAAAGTTTGGAACACTTGCTTTTATTACATGCATTTCTTATTCTTTCAAAAGTCTTTTGGCAACACATACAAGTCAGAGAAATTTAATTCTTAAAAAAAATTTTTGTAATGTTTATTTTTGAGACAGAGACAGAGCATGAGTGGGGGAGGGGTAGAGAGACAGAGGGAGACACAGAATCTGAAGGAGCCTCCAGGCTCTTAGCTGTCAGCACAGAGCCTGACGTGGGGCTCAAACTCATGGACCATGAGATCATGACCTGAGCTGAAGTCAGATGCTTAAGTGACTGAGCCACCCAGGCGCCCATTTACATTTTTTATTCTGTACTTATTTGCTTGCTTACATTGAAATAAACAAGGCAATTTGAAGAAATGAGTGTTTTCCCTCTAATACTGCTGTGCAGCAGGGAAGGCAGCCTCTAAAGAAATGTGGTTTGAAGTAACTAAAGAGAAAAAAAAGCATTCATAAGTACGTTGGGGTCATGAAGATGCCCTAACAATCAAAGTAAGAGGAAAATGTTGCAAGTGGAAAGCAGTGCCATTTCAAGCGTTGAATGTGCAGCCTTTCAAAGCAAAATGTCAATTGGCACAAATAGGAATAAAAGCACCCTGCAGATTTGCTTGAGAAAGGCAAGAGTGATTATTTCTCAGCAACCCCACTCTTAACTCAAGACCAAGGGAAGCTTTCCTGCTTAGGTGAATAGGACATGGAAAAACCTTTATGAGAGGAGGGGGTCTCAAGTCAATTCAGGAAAATCTGGTCTTTGACTCTACTAGGTGCTGAGGATACAGACTTGGCCAAAGGAAGTGATTGTTAATCTGTGTGAAAAGCAGAATAAAAGCATATATAAGATGAAAGCAATAAAATTTGCTTAATCAGAGAATGGGTCATGGATGAGGAAATATGTGACCGGGTCTCAATTTATGTTTATAGTTTACCAGATAAAATAAGTGGTGGCGGTAATAAAAAGGAATCATATATACAAAAGCATAGCCGTGAATAAGTGAGTCACAATGGGAAAACTCTGTCCGCCAGGAGCATAGGTGCTCTGGGATAGAAGAGAATGAAGATGAAATATCACAGTAAAGATGGCATATTAATTATTTATTACTGCAGGTAAATTTTCCCAACACTTAGTTGCTTAAAACATTTGTGTCACAGTTTCTGTGGGTCAGGAATTAGGCATAGTTGAACTGCCCTCTGGCTCATGATCTGTCACAAGACTGCAGTCAAGAGTTTGGTTTCATCTGGTGACACAATAGGGAAGGATCCAATTCCAAGCTCACTAGCATGGTGGTTAGACAGATCCAGTCTCTGATGTGCTCTTGGCTTGAGGTCCAAGGTTCCCCATCTCACCCCCAGTTCCTTGCAGTCTCCTTACATAGCTCACAACTTGTCAGGTTGCTTCATCGCAATAAGTCAGCAAAAAGAGCCAGGGAAAGAATAAGATGGAAGTGACAATCTTTTGTAGCTTAATCTCAGAAGCGACTTCCATGATTTTTAAAACTTTTTGATTTTTTTAATTTTTTAAGTTTAATTTTTATTTGATTTTGATGTAGTTGACATACAGTGTAATATTAGTTTCAGGTGTACAATATAGTGACTCAACATGTCCATACGGTACCTGATGCTCATCACAGCAAGTACACTCCTTAATCCCCATCAGCTATTTAACCTATCCCTCCATCTACCTCACTCTGGTAACCATCAGTTTGTTCTCCGTATTTAAGACTCTGTTTCTTGGTTTCCCTCCCTCTCTTCTTTGTTCTCCCTTTGCTCATTTGTTTTGTTTCTTAAATTCCACATAGGAGTGAAATCATATGGTATTTGTCTTTCTGACTGACTTATTTCACCTAGCATAAAACTCTAAAGCTCCATCCATGTTGTCCCAAATGCCAGGATTCTATTCTTTTTTATGGCTCAGTAATATTCCATTGTGTGTATGCATGTGTGTATATATATATATTTATATATACATATATTTCTATTTCTATTTATATGTATGTGTATGTACATGTCTGTTGGCCATCTGTATGTCTCCTTTGGAAAAATGTCTATTCATGTCTTCTGCCCATTTTTTAATTGGAGTCTTCATTTTGGGGGTATTTAGTTGTATAAGTCTTTTATGTAATTTGGACACAATGCTTTATCAGATGTGTCGTTTGCAAATATCTTCTCCCATTCCGTATATTGACTTTTAGTTTTGTTGATTGTTTCCTTTGCTGTGCAGAGCTTTTTATTTTTATTTATTTTATTTTTTTAATCTTTATTCACTTTTGAGAAAGAGACAGAGCATGACTGGGCGAAGGGTAGAGAGACAGGGAGACACAGAATCTGAAGTAAGCTCCAGGCTCTGTGCTGACAGCTCGTGAGATCATGACCTGAGTTGAAGTCAGACGCTTAACTGACTGAGCCACCCAGGCATCCCAGAAGCTTTTTATTGGATGAAATCCCAATAATTTATTTTTGCTTGAGTTTCCCTTCTTCAGGAGACCTATCTAGAAATAGGTTGCTACAGCCAATGTCACAGAGATTACTGCCAGTGTTCTCCTCTAGAATTTTTATGGTTTCAAGTCTCATATTTAGGTTTTTAATCCATTTTGAATCTACTTTGGTATAAGAAAGTGGCCCACCTCATTCTTGTGCACGTTGCTGTCCAGTTTTACCAGCACTATTTGTTGAAGGGACTGTCTTTTTTCCATTGGATAATCTTTCTTGCTTTCTTGAATCTTAATCGACCATATGGTTATGGGTTCATTTCTGGGTTTTCTATTCTATTCTATTCTATTCTATTCTATTCTATTCTATTCTATTCTATTCTATTCTATTCTGTTCTATTCTGTTCTATTCTATTCCATTGATCTGTGTGTTTATTTTTGTGCCAGTACCATACTGATTTGATCACTACAGCTTTGTAATATAACTTAAAGTCCAGAATTGTAATGCCTTCCAGCTTGCTTCTCTTTTTGAAGATTACTTTAGCTATTTGGGGTCTTTTGTGGTTCCAGACAAATTTTGGGATTGCTTATTCCAGGTCTATAAAAAACGCTGTTGGGGGACGCCTGGGTGGCTCAGTCAGTTGAGCATCCAATTTCGGCTCAGGTCATGATCTCATGGTTCATGAGTTCCAGCCCCATGTCGGGCTCTGTGCTGACAGCTCAGAACCTGGAGCCTGCTTCGGATTCTGTGTCCCGCTCTCTCTCTGCCCCACCCCTGCTTGTGCTCTGTCTCTCTCTGTCTTTCAAAAATGAATAAACATAAAAAAATTTCTTTTTAAATAAAAATTAAAAATTATGTTGGTATTTTGATAGTGATTGCATTAAATGTGTAGATTGCTTTGGGTAGTTTAGACATTATAACAATATTTGTTCTTCCAATCCATGAGCATGGAATGTCTTTCCATTTCTTTGTGTCCTCTTCAATTTCTTTCATCAGTATTTTATAGTTTTCACAATACTGTTCTTTCACCTTTTGGTTAGGTTTATTCCTAGGTATCTTATTTTTGGTGCAGTTGTAATTGCAGCTGATTCCTTGATTTCTCTTTCCACTGCTTCATTATTGGTGTATAAAAATGCATTAGATTTCTGCATGTTGATTTTGTAGCCTGTGACTTTACTGAATTCATTTGTCAGTTCTACCAGATTTTTGGTGGAGTCTTTCATGTCATGTATATACATATACATATACTTATACATATATATATACATATACATATATATATACATATACATATACATATACATATACATAAATGTATTTGGACACTGTATTATATATATATAATATAGTGTGTGTGTGACACATATATGTGTGTCATCTGCCAATAGTGAAAGTTTGAATGTTTCCTTACCGATTTGGATGCCTTTTATTTCTTTTTGTTGTCTGATTGCTGTGGCTAGGACTTCCAGTACCAAGGTAAATAACAGTGGTGAAGAGTGGACATCCCTGTATTGTTCCTGACAACAGAGGAAAAGCTCTCAGTTTTTCTCCCTTGAGTATGATATTAGCTTTGGGTTTTTCATATATGACCTTTATTATGTTGAGGTATGTTTTCTCTAAACCAGCTTTATTGAGGGTTTTTTTTTATCATGAATTAATGTTGAATCTTGTCAAATGCTTTTTATGAATCTACTGAAATGATCATATAGCTGTTATTTTCTTAAAGTAGGTTACATACCCAGCATGGAGCCCGGTGCAGGGCTTGAACTCATGATGCTGAGATCAGTACCTGAGCTGAGATCAAGAGTCAGATGCTTCACTGACTGAGCCACTCAGGCACCCCAATGATCATATGGTTCTTATCCTTTCTTTTGTTAACATGGTGAATTTGTGAACATTGACTACCCTTGCAACCCAGGAATAAATCCCACTTGATCATGGTGAATGATTTTTTTAATGTATTGTTAGATTTGATATGCTAGTGTTTTATTGAGAAATTTTGCATCCACATTTATCAGGAATATTGGCCTATAGTTCTGTTTTTTAGTAGAGTCTTTATCTGGTTTGGTATCAAGATGCTGGCTTCATTAGAATGAATTTTTCCTACCTTTTCTATTTTGGGGGGATAGTTAAGAAGAATAGGTATTAACTCTTTTTTAAATGTTTGGTAGAATTTTCCTATGAAGCCATCTGGCCCTGGGGTTTTTTTGTTGGGAGATTTTATGATTACTGATCCAATTTCTTTGCTGGTTATCAGTCTGTTCAAGTTTTCTATTTCGTCCCACTTCACTTTTGGTAGTTTGTATGTTTGTAGGAATTTATCCATTTCATCTAGGTTGTCTAAATTGTTGGTATGTAGGTTTTAATACTATTCCCTTATAATTGTATCTATGGCATTGGTTGTTATTTCTCCTCCCATTTGTGATTTTATTTATTTGGGTCCTTTCTCTTTTCTTTTTGATAAGTCTGGCTATAGGTTTATCAGTTTTGTTATTTTTTTCAAAGAACCAGCTCCCGGTTTCCTTGATCAGTTCTATTTTTTTATTTCTATATTATGTTTATGTCTGATGTAATCTTTATTTCCTTCCTTCTGCTGGCTTTTGGCTTCATTTGTTCTTTTCTAGCTTCTTTAGGTGTAAGCTTAGGTTGTTTATGTGAGATTTTTCTTGCTTCTTAAGGTAGGCCGGTATTGCTATACTTCTGTCTTAGGGCCCCTTTTGCTGCATCTGAAAGGTTTTAGACCATTGTACTTTTATTTTCATTTGTTTCCATGTTTTTTTTTTATTTCTTTTGATTTCCTGGTCCACTGATTCATTGTTTAGTGGATGTTTTTTAACCTCAATGTATTTGTGGTCTTTACAATTTTTTTCTTGAGGTTGAATTCTGGTTTCATAGCATCGTGGTTAGAAAAGGTGCATGATATTATTTCAGTCTTTTTGTATTTGTCAATACCTGTTTTGTGACCTAATATGTGATCTGGAGAGTGTTCCATGTTCATACACTTGAAAAGAAGGTATATGCTGCTGTCTTAGGATGGAATGTTCTGAATATATCTTTCAAGTCGGTCTCATCCAATGTGTCATTCAAAGCCATTGTTTCCTTGTTTATTTTCTATTTGGATTATCTGTCCATTAATAAAAGTTCAGTATTAAAGTCTTCTACTATTGTGTTATTATCAGTTAGTTCCTTTACATTTTTTATTGTTTTGTATATTTGAGTGTTCCCTTCTTGGGTGCATGAATACGTACAATTGTTATTTGTTGAGTTGTCCCCTTTATGATTATATAATGCCCCTCTTTGTCTCTTTTTAAAGTCTTTGCTTTAAAGTTTAGTTTATCTGAGATCATTGTTGCTACTCTAGCTTTCTTTTGACATCCATTTGCATGATGTTTCTCCATCCTTCTACTTTCAGTCTACAGGTTTCTTTAGGTCTTAAAAGAGTCTTTTGTAGGCAGCATATAGATCCATGATTTTGTCATATTTTATCCATTAAAGGCAAGCCACTAGGTCCAGTGCCCATTCAAGGAAGAGGGTGGGAAGGGTACAAGGGTATTAGATACCAGGAGGCAGAAGTCATTGGGGGTCATTTTAGAAACAAACTTCACAAGATGGTAAACGTAGTTCCTTCCATCAGGAATAATAGTATTGTAGAAAAGAGGTAGGTTATAGGGGAAAATGGAATTGATGAAGTAGGCATGTAGCAAATTGTGGAGAACAATTTAGTGTCCCAGTGGAATGACAGGAGAGCTTGCATAAGAGAGAGACACTGAATCCTGTGCTTGAGGCTAAAGAATGCTAATGTTTGTCACCAGAGAGATCCAGAAACAAAAGGGCTTCAAGTACCTCAGCAAAGGCCTGACAGCTTACTGATGAACACAGATAGCACTGGCCCACAGCACCAGGGACACTTGTTCCTACCCTGCAGGTGTACTGCTGCCAGAGAGAGATGCTTGCATCCTCACCAGCCTGCCAAATATGAACAGGGACATGAGAGGCAAATGACAGAGGGCAGTAGCAATGCCCTCTCACCCCGGGGTGGGGCAGGGGGCTCAAGGAAAAACAAAACTAGACATGACAGAGACAGTTTGCACATAGTACTGAGAACATTTAAAAATTTACAAGAAAGCATAAAGAGACTTTGTAAAAAAAATCATTATTTGGGATTCAAATTATTTTGTAGGCATGGGAAGAGGTAATGTTAACAATTGAGAACAGAATTAGTGACCTAGAATATCAAGTTAAGAAAAGGTTTTCTGAAAAAAAAGATGTGAGAGATAAAATAGAATGAGATGGAAATAATGGATGCCTAAAATGTGAATGTGAGAAGTTCTAGAAAAAGAAAAAGTACTGGATAAATAACAAGTAATTATTAAATAAATAAGAGAAATAGGCCCTTGGTCTGACGAAAGCTTTCTTCCTTAACAGATTGAAACAGAAATCAAACTCCAGTGTTAATGTTTTTAAAGAAACTCCTGGTCATGTCTAATTCTGATGAAAGAGAATTTCTGACCCTACTATAAGTAATAAAAATTGACCAAAGGAAGTATACATTTTTTTTCTCATGTGCTCTATTCCAGCCAAAGTGGACTATTTACTATTCATTGAGCACACACCACCATTTACTCATTTCCTTCTGCTGGAGGAGATTTTCTCCAGCAGTAGATGTACTATGCAGCTTATATTGGAGAATAAAAAGTCTATAATAATTATATCAAGACAGCAGCAGGATACTGCAACTCTCCCAGGCAAACTAGTTCTGTGGTCACCCTACCAGAACTCCAGAAGGCTCACCATTGCACTGCCTTCAGGTCTCTGCTCAAGTATCAACTTCTTAGCTTTCCAGATCACCCTACATGAAATAGCAGTCATCACTACACCTGCACTTCCTGTCACCCTTGACCTACTTGATATTTCACCTTGCATATTATGCATTTACTTGTTTATTATTTCTTCCCACTTCTGATAGTAGGGCCTCCTCTGTTTGGTTGACTGCTATATCCCCAGTGCCTAAAAGAGAGTGGCACATTGTAAGTATTCAATAAATGTGTAATGAATAGATCAATTAACAAATGAGTAAATGAAGAAAGTAGAAAACTCAAATAGACAATTTCTATAGAAGAAATTGGAAAGAGGATAGGGAGATGGGTCTAGCTGAGGCATTATAGAAGTAGTGGTTAAGTATAAGGTTCTGTAATTTGACTGCCTAAGGTTCACTTCTGACTCTTCCTTTCTTAGCTACATGACACTGGACAGATATTACTTGGTTTCTTTACTTCCAATGTCTTCAGTTTTGAAATCGTGATGATAATTACAGCTTCTAAATAATAAGGAACTTCATGAGTATTGAATGTCTTAGGAGTGAAGTACATAGATCTGTGAGTGGCATAAAATATTTTTTGATCTTTTGAAGAATATAAAATACCAATGCTATTTAAGCTATCCTAATGAGGAAAGTAAGATATAACAGTAGCATAACACTACTTGTAAAAACTAAATCTCACTTGTAAAAACTAAATCTCACTGCTGACTAATCTCATTTATGAGTAAAATTTTTTTAAAAAGTAATCTAAAAATGAGCTGTGTGTCAAAAGAGCAATGAAGTATGACCTATAAGAGAATATCCTATGAATGCAAATAAAGTTAATGGTAGATTATAAAACTGAATCCTATCAACACAAGTAATTTAAAAAACTTTATCATTGCATCCTGAAAAGACATTTTATAAAATGTCTTTCTTTACCAGTATTTCCTAGGTAAAGTGCTAAAAAAACACAGAAATAAAAGAAAAATGTTTATATATAGAGTCTTCACCAAACTCCAACTGGAAAAATTCTTTTTTTTTTTTTTTTTTTTTTTTTTTTTTCTGAAATTTATTGACAAATTGGTTTCCATACAACACCCAGTGCTCATCCCAAAAGGTGCCCTCCTCAATACCCATCACCCACCCTCTCCTCCCTCCCACCCCCCATCAACCCTCAGTTTGTTCTCAGTTTTTAACAGTCTCTTATGCTTTGGCTCTCTCCCTTTCTAACCTCTTTTTTTTTTTTTTTCCTTCCCCTCCCCCATGGGTTCCTGTTAAGTTTCTCAGGATCCACATAAGAGTGAGACCATATGGTATCTGTCTTTCTCTGTATGGCTTATTTCACTTAGCATCACACTCTCCAGTTCCATCCACGTTGCTACAAAAGGCCATATTTCATTTTTTCTCATTGCCATGTAATATTCCATTGTGTATATAAACCACAATTTCTTTATCCATTCATCAGTTGATGGACATTTAGGCTCTTTCCATAATTTGGATATTGTTGAGAGTGCTGCTATGAACATTGGGGTACAAGTGGCCCTATGCATCAGTGCTCCTGTATCCCTTGGATAAATTCCTAGCAGTGCTATTGCTGGGTCATAGGGTAGGTCTATTTTTAATTTTCTGAGGAACCTCCACACTGCTTTCCAGAGCGGCTGCACCAATTTGCATTCCCACCAACAGTGCAAGAGGGTTCCCGTTTCTCCACATCCTCTCCAGCATCTATAGTCTCCTGATTTGTTCATTTTGGCCACTCTGACTGGCGTGAGGTGATACCTGAGTGTGGTTTTGATTTGTATTTCCCTGATAAGGAGCGACGCTGAACATCTTTTCATGTGTCTGTTGGCCATCCGGATGTCTTCTTTAGAGAAGTGTCTATTCATGTTTTCTGCCCATTTCTTCACTGGGTTATTTGTTTTTCGGGTGTGGAGTTTGGTGAGCTCTTTATAGATTTTGGATACTAGCCCTTTGTCCGATATGTCATTTGCAAATATCTTTTCCCATTCCGTTGGTTGCCTTTTAGTTTTGTTGGTTGTTTCCTTTGCTGTGCAGAAGCTTTTTATCTTCATAAGGTCCCAGTAATTCACTTTTGCTTTTAATTCCCTTGCCTTTGGGGATGTGTCGAGTAAGAGATTGCTACGGCTGAGGTCAGAGAGGTCTTTTCCTGCTTTCTCCTCTAAGGTTTTGATGGTTTCCTGTCTCACATTTAGGTCCTTTATCCATTTTGAGTTTATTTTTGTGAATGGTGTGAGAAAGTGGTCTAGTTTCAACCTTCTGCATGTTGCTGTCCAGTTCTCCCAGCACCATTTGTTAAAGAGGCTGTCTTTTTTCCATTGGATGTTCTTTCCTGCTTTGTCAAAGATGAGTTGGCCATACGTTTGTGGGTCTAGTTCTGGGGTTTCTATTCTATTCCATTGGTCTATGTGTCTGTTTTGGTGCCAATACCATGCTGTCTTGATGATGACAGCTTTGTAGTAGAGGCTAAAGTCTGGGATTGTGATGCCTCCTGCTTTGGTCTTCTTCTTCAAAATTCCTTTGGCTATTCGGGGCCTTTTGTGGTTCCATATGAATTTTAGGATGGCTTGTTCTAGTTTCGAGAAGAATGCTGGTGCAATTTTGATTGGGATTGCATTGAATGTGTAGATAGCTTTGGGTAGTATTGACATTTTGACAATATTTATTTTTCCAATCCATGAGCAGGGAATGTCTTTCCATTTCTTTAAATCTTCTTCAATTTCCTTCAGAAGCTTTCTATAGTTTTCAGCATACAGATCCTTTACATCTTTGGTTAGATTTATTCCTAGGTATTTTATGCTTCTTGGTGCAATTGTGAATGGGATCAGTTTCTTTATTTGTCTTTCTGTTGCTTCATTGTTAGTGTATAAGAATGCAACTGATTTCTGTACATTGATTTTGTAGCCTGCAACTTTGCTGAATTCCTGTATCAGTTCTAGCAGACTTTTGGTGGAGTCTATCGGATTTTCCATGTATAATATCATGTCATCTGCAAAAAGCGAAAGCTTGACTTCATCTTTGCCAATTTTGATGCCTTTGATTTCCTTTTGTTGTCTGATTGCTGATGCTAGAACTTCCAGCACTATGTTAAACAGCAGCGGTGAGAGTGGGCATCCTTGTCGTGTTCCTGATCTCAGGGAAAAAGCTTTCAGTTTTTCCCCGTTGAGGATGATGTTAGCTGTGGGCTTTTCATAAATGGCTTTTATGATCTTTAAGTATGTTCCTTCTATCCCGACTTTCTCAAGGGTTTTTATTAAGAAAGGGTGCTGGATTTTGTCGAAGGCCTTTTCTGCATCGATTGACAGGATCATATGGTTCTTCTCTCTTTTTTTGTTAATGTGATGTATCACGTTGATTGATTTGCGAATGTTGAACCAGCCCTGCATCCCAGGAATGAATCCCACTTGATCATGGTGAATAATTCTTTTTATATGCCGTTGAATTCGATTTGCTAGTATCTTATTGAGAATTTTTGCATCCATATTCATCAGGGATATTGGCCTGTAGTTCTCTTTTTTTACTGGGTCTCTGTCTGGTTTACGAATCAAAGTAATACTGGCTTCATAGAATGAGTCTGGAAGTTTTCCTTCCCTTTCTATTTCTTGGAATAGCTTGAGAAGGATAGGTATTATCTCTGCTTTAAACGTCTGGTAGAACTCCCCTGGGAAGCCATCTGGTCCTGGACTCTTATTTGTTGGGAGATTTTTGATAACCGATTCAATTTCTTCGCTGGTTATGGGTCTGTTCAAGCTTTCTATTTCCTCCTGATTGAGTTTTGGAAGCGTGTGGGTGTTCAGGAATTCGTCCATTTCTTCCAGGTTGTCCAATTTGTTGGCATATAAGTTTTCATAGTATTCCCTGATAATTGTTTGTATCTCTGAGGGATTGGTTGTAATAGTTCCATTTTCATTCATGATTTTATCTATTTGGGTCATCTCCCTTTTCTTTTTGAGAAGCCTGGCTAGAGGTTTGTCAATTTTGTTTATTTTTTCAAAAAACCAACTCTTGGTTTCGTTGATCTGCTCTACAGTTTTTTTAGTTTCTATATTGTTTATTTCTGCTCTGATCTTTATTATTTCTCTTCTTCTGCTGGGCTTAGGCTGCCTTTGCTGTTCTGCTTCTAGTTCCTTTAGGTGTGCTGTTAGATTTTGTATTTGGGATTTTTCTTGTTTCTTGAGATAGGCCTGGATTGCAATGTATTTTCCTCTCAGGACTGCCTTTGCTGCGTCCCAAAGCGTTTGGATTGTTGTATTTTCATTTTCGTTTGTTTCCATATATTTTTTAATTTCTTCTCTAATTGCCTGGTTGACCCACTCATTCGCTAGTAGGGTGTTCTTTAACCTCCATGCTTTTGGAGGTTTTCCAGACTTTTTCCTGTGGTTGATTTCAAGCTTCATGGCATTGTGGTCTGAAAGTAAGCATGGTATAATTTCAATTCTTGTAAACTTATGAAGGGCTGTTTTGTGACCCAGTATATGATCTATCTTGGAGAATGTTCCATGTGCACTCGAGAAGAAAGTATATTCTGTTGCTTTGGGATGCAGAGTTCTAAATATATCTGTCAAGTCCATCTCATCCAATGTCTCATTCAGGGCCCTTGTTTCTTTATTGACCGTGTGTCTAGTTGATCTATCCATTTCTGTAAGTGGGGTGTTAAAGTCCCCTGCAATTACCACATTCTTATCAATAAGTTTGCTTATGTTTATGAGTAATTGTTTTATATATTTGGGGGCTCCGGTATTCGGTGCATAGACATTGATAATTGTTAGCTCTTCCTGATGGATAGACCCTGTAACTATTATATAATGTCCTTCTTCATCTCTTGTTACAGCCTTTAATTTAAAGTCTAGTTTGTCTGATATAAGTATGGCTACTCCAGCTTTCCTTTGGCTTCCAGTCGCATGATAAATAGTTCTCCATCCCCTCACTCTCAATCTAAAGGTGTCCTCAGGTCTAAAATGAGTCTCTTGTAGACAGCAAATAGATGGGTCTTGTTTTTTTATCCATTCTGATACCCTATGTCTTTTGGTTGGTGCATTTAATCCATTTACATTCAGTGTTATTATAGAAAGATACGGGTTTAGAGTCATTGTGATGTCTGTATGTTTTATGCTTGTAGTGATGTCTCTGGGACTTTGTCTCACAGGGTCCCCCTTAGGATCTCTTGTAGGGCTGGTTTAGTGGTGACAAATTCCTTCAGTTTTTGTTTGTTTGGGAAGACCTTTATCTCTCCTTCTATTCTAAATGACAGACTTGCTGGATAAAGGATTCTCGGCTGCATATTTTTTCTGTCTAGCACCCTGAAAATCTCGTGCCAATTCTTTCTGGCCTGCCAAGTTTCAAAAGAGAGATCAGTCACGAGTCTTATAGGTCTCCCTTTATATGTCAGGGCACGTTTACCCCTTGCTGCTTTCAGAATTTTCTCTTTATCCTTGTATTTTGCCAGTTTCACTATGATATGTCGTGCAGAAGATCGATTCAAGTTACGTCTGAAGGGAGTTCTCTGTGCCTCTTGGATTTCAATGCCTTTTTCCTTCCCCAGTTCAGGGAAGTTCTCAGCTATGATTTCTTCAAGTACCCCTTCAGCACCTTTCCCTCTCTCTTCCTCCTCTGGGATACCAATTATGCGTATATTATTTCTTTTTAGTGTATCACTTAATTCTCTAATTTTCCCTTCATACTCCTGGATTTTTTTATCTCTCTTTTTCTCAGCTTCCTCTTTTTCCATAACTTTATCTTCTAGTTCACCTATTCTCTCCTCTGCCTCTTCAAGCCGAGCTGTGGTGGTTTCCATTTTGTTATGCATTTCGTTTAAAGCGTTTTTCAGCTCCTCGTGACTGTTCCTTAGTCCCTTGATCTCTGTAGCAAGAGATTCTCTGCTGTCCTGTATACTGTTTTCAAGCCCAGCGATTAATTTTATGACTATTATTCTAAATTCACTTTCTGTTATATTATTTAAATCCTTTTTGATCAGCTCATTAGCTGTTGTTATTTCCTGGAGATTCTTCTGGGGGGAGTTCTTCCGCTTGGTCATTTTGGATAGTCCCTGGCGTGGTGAGGACCTGCAGGGCACTTCCCCTGTGCTGTGGTGTATACCTGGAGTTGGTGGGCGGGGCCGCAGTCAGACCTGATGTCTGCCCCCAGCCCACCGCTGGGGCCACAGTCAGACTGGTGTGTGCCTTCTCTTCCCCTCTCCTAGGGGCGGGATTCACTGTGGGGTGGTGTGGCTCGTCTGGGCTACTTGCACCCTGCCAGGCTTGTGATGCTGGGGATCTGGCGTATTAGCTGGGGTGGGTAGGCAAGGTGCTCGGGGGCAGGAGGGGCAGGCTTAGATCGCTTCTCCTTAGGTGATCCACTTCAGGAGGGGCCCTGTGGCAGCGGGAGGGAGTCAGATCCGCTGCTGGAGGTTTGGCTCCGCAGAAGCGCAGAGTTGGGTGTTTGCGCGGAGCGAGCAAGTTCCCTGGCAGGAACCAGTTCCCTTTGGGATTTCGGCTGGGGGATGGGCGGGGGAAATGGCGCTGGCGAGCGCCTTTGTTCCCCACCAAACTGAGCTCTGTTGTCAGGGGGCTCAGCAGCTCTCCCTCCCTTTGTCCTCCAGCCTTCCCGCTTTCCGAGCAGAGCTGTTAACTTATGACCTCCCAGACGCTAAGTCGCGCTTGTTGTGGGAACACAGTCCGTCAGGCCCCTCCGCTTTTGCAAGCCCGACTCGGGGGCTCTGCTTGGCCGGCGAGCCGCCCCTCCGCCCCGGCTCCCTCCCGCCAGTCCGTGGAGCGCGCACCGCCTCGCCGCCCTTCCTACCCTCTTCCGTGGGCCTCTCGTCTGCGTTTGGCTCCGGCGACTCTGTTCTGCTAATCCTCTGGCGGTTTTCTGGGTTATTTAGGCAGGTGTAGATGGAATCTAAGTGATCAGCAGGACGTGCGGTGAGCCCAGCGTCCTCCTAAGCCGCCATCTTGCCGCAACTCCTCCGAAAAATTCTAATAAGTGGGTTGCTTAAGCCATTTTAGGAGTCAAAGATGCCCATGATTACTGCAGGTGCTGCGGTTATTATTACTTAACACGAGAGTTCCAAAGCATTTGCCATAAGACAAGAAAATAAACAATGTTGGTGAAAGATATAATGCAATCAAAAGTCTTTTCAAAGATTAGAAAAAAATTCCATCTTTTTTAGGTAGATATTTAATGTACAGATTATTTCTGCAAATTAATAAAGAAGTGACAACCAACAAAATGAAAATATTGCTGGAAATAAAATTGGAAGTTCAAAGCAAAATAAATCTAGTCATTAACCATATAGAAGTATGTTCAACTTAGTTATAAGGAACTATAAATTAAAGTTAGATAACACTTTCTGTATATCAGATTTGTAAAAATTAAAAGATGTGATCATACCATACCCACTTTCCTTAATAATAGCTTGTATTTATCAAGCACTGATTATATACTAAGGACTGTTCTCATATTCCATGTGAATAACTCATTCTTCATAATGAGTATATGGCTTAGATACCATTATTATCGTCACTACATTCAACACCTGGTTAAACTGAAGAACATGGAGGGTTAGTAATTTTAGTAATTTAGCAAAGTCACACTTCTGAAAAGTTGCAGAGCTAGAATTTGAACCCAAGCAACCTGGCTTCAGAGATTGTGTCTTTAAACACTAAGACAAATTTCTTCATCATTCTCAGTAGTAGAGATATAGGGCTCTTAGATATTACTCATTGAGATGGGAATTATTATAGACTTTTTAGTGAGTACTCACACAATGTCTATTGAAATTAAAACTATCAGTATTCTTTTACCCCACATTTCACTGAGGAATCCGTTCCATAGGGGAAAAAAGTACAAGAATATATGGATATTTATACAAGGCTGTATATTATAGCATGTGGCTTCTAAGGAGCAGAGGTAAAGGGGATGTGTAACATTAAAATAATAATTGAAAAATCTATAATTGTAATAATGGGCCTTGAGATTGCCTCCTTAATATTACTCCCATTTTTCTTAGAAACATCTTTATTCAGCATTTTTTTCTATCTGCATTCCCCCTCAACCCATGCCAATAAGACATGCTCTATTTCTTTTAATTTTTAAATTTTTAAAATTTTTTATTTTTAATTCCAGTATAATTAACAGTTTATATTAGTTTCAGGTGGACAGTATAGTGACTCAACAATTCTATGCATTACTCAGTGCTTATCATGATAAGTGATCCCCTTCACCTATTTCACCCATTCCCCCACCCACCTCCCCTCAGGGAACCACCAGTTTATTCTCTACAATTAAGAGTCTGTTTTTTAGTTTGTCTCTTTATCTCTTTGTTCCTTTGTTTTATTTCTTAGATTTTACATATGAGTGAAATCATATGGTATTTGTCTTTCTCTGATTTATTTCACTTGGCATTTATAACCTCTAGATCCATGTTGTTGCACATGGCAGGATTTCTCACTGTATTTTATGGCTGAGTAATATTCCATTGTGTTTGTGTATGTATATATACATATACATATATATACATATATGTGTGTGTATTTATTTATTTATTTATTTATTTATTTATATATTTATTAATTTATGGAAGCAACCCAAGGGTCCATAAATAGATGAATAGATTCTTTGTCCATTCATCTGTTGATGGATCATTCATCTATTGATGGGCACCTGGGTTGCTTCCATAATTCAGCTATTGTGAGTAATGCTGCAATGAACATAAGGATGCATATATCTTTTCAAATGAGTGTTTTCATATTATTTGGGTAAATACCCAGTAGTGGAATTACTGGATCATATGGTAATTCTATTTGTAATTTTTGAGGAACCTCCATACTGTTTTCCCCTGTGGCTGTTTCCCCAGTTTGCATTCTCATCAACAGTGCATGAGTGTTCCTTCTCCACATCCTTGCTAACACTTGTTGTTTATTGTGTTTTCTATTTTAGCCATTCTGCCACGTGTGAGATGATATCTCATTGTGGTTTTGATTTGTATTTCCCTGATGATGAGTGATATTGACCATCTTTTCATGTGTTTCTTAGCCATGTGTATGTCTTCTTCGGAGAAATATCTCTTCATGTCTTCTGCCCATTTTAAATTGGTTTATTTGTGTTATGGTGTTGAGTTGTATTAGTTCTTTATATATTTTGGATACTAACCACTTATTGGATATCTCATTTGCAAATATCTTCTCTCATTAAGTAGGTGTATTTTTGTTTTAATTGTTTGCTTTGTGCAAAAGCTTTTTTTTTTTAATGTATTCCCAGTAGTTTGTTTTTGCTTTTATTTCCCTTGCCTCAGGAAACAAGGGAAACAAAATAGATAGACATATCTAGAACGATGTTGCAATAGCCAGTGTCATAGAAATTAGTACCTGTGCTTTTTTCTAGGGATTTTGTGGTTTTAGGTCTCACATTTAGGTCTTTAATCCATTTTGAGTTTATATTTGTGTATGGTGTAAGGAATGGTCCCATTTCGTTTTTTCCATGTAATTGCCCAGTTTTCCTCCTATTTTATGAAGAGACTGTCTTTTTTTCCCATTGTATATTCTTGGCTTCTTTGTCATAGATTAATTGACCATACTACTGTGGGTTTATTCCTGGGTCTTATTCTGTTCTGTTGATTTCTGTGTCTAATTTTGCACCAGTACCATACTATTGTGATTACTACAACTTTGTAGTGTAGTGTATCTAGAAATCTGAGATTGCAATACCTCCAGCTTGGTTCCTTTTCTTCAAGATTTGCTTGGCTATTTGGCTATTTGGGGTGTTTTATGACTCCATACAAATTAGAATTGTTTGTTCTAGTTCTGTGAAAAATGCTGTTGGTATTTTGACAGGGATTGCATTAAATCCTTAGAGCACTTTGGATAGTATCAACATTTTAATAATATTTGTCCTCCCAATCCATGAGCATTGGAATATCTTTCCATTTGTTTGTGTCATCTTCAATTTCCATCATCAGGGGTTTATAGTTTTCTGAATGTAGGTCTCTTACCTCCTTGTTTATTCCTGGGATTTTATTCTTTTTAGTGTAATTGTGGATGGAATTGTTTTCTTAATTTCTCTTCCTACTACTTAATTATTAGTGTATAGAAATGCAACAGATTTCTGTATATTGATTACATATACTGTGAATTTACCAAATTCATGTATTAGTTCTGGTGGTTTTTGGTCAAGACTTTCAGATTTTCTGTATATAGATAGTATCATATCATCTGCAAATAGTGAAAGGTTTACTTCTTCCTAACCAATGCTTTTTATTTCTTTATGTTGTCTCATTATTGTGGCTAGGACTTCCAGTTCTAGGTTGAATGTTGTCTCGTTCCTGACCTCAGGGGAAAAGCTCTCAGTTTTTCCCCATAAAAGGTGATGTAAGCTGTGGGGTTTGCATAGATGGCTATGTTATGTTGAGGTATGTTCCCTCTAAACCTACTTTGTTGAGGGTTTTATTATGAATGGATGTTGAATCTTGTAAAACGCTTTTTCTGCATCTATTGAAATGATCATATGTTTTTTATCCTTTCTCTTGTTGATGTGTATCTCTTTGATTTGCAAATATTGAACGATGCTTGCATTTTAGGAATGAATCCCACTTGATTGTGGGGAATGATGCTTTTAATATTCTTTTGGATTTGGTTTGCTAATATTTTGTTGAGGATTTCTGAATCTATGTTTGTTAGAAATGTTGGCCTGCAGTACTCTTTTTTTGTAGTGTTTTTATCTGGTTTTATTATCAAGGTAATGTTGGCCTTGAAGAATGTATTTGGAAGCTTTCCTTCCTCTTTTATTTTTTTGGAATAGTTTTAGAAGACTAGGCATGAACACTTCTTTAAATCTTTGGTAAACTTACCTTGAAGCCATCTGGTCCTGGATTTTTGTCTGTTGAGAGTTTTTTGATTATTGATTCAATTTCATTGCTGGTTTCAGTCTGTTCAAAAAATCTATTTCTTCCTGGTTCAGTTTTGGAAGGTTATATGTTTCTAGGAATTGATCCATTTCTTATAGGTTGTCCAATTTATTGACATACAATTTTTCTTAATATTCTCTTATAATCATTTGCGTTTCTGTGATTTCAGTTATTTCTTCTCTTTCATTTCTGATTTTGTTTGAGTCCTCTTTTTTTTTTTTTTTTTTGATAAGTCTGGCTGAAAGTTTATCAATTTGTTGATCTTTTCAAAGAACCAGCTCCTGGTTTCATCGATCTGTCCTACTCTTTTTAGTTTCTATTTTGTTTATTTCTGCTCTAATCTTGATTATTTCCTTCCTTCAACTGTTTTGGGGTTTTGTTCTTTTGTTTCTAACTCCTTTAGGTCTAAAGTTAGGTTCTTTATGTGATATTTTGCTTGCTTCTTGAGGTAGGCCTGTATTACTGTAAACTCCCTCTTAGAATACCTTTTGCTGCATCCCCTAAATTTTGGACCATTGTGTTTTCATGTTCATTTGTCACCATGTATTTTTTATTTCATCTTGATTTCTTAGTTGACCCATTTATTGTTTAGTAGCATGTTATTTACCTCCATGTATTTTTATTTCAGACTCTTTTTGGTTGATTTCTGCTTTCATAGCATGGTGTTCAAAAAATACTTCAGTCCTTTTGAAATTGTTGAGATATGTTTTGTGCCCTAAAATATAATGTATTCTAAAGAATATATATGCTGCTGCTCTATGATGGAATGTCCTGAATATACCTGTTAGATCCATCTGGGCCAGTGTGTCATTCAAAGCCACTGTTGTTGATTTTCTCTTTGGATGATCTATCCATTGATGGGATAGATCATCCAAATACTTTTGGGGTTCAAAAGTCTCCTACTATTATTGTATTACTACCAGTTTCTTACTTTATGTTTGTTAATAGATGCTTTATGTATTTAGATACTGCTATGTTGGGTGAATAAATACTTGCCATTTTTATATCTTCTTGTTGGATTGTTCCCTTGATAATTATGTAGTGTCCTTTGTTTCTTGTTAAGTGCCTTTATTTTAAAGTCTATTTTGTCCAATATAAGTATTGCTATCCCAGCTTTCTTTTCATTTCCATTTGCATGATAAATACTTTTCCATCCCTTCACTTTCAATCTACATGTATCTTTAGGCCTGAAAGGAATCTCTAATAGGTAGCACGTAGATGGGTTTTGCTTTTTTATCCATTCCATCACCCTGTATCTTTTTGATTGGAGCATTTAGTCCATTTACATTCAAAGTAATTACTGATAGGCATGTACTTATTGCCATTTTGTTACCTTTTTATGCTTATTTTTGTAGTTCTGTTTCTTTTCTTCTCTCAGTCTGCTGGCTTTCTGTGCTGAAATTTTTGAATGCCTTTCTCTTTTTTTTGCATATCTATTTCTGGTATTTGATTTGTGTTTACCATTATGTTTATATGTAACATCTTATACATATAGCAGTCTATATTAATTGGTGGTTGCTTAAGTTTGAACCCATCCCAAAAGAGCTAAAATTTTACTCCTTTTCTCCCTAACATTTTAGGTATGTGGTGTCATACTTTATATACTTTTGTGAATCCCTTGACAGAGTGTTATAGGTATACTTAATTTTACCTCTTTTGTGCCTTCTACTTTTCTTATTCCTGCTTATGGTCTTTCCTTTCCACTCAAAGAACCCCTTTTAATATTTATTTTAAGGCTGGTTTAGTGGCTATGAATTCCTTTAACTTATGCTAAATGTCAGCGAAACTCCATCTTTTCTTCTATGCTGAATGATAGGCTTGCAGGATAGACTATTCTTGGTGGCAGGTTTTTTTCTTTCAGCACTTGGAATATATCATGCCACTGTATTCTGGCCTGCAAAGTTCCTGCTGAAAAATCAGCTGATAGGCTTATCTTGCTGCTGTTAGAATTCTCTGTCACTACTTTTTGATATTATAATTACTTGGGTGTCTTGGTGTGCACCTCTTTTGGTTGATTTTGTTGGGGACTCTCTTTGCCTCTTGGGTCTGAATTTCTGTTTCTTTCCCCAGATTTGGAAAGTTTTCAGCTATTTATTTTTTCAAATAAATTTTCTGCCCCCTTTCTCTCTCTTCTCCTTGTGGGATGTCTATAATGTGAATGTTATTCTGCCCGATGGTGTCATTGAGTTTTCTTAATCTATTCTTATTTTTTATTATTCTTTTTTCTCTCTCCTGTTCAGCCTGGTCCCTTTCCATTACTCTGTCTTCCAGAATGCTGAAGACACTCTGGTTCCACTTCTGCTTCCTCTAATCCACTGTTCTGTCTGCTGTATTTTTTTAAGTTTATTTATGTATTTTGAGAGAGAGAGAGAAAGAGAGGGAGGGAGGAAGGGAGGGAGTGCACACATGAGGCAGGGCAAAGAGAAAAGAGAGAGAAAAAGAAAATCCCAACCAGGCTCTGCACTGTCAGCATGGAGCCTAATGTGGGGCTCGAACCCATATACTGTAAGATCACAACCTGAGTCAAAATCAAGAGTTGGACGCTTAACCAACTGAGCCACCCAGGCGTCCCTATTCCCTTTCATGTACTTTTAATTTCAGTTATTGAGTTATTCATCTCTGATTTGTTCATTTTTATGTTTATCTCTTTGTTATGTGTCTCACTGCAGTCCTCCACTCTTTTCTCCAGCCCATTGAGTATCTTTATGATCATTAGTTTAAATTCTCTATCAGGCCTATTATTTATCTCTGTTTCATTTAGCTCTCTTGCTGATATTTTTGTCCCATTCTTTCATTTGAGACCTATTCCTCTGTCTCCTCACTTGGTCTAACTTTCATTCTGTTTTTATGTGTTAGGAAAGTCAGCTCTGTCTCCTACTCTTGAAAGTAGTGGCTTTATGAAGAAGAGGTTCTGTAGTGTTCTACAGTATAGTGCAATGTTCCCTGATCACTGGGATCTGGCACTTTAGGGATATCTCCTAAGTGTTTTGTGTGTCCCTACTATTGTGGCTGAGCTGCATTTATGTTCAGTTTAGTCATCTGCAGTGGCTCTTTCTGTCTCTTTTGGGCAGGGTTTAGTCCCTGTGTTGTTAATGGGCCACCTGGGCTGCCTGGGCTTGATTTGGGTTAGAAGAAGCATTTGCCACTGCTGCAATAGCACCGAAGTTCAGAGCACTGTCTTTGTGTTTTCATTGGTGGATGGGGCCTGCAGGCAGACCAGATCTGCCCTCAGCCCACTGCTCGAGCCACAGTAGAACTCCTATGTGTGGTTTTCTTTTCCTCTTCCTGGGGTAGGAGTCACTTTGGGGTGGTTCTGACCACTGAGGGCTGCTTGCACACTGCCAAACTTGTGGCACCACTTTGGGTGGACGGTAGCCAAGGTCAGGTTGGATGGAGCAGGTCTGCAGGAGAATGCAGGAGTGGAGGTATGCTGTTAGCAAACTAGGTGAAGAGTGTTAGGCTATGCTTGTTCCCATAGGTGTTCATGTATCTAGGCTGGAGGGTATGGGAGGGAATTGATGCCTTCTAGCTCTTTGTTCTTCTAGAAGTCTCCCAAAGGCTCCTGCCCTTCTAGCACATGCTCTGAAATAAGTAAACAAATATCCATCCCATTTACTCCAGGTGTTTTTCAAACTGCTTCTCCTGTGTTGTACTCAGCAGACCTGTTATTCTGTCTCTTTAAGAGTGGAGACTCAATTTCTTCTTGCCCTCCTGCTTTCCCAGGGCCAAGCGCACTTATTTTTAAAATTCCAGATGTTAAGCTACACTGATTGTAAGAACTCACAAAGCAATACCCCTTCTGTTTTCAATTAAATTTTATGGGGATTTGCCTTCCCAGTGCAGGTTCCCCATGCTTGGGTACCTAGGGGGTCTGACTTGGGATCTGCTTCTTTCCCCTCTCCACAAATGGGGCCTCCCTCCCTCCCACAGACATTCTTACGGGTCAGCTGGCTCCCAACTGCATCTCCACCCTTTTTATTCTCCTTGATGTAGCCTCTTCTCTACATTTAGCTGTGGAGAGACTGTTCTTTCAGTCTTCAAGTCATTTTCTGGGTTATTTAGACAATGTGGGTATTTAGGTATATCTGGGGGAATGAGGTGAGCCTAGTATCTTCCTACTCTGCCATCTTCCCCAGAAGTCCTTTTTTCTCATTTTTTATTACTACTTTTCTCTCTCCTATCCAGGTTGATTGTTTTTCCATTACTCTGTGCTCCAAGTTGTTAATCCATTCTTCTACTTTCTCTAGTCCACTATTTTTTCTCTCTAGTGTATTTTTAATTTCAGTTATTGAGTTCTTCATCTCTAATTGGTTCTTCTTTATGTTTCCTATCTCTTCGTTCAGGATCTCACTCTAGTAGTCCATGTTCCTTGAGAGAAAGTGACAGCTAATTCTATCCTAGCTTTAAGCACGGGGTAGATAATTGAGGCCTTATCAGTGCTATGAAATAGAACTTTCTGCTATGATGGAAATGTTCAATCCAATACAGTAGCTAGAAGCCAGTAAGCTATTGAGTACTTGAAATGTGCTAGTGTCTATCATAGTAGACTGTGCAGCCTCAGCTAATCAGTGTAATAGCATTTCCTGAGCACAATGGTCACTTTAAGGATGGTCATGTTACCTGATTCAAATCATTGAGACTCATGGAGTTTTCTTTGGATCTTCAGGGATAGCATTTTTGTGCCTTTTTTGAGCTGTGCTTTAGGCAATCTCCCTAGATGTGGATGAGGCATCATGTAGTCTCAGGAGTAATTGCGATCCACTCTGGAAATGTGAAAGGTAGCCATTTTAAAAATAGGTAGACATGATTGAAGACAAAGTAGACAGAAACAAGCTAACCAACTGAATTCAATCAAGTTTGTAGTTGATTCTACTTCTGTATTTTCTAGTAACATATGCTATAAATCATTCTTCTTGTTCAACACATCTGAGATGGGTCTCCTCTTGCATCTGAGTATATCCTGATTCAATATTTGTCACGTGGAATAGTATATATCAATTAACATATGATTTACAATTGTTTTAGTTCAACTAAAATGAGTTCTAGGACATTTTTTTAAAGTTTTTATTTATTTATTTTGAGAGCTAGCAAGCACAAGCAGAGGAGGGGAAGAGAGAGGGGAATAGAGAGAGAATACCAAGTAGGTTCCACACTGTCAGCACCGAGCCCAATGTGGGGCTCAATCTCACGAACCATGAGATCATGGCTTGAGCTGAAACCAAGAGTCACTTGCTTAACTATGACATCCAGACACCCCAAGTTCTAGGAAATATTTTTAAAAGAAAAAAAAGCAAGATACAAGAGACAGTATATGATGTCACATTTAAATGAATGATTTTAAAAACTTTCTGTAAGTGAGAGTTTACAGACAAGGAAGGGGGACTCAGGCTCTGGTGGTCTGTATGGTGATGGATTAGAGTTGGAAACATCAATATCAACTCATGTTCAACTTAATATAGATAAACATTGTTACATGTAGAAATATTTATAGATATCCATTTATGCAGGAGTTAGTGTACATATTTCCTGTTCTAAGATTTCAGAAAAAAAACGAATTAAAATTAAAGAAATACAAATAAAATATAGACTTTAGTTAATAATGCGTCAATATTCAATAATTTTTAAAACTGTACCAAACTAACATAAAATGTTAATAAGAGGGAAAACTGAGTTTTGGAGTATATGAGAACTCTCAGTTCTATGTTTATTTAAAAAAAATCCCTATATATGTGTTACTGTGGAATTGAAGATGAAGAATGGTGTAAAAACAATGCACAGTATCCTTGTGTAATAATTATTGAGGGAGTGAGAAAAGGAGAGAAAGGAAAAAACATTGTAGATAAATGGAAAATATCAAAGGCATAAATTAATCAAGGCATGTAATATAAAATATATGAACAATGTTGTTAAACATAATTAGATATATTTGTGAACAAAAATTATTTCAGGAATAAATGACGATGTTGATGAAATCTTAGGATGAGTCATTGAGATTTTCTTCCTGTATTTCTGTCACTTTTTTGTACTATCTGTAGTAAAATGTCAGAAGCAAATAACATTGAAACTCAGTGAGAGAAAAACAGTTTTGAACACCATCAACAGAAGTTATGATTCAATAGATCTGGGGTTACTGCTCAATGAACCTGCGTTTTTAGCAACTCCCTAATGTTTCTCATATACAAACATGTATAAGAAACAAACATGAGTACAATGAATGCCAAAACTGTTTGGTAAATTTCACCCTGCAGAAGCTATGGATTCATGGAGAAGAGTGTAATTAATTGTCAAGATCAGGGGAACATGCAGAAATTGACATTTAGTTGATTTTTGAAGATCGAGTAGGATTTTGTAGTTGTAAGGAAGAGTGTGGCCTAAAAGAACAATAGCACAACCAAGACAGGAACGAATGAAGCCTTTGTATTTTTGGAAATAGCAAAAGGGCCACTGAGGCTACAGGGTATAAGTGGTCAGTAATAATTCTAGAAAGATAGGTAAATGCCAAATGTAAAAAATCATCAAATGCTCTTCTGTGGAGCCTTTTTCTTATAGTTTATTACTAATCCATTCCTGTAGTAAAGAACGAAGTGACCTAATTTGATGTATGCATTAGAAAAAAAAAAGATTTCTCTGAAAAGATGGATTGCAAGAAGAAAGAGAGTTGGGTAATAGCATATATTTTGTATTTTTGATGTTTGGGAAGAACATTGCTTTTTCTGTTTTTAACTAAATTGTTATATTCTAATAAAATTATGTATATACATACGTGTATATATATACATATATATCATTTTAAGAATAAAATCATATATATCATTCTAAGAAAACTTTATGCAAACTACTCCTCTAATGAGCATGTACCCCAAAAATGAAATTGTCAAATGTATTAGAGTATATAAGAGGTCAAGATTCAGACTGCAAAAGCAGCCATTGCCTTCAAGCTTTAGGAAGTGGCCTTAGCAAGTACAGGTTCGATGGAAAGTAGAGGCGGGGCCCAAATTTCTGTGCACTGAAGAATGAATGTTCTAAAAATAGACAGCATTATTCTTCTGCAGGGGAAATGATAAGCGAGTGCTACGTGAGGAGGCAGGCTTGAGAGTGACCAAATCATTTTAGCAAAAAACCAAGCTGATATATCCAAGCTGTGAGAGAAAGAGTTCATGAAAAAGTCACTGAGAGAGAATGATTGCTCATCACCCACTTTTTCCTGCACTCTTAGACAATAGATCTAATGTAATCGTATGAGATCATTGAAGAAGTACTATGCATTGTCAGCAAAACATTGTTTAAAATGCTTATTCAATGTTGCTGCCTATAGCAAACGGCATTTCTCAGAAAAAGTAAAATATTGCCATTTGAACTACAAAGTAATAAATTATCTGGATGTAATCCTACTTTTTCTTCAAAATGAGAAAATATGTCCTCCTACCAACTTACATAGTAAATGACTTGCCTGGGTACGTGGGATAAAACTCTTCTTAAAAATAGCTTTTGTTTATGTCTTGAGGTTTCCACGGTCTTCCCCTACCTCATATTCAGCCTGTTCAGAAATACTACTTTCCTGAGTTCCATTCTGTTTCACGAATGTAACCTTGTGTACATGATACTGAATGTGTTCTGTCTTTCTGTTGGCTGGCATAAACCAATTAGTAGAAAATTGGTCCCTGTGCCACATGCTATGGGGATAAAACCACCTCTTCCAGGGGCTGTAGTGGGCCAGGGAAAGTGGAAAATTTACTGCTAAGTCTAATGAAAGATAGAATTAAATAAAAAGAAATATTCAACTGCTCCTCAGTCACCACACACACATAACTGAGGTCTCTTGCTTCTCTTTTCAGTTGACCTTCAACGAGGGCAATACAAAACTTACAGTCCATTCATGATTTTAGTCCTGGTATAAACGAAGTCCTCTTAAAAGGAGGTTGATTATTAATTAGCATCCCTGAAAGGTTGTTCATTTTGCCAGTCTTTACCAGTGGTACTGACAATGTTACAGATCATAACAAGCACATACTTAGAATCCTCACTTAAAGGGGCTCTCTGCTCAGGTAAGAGAACCATCAACTCCCTTAGCACATGAGTGTCCTGAAAATTTAGGGCAAACTTTCCACAGGGCTTTAATTTTCACTTGATTCCATTTGCCTATTTTGCTGTGGTAATTCTCTCACACATTGTAGCTCTTAGGAAACCAGTATTAACTGACATATTCTTGTAAAAAAAAAAATAGACTTGCTTCAGAAGATATTTTACTCAGGATGTAAATTTGGTTTAGTTTTCAATCTCCATATAGAGGTTTTATCTTTTTTAATGTTTATTTTATGAGAGATATCATGAGCGGGGGAAGGGCAGAGAGAGAGGGAGGGAGAGAGAGAATCCCAAGCAGACTCCTCACTGTCAGCATGGACCCCAGTGTAGGGCTCAATCTCATGAACCATGAGATCGTGACATGAGCCAAAATCAAGAGTCAGAAGCTTAACCGACTGAGCCACCCAGGTCCCCTCCATATAGAGATTTTAAAGGTCATTTATGTTTGTGTGTGTTAGGGGGGTATGTTGAGAGTCATTATTTCTTTTCTTTTCTAGAACCATTCTTATATTTAACAAGTTAATATAAATTAGGAAATAATGGTATCTGACCCTTTATAATGTATACTTGTGTTACAATGTTTGTTCCATAAGACATGTCATGGGTTATCAGGCATAAATTATTGTGCCTTAACTTTTTGGAGTTCTTCAGTATAAGGCTGTCTTACCCATCACTAAAATATAATTTAAAAAATCATATTCATATTTCTTAATTGCATAATTATATATATAATATATATAATATATATTTATTATATATATTAATATAATATTATTATATATTAATATAAATTATATATTAAATTTATAATTATATAAATTATAAATTATAAATTAAATTATATAAATTATAAATTAAAATTATATATTAATATTATATATATATATAATAATATATATATTTTGTCACTACGGGCTACAAAAACAAAGATGAGTAAGACCAAATCATTTCTCCTCCATCCTCTTTTTTTAGTATTTTATTTTGAGGTAAGTGTAGATTCACATGCAGTTGTAAGAAACTATACAGAGAGATTCCAGGTACCTTTCACCAAGTTTCCCCAAATGGTAACATCTTGCATAAGTAAAATACAATATCACAAGCAGGAATTTGACATGGATACAATCAATTGATTTGACCTAGATTTTACCAGTTTTATATTCTTGTGTATGTCTTCAGTTTTATGCAGTTTTAAAACACGTAGCTTTGTTTGACCATCACAACAGTCAAGATACAGACCAGTTCCATCACAAGGATCTGTCATGCTGCCGTTCCGTAGCAGTAGCCACCTCCAACCCCCCTAAACTGCTAATGTGGTGTCTACGTCTAGAATGTTGCCATCTCAAGAATGTTAAATAAGTGAAGTCATACACTATGGAAAATTTTGAGATTCATCTTTTTCACTCAGCATAATTGTACTGAATTCACAGGCTTGTAGGTCTACTTTAGGGTTCTCTATTCTGTTCCACTGACCTAGGTGTCTATCCATTCACCAATACCACATTTCCTTTATGAATGTAGTTATGTTGATGGCTTTAGCAGCAGGTAGAGTGATTCCTTCCCCCTTTATCCTTCTTTTTAAAATTGTCTTAGCTATTTTAGATCCTATTCTTTTCCATATAAACTTTAGAATAAATTTGTCTAGGTACCCCCCAACCCCTACCAAAAAAAAAACCCAAAAAACCTTGTATGGATTTTGCTAGAAACTGTAATGAGTTTATTGATCAATTTTGGGGAATCTTCTGTCCTCTTTTAACTTTTTTTTTTAACTTTTATTCATTTTTGAGACACAGAGTGTGAGCAGGGGAGGGGCAGAGAGAGAGAGAGAGGGAGACACAGAATCGGAAGCAGGCTCCAGGCTCTGAGCTGTCAGCACAGACCCTGACACGGGGGCCAGCTCACAGACCTTGAGATGATGACCTGAGCTGAAGTCAGACACTTAACTGACTGAGCCACCCAGGCGCCCTCTTCTGTCCTGTTTTAAAAGCCCCAGATTTTTTGAAGCTCATGTCATAACACAAAGCTCCCTACTAACCTTCCTTGTTGCTATCATGTGATCTCACTTATTCAGTGATATCTCTAGCTCTGGTTCACTGGTCCACTCTTTCTCTCCATTCTTTTTCTAGGCGTTGTCAGAGGGCTTATTGTAGCTTTTGGGTTTCTTACCTGCCTTCCCTGAAATGACATTTTCCTACATGCTGTCCTATCACCTTTATGTTTTACTCCCTCATCTTCATCTATGTATCAGGAAACACTCTTTAACATCCAGTTCATTTACTTGAGCACATCACTCCAGTGATTCTTCAACTGTATTCAAAGCTTCTTTTCAATAGTACTGGAACACTATAAGATATCCATATGCAAAAAAAAAAAAAAAAAAGGAGTAAAACGATTCTTAACCTGTACCTCATACTGATAACAAAATTTAATTCCAAGTGGATTAGAGACCGAAATGTAAAACTTCAAACAACAATTCATCTAGGGGAAAATATGAAGAAATATTTGTGGTTTTGGTTAGGAAAAGATAAAATTCAAAAACTGAACATCATACGAATTAAGAACTTACACTCTAAAAAGCCAGTGTTGAGAGAATGAAAAGGCAAATTGCAAAAAGAAAATATTTGCAAACCACACATCTGATAAATGTTATGTATCCAGAATATATGAAGATCTTCCAAAACTAAATATTAACAAAACAACCCAGTGAAAGCTTGGCAAAAGATTTAAGTGAACACTTTACTGAAGAAGATATATACATGACAAATAAGCACATGGAAAGATGCTCACCACCAATATCATTAGGGAAAGACAAAACCACACTGATGTATCTCTACATACCTATTAAGATGGCTAATATTTTTAAAAATGATAATACTAAGCGTTAATAAAGATCCAAAACAACCAAAATCCTATATTGTGGTTGAGAATACATAACAGTACAACTATTCTGGAAAACTGTTTGGCTATTTCTCTTTTTTTTTTTTTTTTTTTTTAAATTTTTTTTTTCAACGTTTATTTATTTTGGGGACAGAGAGAGACAGAGCATGAACGGGCGAGGGGCAGAGAGAGAGGGAGACACAGAATTGGAAACAGGCTCCAGGCTCTGAGCCATCAGCCCAGAGCCCGACGCGGGGCTCGAACTCACGGACCGCGAGATCGTGACCTGGCTGAAGTCGGACGCTTAACTGACTGCGCCACCCAGGCGCCCCTGTTTGGCTATTTCTTATAGATATGTTTACCGTATGACCTAATAGTTCTACATGTAGGCATTTATCCAAGTGAAATGAAAACCTTTATTCAGACAAAAACCATAGAGAAATGTTTATAGTGGCCTTAGTAGTGGTTGCCTCAAACTAGAAAAGAAACTTCAAAACTAGAGAATAGATAAATGTGGGATGGGCAAAATAGGGAAAGGGGTGGGAGATACAGATTTTCAGTTTGGAATGAATAAGCCACAAGGAATAAAAGGTACGGCATAGGGAATAGATAGCCAATGACATTATAATAGCTTTGCATGGTGACAGATGGTAGCTATACTTGTGAGCACAACACAACATATAGAGAAGTTGAACCACTATGTTGTACACCTGAGACAAATGTAACATTGTGTGTCAACTCAAGAAAAATTTTTTTAATGTGGTGCATTTGGGGTGCCCGAGTGGCTCAGTTGGTTAGGCTTCTGACTCTCAATTTCGGCTCAGGTCATGATCTCGCAGTTTGTAGGTTTGAGCCCCGCATTGGGCTCTGACGGTGCAGAGCCTGCTTGGGCTTCTCCCTGTTCCTCTCTCTGCCCCTCTTGTTCTTTCTCTCTCTCTCACTCTCTCAAGATAAATGAATAACTTAAAAAAAGATTTAAAAAATGTGATACATTCACACAGTAGAATAGTACTCAACAAAAAAATAGTTCAGTAGTTGCAACAATATGGAAAATTTTCAAATGTATTATGCTAAATTGAATGAAACGACTCGAAAGGCTACATCGTATAATACCATTTTTATGACATTCTGGTAACTGGAAAACTGTAGGGATAGAAAACAGTGGTTGCAAGTGACGGGAGCTGAGGAGGAGAGATTGACTACAAGTGGTGCATGGAGGAATTTTATGAGCTATTGGAGTTGTTCCGTATCTTGATTATAATGGTGGTTCACGACTGTGTACATTTGTCAAAAGTCACAGAACTATATACTAAAAAGGTAAATTTTACTGTATATAAATTATTTCCAGCAAATGAAAAATAAAACCCACATCTAATCCAATGACCTTACCATCCTGTTATTATTCATACACCCATTAGGTTCTGTTGTCTACACTTGATTCCATGTCATTCGTAAGTTCCTTATAAATACTTAACTAATTTATTCTCTCTACTATTTTTTTAATTTAACTTTTAATTTCAGAATCATTGTGGATTCACATGCAGTTTTAAGATCTCTCCACAGAGGGGTTTCATGCATCCTCACACAAGTTCTACCAGTAGTCACATCTTACAAAACTACAAAGTACAGTATTACAACCAGGACTTCGACATTCATAGAGTCAAGACACAGATGCTTCTATCCGTAAATACACAGACATTTCCATCCATGTTGCACTTTGACTACATCTACGTCCCTCTTACCTGTACTGCTTCAACCCCTGGCAACCACCAATCTGTTCTCTCATTCTATAATCATGTTATTTCAAGAATGTCATAAATGTGATACCACACAGTTTGTAATTTGGGGATTTCCTTTTCACTCAGCATAATACTCTGGGGATTTATCCAGGTTGTTGTTATCTACCAATGATTCATTTCTTTTTATTGCTAAGTAATATTCTGTGATTTAGATGTATCGTAGTTTAACAATTAGCTCTGTTTACTTCTAGGTAGATATAGAAGTCCAGGTTTCCCACTCAGGGTGAGTCCAGGGGTAGATGGGTGGTGGTTATTGCTCAGTAGGGGTGGCAGTCCTAACTGTCCAATAGACCTCTGTTGGTACCTTCCAGACCATGAGAGCTGTGTTTGTCTCATAACTGCTTCCCAGTAGCCATCACTGACACTGGATGGGGAGGACTTGTTACCGCTTGGTAGTGATGAAAGTCCTAGCTCTCTTAGTTTCCTCTGATGCTACCATGGTAGAGGGTGGAGATGCCTTGCTAGAAGTTTGGTCCACCCTCTTCTCCTTTGCTGGTATGAGTATTGATGGAGCCTCACTTTTTTTGTGTGTTTTTGTCTGGAATAGGGTGATGAGTGTTTAAGAGTTTGTTGTCATACTATTCTGTCCCATTTTTGGTCCTTTGGCTAAAAAGAGCAGACTTTTGAGCACCCATTGGCATTTCCAGTTTGCCTTGTTCTTCAGCTTCAAGTCTGAAATCTATGAAACACAAAGAAAACCCAGAGAACTCTCCAACATATCATTATTTGCATCTGAATATATCCGCCTGCCCTGCCTTCTTCTCTCCACTATTCAGAATCTTCTTGTATTTGCTTTGTGTAATGTCCAGGGTTTTTAGTTGCTTTTAGTGGGAAAAATAGGGGAAAGATGTATACTCTGTCTTCCCAGATGTAGAAGCGCTTTCCTAGTTTATCCTCTTGGGAAGAATTCTGAATACAGTTAGAACCAAATGTCTTTCTACTTTTGCCTATACAGAATAGCCTGATTTTGCTGGAGGAAAAAAAAATCATACTACATAACTAATCATTTAATTTCATTAATGTAGACTTGGCCTTTGCCTTCATTCTACATTTCTCTGTAAGCTCCATTTTTCTCTTTTTTAGATATCAATTTCATAACTTCTCTTCCCTCTTTGAATCTCTAGTAAACTTTTCTCCCTGTACTTTGCTCTCAACTGGTAACTTTATTCACTCACACTGTACTTTATCCATTCTAATAATATGTATAAATATCTAAGAATATCCATAAATGAGAACATGTCTTAGAATTAGTGATGCCTAACAGCAAGATGACAGCCATAATATAGTTGTCATTGGGGACATTGGCAGTATTAGCTATTCATACTATTGTCGTTTTTCTGTCTAAAAGTATGCTATTAATAAACTCAATATTATAAGGGGTAAAAAGTATTGAATGTTTAATTTTCAACATTTTTTCTTTCTTGGCAGTATATAAAATAAAGTTGCATCTTGTAATTTACAGTGTCTTGCATTTGATGAAACATAATGTATTTAAAAAAAATTAATGTTTATTTATTTTTGAGACAGAGAGAGACAGAGCATGAATGGGGGAAGGTCAGAGATAGAGGGAGACACAGAATCCGAAGCAGGCTCCAGGCTCCGAGCTGTCAGCACAGAGCCGGACACGGGGCTCAAACTCACAGACCGTGAGATCATGACCTGAGCCGAAGGCCGACGCTCAATCGACTGAGCCACCCAGGCACCCCAGATGAAACATAATGTGTTATAAAATTATAAGCAGTCTGAGGTGTTGCCCCATTTGCATAAATACATATTTCTATATAGATAGATAAATTGACAGACATATGCATACTTAAAACACATGAGGTGGCTAAGTCAGGGAAAAGAGTTTTATTTATACCCATGGAAAGACAACAGGCAGATTAACACTGCAACATAGGTCCCCTATGCCCAGCAAGTCTGTGGATTGGCACAGTGTGAGCCAGATGGAGATATGACCTACACAACTGGCAGATTTAACTTAGTAGGTGAAGGAAACAGAAAAAAATGAATATTTTTCATTTATAAAGAAAAAAAATCCCTGCAACCCCCCCTCCCCCCGCCATCTCTTTGTGAGAGAGTCTTCTGAGTCTTCTGTAGTGGAAGTCTTCTGTAATGGAAAGAATCTGTGCTCTAGCTCTTTTATATATAAATAAATCTTTTTAGGGGTGAAATAAGTCCAATGTGTTCAGCATTCACAACCTAGAGATGTCACCAAGGGCCTGGGATTCATCTATTTTGAAGTGTAAACACCTGGGAGGGTTACACTAAAGTCTTCCTGGAAATCTCTGGGATAGTCCGTCACTTTTGGAGTTAACATAAATGCCTATCCCATGGTATAACCATTTGGCTCTTGGGGAGATACTAGAAGATTTATTAGTCTTTTGTATGAGAGCAATTAACTTCATCAGAAAAACAAATGACTACAGACCTAATGATTCTAGATGAAGTAAAAGCAAACATTCTCGGTATTTATACTATATACATTTCTGTTTCAGAAACCTAAGGCATTTTAACAGAAACGTTGAAAAACCCAAGGAAGATTTATTTTCCCACAGTTACATAATGCTAAAATGAGAATCTATCTCAATTTCATCTATAGTTCAAAGATAGAACATACCAATTTGTTCCAATGCCAGCTTTATTAAATTGGGAATTGTGTTTCCTAGAATCTCGCTCACCTGTATATTTCTACTTTAGATTTGGATAAGAGAGAAAAATCTCATGAAATTAGGGAAGTTAAAGGAAAATAGTAACCATTACTCTTGGAAGGACCTACGAGTGAGAGGCAGTGGCAAATAGTTGGAGACATGCTTAGCTTTTGCTCACTCTCCTCGGTTCCAAATCAAACCCTTTTCCCAACTGCTGACCCTGAGGACCAACAGAGGCAGTAGACACACTGAGACACCAGCTTCCCATATAATTCCCTTTATACAATCTTTGTAAAGTTGTTGAACTTGCTTGGCTTCCCACGTGTCCTCTGCACCAGTGCTTAAGGATGACAGTTTAGTGACATTTAATAAAGCCCATATCACGTGGTTCCTCCTTCTGTACTGAACCCTTATTGATATACCCCCTAACCAGGACAAATAAAGGGGGTGGCTAATAATTGGCCTAGTAATTCTTTGTTGACCTCCCACTACCCACCTCTGAAAATTTTAGAGTCTCAGAATTCAAGGAACAATTCGAGATGGAATTTTGCTGGAGAAAAATGGCATAGAGATGTGGCGTTTTCCCTTGTTTACTGTTCTCCCATCCCACTACTAAATACACATACACTTCATAAGCAAGAGATGGGTATATTCCTACTAATATCAACCCTACTCGGGGAGTGAGATGGAGGCAAGATTGAATTTAAGGAGACTACCATGGGTTTGAGACTAAAGACTTGTAACTGACTCAGACTTAATGGGCAGGAGGCTGGTTGATGCTGACTATGGTAGCAAATAGATGACTGTGTTTGGAAAGTAACTGTACTCCCAATACAACTTCAGTAAGGATACATGTTTCCCAGGGAACAGAGAGAAAAACTGTGGAGACCCCAGCATGGGACTAGTTTAGAAATAACTTCTTTCAAGACAACTTCCTTCAAGGAATAGAGCGAGCTCAATAAAAATATTGGAAGGGTTCCATCTAATGAAGTAGCTAGAGGAGAGTATCTTCTCTCAAAATTACTTTTTGTCATTGCAGTCAGGCTTTCGTCCTACATACTCTGCCAAAGATAATCTCGTATAGTTTATGCAGAATATCTATTTTGCCAAATCCAGTGACTACTCTTTTGTTCTCATCTTACTCAATATCTTAGCAGCTTTTGAGTATTTGAGATAATTGGATGTTCTCTCCTTCTTGAAATACTTTCCTCTCTTAGTTTTAGAAACATCATACTGCTGGCTTTTTGTTACCTCACTAAGTGCCCCCTTTCCAATCTCCTTCACTGATTTGACCTCCTCTGCCTCTGGACCTCTCTTCTTCCTGTCTACCTTCTTTCCATATGTGACATCGTCAGATTCCATAACTTAAAATACCATCAATGTGCTAATAGTTTCCAGATTGGTCTCCTCAGCCCTTGTCTCTTCCCTGAGCCCCAATTCATATAGCCAATGCTTTCCATCTTCACTTGGGCATCTAAAAGGCATCTTCTCTATAATATGTCCAAAATAGTACATGCTTACTAATTTAAATAAATATTGCTGCATCCCATTCATTTCTCAGGCCAACCCAGAGTCTGTCTGCTTGTTCTAGTCTTTTCTACCCAAGTCATATCCAATTCATTGGCAAACAGAATTAGTACTACCACCAACAAAGATCACTAATCCATCCTTCTCTCTCTATTTGCGCTGCTGTTACCTAATCTAAGGGATCAGCATCTTCTATGTGAATTGGAATCACTTAACTGACTTTTCTGCTTCTCTTCCTGTCCCCTCCTCTGTGCAATCCATTCAACATATAACAGCTGAGAAAATATTACTAAATTGTAAATCAGATTATTTCCTCCCTAGCTTAAAACCCTATTAGAATAAAATTTATTATTTTTACTATGACTTATAAGAATTTACACGATTTTGTCTTTGCCCTCTTGTCTCAATTCCACAAAGGGACAGAAAACAGCATGTTGCAGCTGGGTAACTGCAAATAGTTTATATGGTTGAGGATAAAGTAGGTGGAAATTTGGAAATTGATGACACTGGAAATATATGAGGGGTCAATGTGAGAAAGACATAGGAACTTAGAAGTTCAGATACTCTGAAGAATTTGAGCAATACAATGACTAGATCAAAACTTAAATGAACATTTCTGAGACCAACTGATTGGAACTAAACCAACTTTTCTTATATAGTCATGATATAAACAATGGTTCAGATTCACCTTTGTAGTAGATGTTCTAAGTGACCCACTCATTCTGTCAGCCCTCTTGTGATTTCAGCAGCCGCTGCAGTGGACAGTTCCTATCACAATGTCAGCATTCTAGCTCAATAGTCTGCCCACTCTGGATTCTCTGCTTCAGTGCTTCCCAGGAAGCAGCAGGACTTTCAGCCTGGGAAGCAGGACGTTAATGCCCTGATAGGCAATGCTCAACAAGGGTCTGTAGTCAGTAGATAAATGATTTGGCCACCTATTATGCTTTCAACACATTTACTCAGAGAGTCCTCCTTTGTCCACAGTGGAAGCCAGCTTGAGGACTCATCTTTATTGGTTTTTCTTCTTTTACTTTCTTGTTCACCCTGCTCTTTCATTCTTAATTCCTGAAATTTCCTCTTAAATAAACTACCTGCACTTAAGTCCCTGTCTTAGTCTCTGCTTTACATGGAACCCAAGAATGATAATCATTCATTTCTTTATTCAAGAACTATTAATTGAGAACATCGTGTAGTATGTTAAGAAAACAAAATCATTAAAAAGACATGTCATCTAATAGGGGCAAGTCTTCTAAGAATATAATTTGAATCTATGGGACAAAAAAGAAACAATATTAACACTCTTCTACATTCTGTAGCCATATCCATTTTTTCCCTAGTTATTATAAGTGACATGAGGTGGTTTTCAGCTAAACATAGAGTTATGGTTTGTTCCAAGATTTATTTCTTATGTCATTGCTATCCCAGACTTCTTTGAAGCTTAATAATCTTCAGCTATGCAAGAGGAGAAAAGAATGTGTATTAGGACTAAGGGTTTATTATTGGATTTTGCATTTCAAGATTCAAGATTGGCGGTGGAATTTTCCCAGCATTTTTATGTTTTGCTCTCCTTCCTCTCTCCTATATGACTTAATCTTTTTTTTTTCTGTTAAAAGTAGATATATGCTATGTTGAGATTATCAGAGCATAAAACATATCCTTTAATTTTAGAGTTGTTTTTGCATAATTGCCTTGGCAAATGGTGTTCTATTACTTTTCTTTTCACTTTTTATTGAGGTAATTACTGATTACGGAGAGCAACTGAATTATGTCAGATTTAATGAACTAAATCCATAAGACAATTTAGACATAAAGAAGCGTTAATCATTATCTAATTAAAAACAAAAGCTTCTGAACCCTCCTATACTACCTTTCACACCATTCTGTAGCATATGATTTCTTAGAGAAAATTAAAACTTTGAGATGAAATTAATGGGTAAAAATCAAATGACCTTTGGTAATTCCTAAAACTACCAGTTTAGATGTACATGCATATTGCCACAGCAGGCCAAAATCTGAGAGAAAAGGATGGAGTAGAAAGGTGGCTTTCCTCATCTTACAAGCTTCAAGAGAGCAGGGGCTGTGTCTGGCTTCCATGATACATAGTAAGATGCTTGATAATGACTGCTGGTTCTCAGTGTGCCCTCATAAGGTCACTGTGAGCATTCTTTACATGAAATAATGCATATAGGATTATTGAGTAGCAAGTACATAGTAAGTAGCAAAATCAATGTCTTTTCCTTGGCATCCCCAATTTCTTGTTTGGTCATCAAAGTGTCAATTATTGCTCTCAATTGAAGTTTAAAAGTAATTTTAAGAAAACAGTCCGTGAACTGGCTTAGATAGGATACAAAGATTTAGGCCTCTTTTGCTGTGCAATAGGGAAAAGGTCTTAGCTTTTGAAGCCCTCAAATCTTCTAAGTCAGTAGTACTTTAATGGTCCAGATCATGGGCGTCATTAACAACTGTTTCTGTATGCCTGACTATAGGCAGGCTACGTAATTTGAAGCTATTCTGGGCATCTGTATGTTCTATTTAGGCCTTTCAGCATGTAAGTTGATAAATTGACAATTAAACATTAGTTCTTAATTTTAAGCAAGGGCATTCTGGATACTGAGATAGTGTGAAGTAATCTACGTGTTTTCTGATTTTCTAACTAATTACAAGGGAATAATCTTATGTCTATTTACTTGAACATTTTAAACTGGTTAGCAGAGAAAAGTTCGAAATTGATTCATTGCATTAGCTCTGTTTAGTATTCAGGATACTTTAAAATCACTTTATTCCAATTGTATGCTATTCATCAAAAAATGGATTCTCTTACAGATATTTTGGAAGAGTGTTAACAGCTTACTGCTAAAGCAGGGTAAATAGCAAATTGTCGGTAGAGACTGAGTTGAATATAAACAGTGTAAGATGACATGCTTAAGAAAGAGTTATAAAGCCATTGGGAACAGAAAAATATATCTTTTAGATGACTAAATTGTTGATAAATTTTGGTATGGTATTTAATTACAAACAATATTTTACAGATCTGTAATTTGCTCATAAACATTGTTAGAAAAATTGGGAGAAAAAATAAAACTTAAAAAACAATTATTTAGCGTCAGAAGAGTGTTAGGCTCCATCAGAAATGACAACTGGAGTTTGAGAGGTTATTTCATGCTAACACTATTTTGTTGATGTGCATGAATATTTTGATATGTGGATTGTGCCCCGAAGGTACGTGGCAGCTTGTAGGAGTTTGAGTTTTAACACTCATCTCTGATCACTGAAAAATCTGAGTTATGCGACACACAGTAGCTTGCTAGAAATATGTCTAAGACCCCCTAGAGATTCTGTGAATTGTTTTACTAAAAGCTTTGCTTGCTGCTGTTGCTAATGTGCTGGGAAGAAAATCAAAACAACATACAAAAAAAAAAAAAATCCAGGACCCTTGGTGTTTCCCCTGGAAAGACAGATAATATGATTTTTTATTGCCTTCTACTTCCAGAGATTGTTGCAAGGTCAGACAAACCAGTCTAAATATGTAATCTAGAAAAAGTTTTATTAAAACTTTAAATTTTGCTGGTTATTTGAGTTGCTGTTAGTAAATGATCAAGCTTTAGTGAATGATTCTCTTGTTTATGTAACCTTTTTTCAGTTGTGACTGGTGGGGACCCCTCTAAAGAATCTAGAAGAAGATTCAGAGAAATAAGCTAACTTTCTGAATAAAAAGCTAACAAGGATTTGAGAACTTCCCCTAGGCTGAGGATAAAAGGGATGTGTTTGTTTTCTTGGAGCAGGTGGCTAGGATTGTGGGAAGGGAAAACTGAAGGGACTGAATGGTGAGAGTAAGAGCAGTTCCTACCAGTTGTGGTTACAGAAAAGGAATTACCCCTGAAGGAAAAACATTTTCATGGTGGACATGGCTGAGAGATATAATATTTTTAAATAAAATGAATGGGGGGGGGAGGGAGCCAAACCATAAGAGACTCTTAAAAACTGAGAATAAACTGAGGATTGATGGGTGGTGGGAGGGAGGGGAAAGTGGGTGATGGGCATTGAGGAGGGCACCTGTGGGGATGAGCACTGGGTGTTGTATGGAAACCAATTTGACAAAATTTCATATTAAAAAAAAAAAGATTCCACATATAAGAAAAAAATCACTATGTTGTAACCTGAAACTAATGTAACATATGCCAACTATACCCATATAATATTTTAATTAATAAAAATTCAAATATTAAAAATGAATAAAAGGACATGAAAAATGAAAGAAATAACAAAATTAAGACTTTATTTCAAAATACATAATATGTAAATACTTTTTTTTTAAAGACTAACAATCTGAGCTCATACCTAATTTCTGAATTTGTATCTTCGGAAATATTGAAATATTTTGATCCCTAAAAATAAGTTTAGGTCATTTATGGTTGAAGTCCAATTTCATACTTTATATGTAGATTTGATATTTAACTTAATAATTCTGCTCAGCTAATGTATTTTCAGCATTCCACATTCTGTGCTCCAAAAAATTAGTAAATTTTCATTCCAAATGTAACTGCAAGAAGTATAAGGAAAACATTAAGAAATAACGTGGGATTTGGTCTCCATAATATACAAATGAAGAAACTGCTTACTACTGGCTGAGTCAGTCACATAAGAATTGAATCGGTAACTTAAGAATTGTAAAGAAAACTGTATAATCTCTGGATTCAGACACGGTTGAATTCAAATTTTGGTTCTTTTGCTTAATTCCTGTGTGATGGTGTTTTAAGTTACTTACTCTTCTCAACTCTGTCTTTTCATTTATAAAATAGGGATAATGCATGAATTTCAGAATTGCTATGATTAAATGAAATAATAACTGTATAGCAGCTAATACGTGGCTCAATAGAATTTGTCATTACTATTAACTTCCTATCTCTGACAGGAATAATAATAATAATAATAATAATAATAATAATAATAATATATTTTTCCAAATTGCATACTTAGCAAATCATCTTCAAACTAAGATAGCATAGGAAGGTTTGCTTGACTTTGTTTTCCTTTGCACACCATTAATAGCAGATTGAATTTTGGTAAGGAAGTTTCCTATTAATGTAGTTTCTTAATTTGTTTAACATGTATAAAATATGTCATCCAAACACAGAGGTAATTATGTTACAATTGAACATGATGAATAGCAGAGAAATGAAAGTAATACAAACTTCAGAAATGTTTTGTGTTGTTAGAACACTAACCAGCAGGAAGATGCTCTATTTTAGGTCTGCTATCATTTCAAATCATCCAGGCAGAACTCAGAGGTCTGAGAAACGTCTTTCCATGCATTTTCCACTCTTACAGCTTTATATTGAGAGAAATAGTTCTATTTTCTTGTCAATGATAGTATCCAGTTGCTAAAATATAATTACTTGCAAACAGTCTTTAAGAGTTATTTTTCACCTTATAGGAAAAAGAAATATCTGTGCTATGCCCATTTACTTACACATAAAATAATAAATTTCCATTAGGAAAAATAAAAAAAAAATGCTTGGTCACAAGAGTCAGTCTTTGTTCTGCACATTACTTCATTTTATGTTAACAAATTTATTGAGCTAATTCACATACCATGCAATTCACGGATTTCTGCTTTTTACTTCCTGAACAAGATCTACCTAAGATTCCAAAGATAAAAGCTAAATAAACAAATATATATTGAATACTAAATCCACTTAAAAAAAAAGGTCTGGAGTAGAATACAGTAGGTGCTCAGGAGGAGACAAATATTTACAACATTTTTTTCCCTTCAAGGCATTAATGTTTAAGGGAAATAGACATATGTACACAAATATGTAAAATATCAAAACATATATATATATGTGTGTATGTGTGTGTGTGTATATATATATATATATATGTGTGTATATATATATATATGTGTGTATATATATATATATATATATATAGAGAGAGAGAGAGAGAGAGAGAGAGAGATTATTTTTAGTGACTAATAATCAAATACCTGGCACAAAAACTGAGTTAGGAATTTGAGGGAAAAATACATATTTCACAATAGGTTAGTCAATGAGAATTTCCTAGATAAGATTTATGTTGGGAGTTTAAAGGAAGGAAAGGACGAGGGTATCTTACCCATCTTCCTGAGTGAAGATGAAAGAAGGCATAAAATCATGAACAGAAGCAAAGGAGTGGAAAATAAGAGGACATCCTCAAGGAACAGTATGAGGAAAAAACCCAGTTCCTCTTGAGGAAAACTATAATATATTCTCCGACTAGGATAGTCATGAGTAAGATTGTTAGCCAGCACTTCCACAAAAACCACAGGATGTATAGCAGTTTCCTGAAATATTGCATTTTCACAGGAGTGAGCTAATTGAAAATGATTGTCATTTTTTAAAAACTCGGATATGCAGATACACTAAATATTATCTTCTAAGTCATTTTAAGTGTTTCAAAAATGCACAAATTCCATGCATATGGGCTCATTCTCTTAACCATTTGAGTTCTTGAGTAAAGAAACTGGAGTATTGAGAATTGAAGGAGATGAGGCTGAGGAGACCCATTGGATTCACCTTGGGGAGGAACTTGAGTGCCAGGTAAGTAGGTGGACTTCACTCAGTAGTTTTGAGAAGCCTTTGAAAAAAGCTAAACAACTAGGGAAACGTGAAAAATAAAAGTACTTTAGGAAATTACAATGGCAACTTAATATACAGGATGGATGAACTAAGAGAGATTATAGGCTGAGACCAGCTTAGAAGATGCAAACACCAATGATTTATTGAGAGTCACACTGTTGTGAGAGCCAGTTCTGTGATCTGATTCATAAAAACTAGGGTTCTTTCTTCTCGACTGTTAAAGATTAGAGAACTCATTTCATTGGGCCCTACAATTACTAATTTAAAATCTAACAACTGTTGGTAGTCAAAGGGAAATATTACAAAGGCAGTAGCCTTGCCTTTAAGGAAACACAGTGACACTAAATGAGTGATAGTGCTGTGCGCCTGGGTGGCGCAGTCAGTTAAGCATCCTACTTCAGCCAGGTCACGATCTCGCGGTCCGTGAGTTCGAGCCCCGCGTCAGGCTCTGGGCTGATGGCTCAGAGCCTGGAGCCTGTTTCCGATTCTGTGTCTCCCTCTCTCTCTGCCCCTCCACCATTCATGCTCTGTCTCTCTCTGTCCCAAAAATAAATAAACGTTGAAAAAAAAAATTAAATGAGTGATAGTGCCATGTTATTTTTAAACTGTTATTTCTAAACGAATGGAAAATATTACCCACTAATAATCTGTGTTGAATATTAGAAAAAAGTGCCTCCCAAATTTTATCAGAAATCATTCAAGAAATACATCTCATTTTATATGAGACATTAAAGTAGAGCCAATCATAAGCTACCCTAAGTCACAAATGTTCATATGGTCATCTATTTTAAGAAAAATATCAGACAATGTTTTGAAATCATTCTCAAAAAGTTAACTATTCCCTCAAAAGGTGGTAATGTTTTTAAGCATTCCTGGCAGAATATTTAATGAGCAGTTTAGCTGTGGTTCCTTAGCAGAATGAAGAGGTCTTGGAATGGTGAAAACTATGAGGAAGTAAGTGGTAAAGTCACATTTCTGCTCAGGAGGATCTCTGTTATAACCACATAAGTCTTCTGCCATATTTAATTCTCTCCATTTCTGTAGATAGTAAAACATTCTTTCACAGGAAGTAAAGAAGCTACCATGAAAGTAAAAGGCCTTAGGGTACCACATCAGGCCTAAGTTTCCCTTGATGATAAGTCTGTTATTTGGGGCTTTTATTCATTCATCTTCTTTGGGGCATGGAACGTTGTTTCATAAGATATCAATTTCTTGAAGCTGCCAGGACAGCTAGGACAACATATATTCTGGCTATTTCTTTTTTACAAAGGCTTACATCATGATGTATGGTGAAATCCCTGGTTGAAAATGTGGAATGTTTATATACATTTCTGAAGAGTGGTAAACTATCTAGTTTCCATACTCCTGTATTAATTTTCCACTCAAATCATCCAAGACTCAAATCTCATAATCCCCAAAGCCTATGCAGCTGAGAGTGGAATAAAGTGGGCCAGGGATGCCTGGGACTAGTTTCTGCTCTTGGTTCTTCCCTTGTGCTTCCCTTCAGATGGTCTTTCCAGAAGATATAAGTATCATTAACTCCTGGAAATCAGTTCTTCCTTCAAAATGGTTACAAGCATAAAACCAGAAGTGTGCTAATAATATCAAAGGGATATTCAAGTTAAAGAGGGTTTTATAGGCGATGTATATATTCATAGGACATTGTTAGGTGACACAGGAAATTGGGAAATCTGTTATCTTTCTGTAGTCCAAATATTTAAGGATAGATTATAGAAACATGTAGGAAAGAGTTGTAAACTACTATAGTACAATGCCAGCTTTTTGTCAGATTTTAAAAGTGTATGAAGTACTGACAATTGTTATGATTCATATTTAATATTTTCAAAGGCTATATAATTGATGTATCTGAAAATTTGTCACTTAATTTTCAACATAATATGTATACTTTGACAAGTAAATTTAGGTGTTCAGAAAGTAAACAAAAAGCAACCAAATTTCTTCAGGATTCACAAGAGCACATGTATTTGAGTATTACTAATCATAATATGAAGGAAACTTAGTTAAAACTCAGATTTCAGATAATACCATTTCCATTTTAAAAGGCTTCTTTGAATGAATAATAGAGAAGGAAAAGACATACAATTAAAATAATAAAATACAAAATATATTTTAAATTCTATAAAATGTATGTGGATACTTACATGCTTCCAGAAAAAAAATATTTTACAGGAAATACAAATAAATAATAGATTTTACTACATAAACATCTGAATTTTTTAACCTAAAAACACTGTAAAAATTAAGTGCTGGCTGAAAATGGCAAATGAAATATATATAACAAATGGCAAAATGTCTAATAAAAAACTTTTACGAACCATTAACAACCAAAAAAATGAATATTCAATATGAAAAAAGACAAAAGAAATAAGTTCACCTAAAAACAAATTCCAAAAATATGGAACTAAAGTTCAACTTTATTAATATATTTTTTAATTTAAATAAGGAGTTAACCATTTTTAAATATAGTAAATTGGCAAAATTTAAAAAGTAGTGGGGGGTAGAATTTTAGTGCCTAGTATTGGCAAGACAGAAGGAACATTTTTAGGCACCACTGAAATGTGAATTAAGGTCAGTGTCTGAATAGACAATAAATAATATTTGTCAGGAGCAAAAAATGACCATGATTTTTTATCTATTCCCATTCTAAGAATATTCTAGAAAATTCTAGTAAGTTATAAAATATCAATATATTACTTTAATACCAGAAAAGCTGGAAATTTTTAAATTGTCCAATACCAGATGATAGGTTGAATAAATTAGAATACATCTTGTAACAGATCAATAGTCACCAATGAAAAATTATTCTTGGACAGAGTCAAAAAATTATTTTTGACTATGAACAAAAACGTATGGTATATCCTTAAGAGACAAAAATAATATAAACATGTTCTTAGTATAATTCCGATTTCAAATATGAGTGTAGCTTGCTAAGATATTCACAGATCCTCACGCCTTTGGGGTTTATCCTTCTGTTAATTATGGAATGGAATGTGAAAATGAAAGTATTTCGGGGGTTCCTGGCTGGCTCAGTCACCAGAGCATGCAACTCTTGATCTCAGGGTTGTGAGTTTGAGCCCCACATTAGGTGTAGAGATTGCTTAAAAACAAAATATTAAAAAAAAAAAAAAAAAGAAAGAAAAGAAAAAAGACATAAAGGAACGATTCTGGTTTTAGTTCCAGGTAAAACCCCCGGACAACTATGTAGGATCACCATGCAGATTTGTAAAGGTGGGTACCAAGGGATACTGATCCTCGGGTTGAAGAGATTAAAAGGCCCAGGATTACAGATTAGAAGATGATTGAGAGAGGTTTGCTGAGGTGTGGTGAATCACCCACGTACAATATGGAGAAGTGGGGGTGCTTGCCCCCAAATCATGCTTAGAAGAGGGACTGATGGAGACATGCAGAGTTTAACATATGAACTTACTATTTCAGAGGACATCGTGAACTTTTATCTGCCTCGCATGTAAGACTGATGGGGTTCTTGAGCAAATGGTAAGAAAGAATTCTTAACACCTCTTTGGTGCAAATAGGTGATTTTGTTAAAGCACGGGGAACAGGACCCATGGGCAGAAAGAGCTGCACTGGGATCGTATGGACTGACTGATTATATACTTTTAAATTAGTGGGGGTTAGGGATAGCGTAAGTCTCTAAAGAATTTGCAAGCAAGGCTTTCAGGACTCTGAGGGACTACTGTGAAAATAAGAGTTACTTTTAGTCTTTAATAAAACCATAAAGGAAGTAACGCTGCCATGAGTTGCTTGAGGAAGGTCACACTCTGCCTGTTTCAGGTGTCTATCAGTGGGCTCCAAGCTGTGAGGAGATTTAATTTAAGCTACTTTTCTCTTGCTTTTGTTTCCCTTATTAAGACCTCCAAAGTGCCAGAACCTGGCTAGCTGGCTTGTTTCTCTGATAGCAGATCGAACTACAGTTGATGGCATCGGTCAGCTTGCACTCCTAGAGTCTTTTTGGACAAAAGATGGATGAGTGTTCACAGTGGGACAAGGTGATTGGCATGGCTGCATGATGGTTAACACGGCTGCTCTATGGCAGGGTGAACAGTTGGGTTTCTCAAGGCTGAATAGAGAAGCCAGAGATGAATTTCCTCCCATGAAGGGAACTGTATTTGAGAGATCCACAGCAATAGTTTAGCGTCTCTAAAGAGCCCACCAAAAGTGCCCACAAAAGTGAGCGTCAGCTTTAAAATTCTTTCTAGTCCAAGAACACTTCATAACAAGACTGGAAAGAAAAGTAGGACTTTTCCTGCCCCTTTCCACCACCCTTTGTCCACCCACAACTCTGGCAAGGATGGGAACTGAGACTGACAAGATGAGGGTGGAGATATTACAGAGCAAGTCAGCAAAGAAGACCGGGAGGCATCCTTCATGGAAATTTAAATTTTTGTTATACTAGACAAGACATATTAATTACTATATTGCTTTTATGATCAGAAAATGATTGTAAAAGTAATAAAACCTCTTTGAAATTTCACCTCGGGCCAAGAAGAAATTAGCCTCAAATAATAAAATTTAAGTGTCAGCAAGATACAAATGTAGTTGCTTTTACATTGCATCAGACAACTCATGCTTATTCAGTGTAGCTGTTATTTACAAATGGTCTTCATCCCATGTGCTTTGGAAAATCTAGCATTCACCTGTCTCTCCACCAACACCCCCCTCCCCAGTATCTCTAGGAATTCTCTAGATATCTATGATGCATTCTTGTTCCTGTCTAATTCTTTGTAATTGCTTTTTTCTCTCTGCCCTACACTAACCCAAATATTATAACACTTCCCTTGATATTTGAAAAATACCCCCCACAAAGTCAGTTAATGTTTAATAGACTCTTGCTGATAATTTGGGGTTATAGGCAGGGAGGAGTTTTCTGTGTAGAACAAAAGTTAGTTTGAAATTAAATATTAGACATGACAGAGTCTAGAAGTTCCTTGGCCACATCCAAGTCATGGAACTTCATTCTGGTCAGTTTCTAACTCTCAAGTTGCCCACGCTTAGCTTTGTTGCTAATTTTTATACTCTTAGGATACCCTTTTTAATGTTTCCTGACTCTTCTTGACATTAATTGTGGAGCTCAAATCAGATTACTTAACATCTCTTGTCTTACTTTCCTTATATACTAAACAGGGGTACTTTTAGTAGCTAGTTTTACTAGACTAAATGGGTTGACACATATAAAGAAATTCACAGAGTGCTCAGCACAAAATATATATCAAAATGCTCAAAGGTAATAAAGTAACTAAAATAATAATTTAAATAAAGTACTTTGGATATTCTACTCATTGTTATTATGCCCTAGAGAGTGAGGTTGTATGAGTTAATTCCCTTTCTCACATGAAGACAATTCCTCAAAGTATTTTTCTAAATGAAAGTTCTTATCCTAATAGAATACATTATGTCCTTGAAAATAATATTTTTCTTTCCAGCATATTTGTATAAAAAGATTGGTAGAAGATATACTAAAATATTAGATTATGTATTTCCAGGCATAATTATATGAAAGGCTGTTTAATTCTCCATGCATATTGGATTTTATAGCTAAAATCTGAATTACTTTTTTAAAGTCAGAGATCTTATTCATGTTCATGCCTTGGTAATAATTTCAAGGATATAGGCAATCAGGAAGCTTAATCAAAGAAGGTATGGGACTTTGAGGGTGGCTTTTTAGGACCCCTCCTCCTGCTGAGTGTGGCTTTTTAGGACCCCTCATCCTGCATGAGATGTTCACTCTTTGGCTCAGAGGAATAGGTAATGCAGCTGAACCTTACCTGAAGACCTCATCTAACACGGCAGAGTGAGTGTTCCATTCATGAAATATCTCCATCTTATATCCCAGTTTATATGCCATTTCTTAGGGAGTCATACCTCATAAATCCATAGATTCTGTGTTTATTTACTCTAATATTTATCCAGGAATATCCTATTAAAAACTTTATATAGGTGAAGACTTAACATCCTAGCAAATATCATTCCCATACCTGGAGGTAGAGTTATAATGTCCACAGGAACATTAGTCTGAATCCTCAGTCTTCCTTTCTTTCCCTGGGGGCATTCTCCTTGTGTCTGGGGGAGAAATGGATTACTGGCTGGCTGCTTTAACATCTTCCACCAATTCTCTCTGACCTCAGTTACTATTACTTTGCCACACATTTCTCGTTGTTATTCTTTGTCTTACTCCATTTTCTTTAGTATTTCAAAGAAAGAATAGTGTTTATAATGCCTTGATGACCACCAAGATTTGATTTGAAGGTCCAATGAGGAGTAGGAATAAAGCATGTTCATAGTGACTGTATTTTTTTAAAGGTCTTTTGAAATCCTTTTGCCTTCTCTATGACTGTTTATCTTCAATTGTGCACAGTTGTTTGAACCTTGTTGTATGATCTGATGGAGACATTTAATTGAATGTGCAATGTTTCTAAAGTCCAGTTCACTTCCTCTTCTGGATAATGAATTGTAACGTGTTCTATATCAATCAGAGGTTCAGCTCAGCTTTCCAATGCATTACTTTCTTCTGGGGATCATCATTTGCATAAGTCTGGTTTTCACTTAATTCTACCAATGAAGTTACAAACCCTCTAGCATACCATGTTGCTGCGGCAGAGGCTTATACAACATTTGACACATTCTGCATTAATAAAACTAGGAGTAGTAACCTTCAGGGCCGTGTGTTCCTTCTTTTTTTTTTTTTTTCCAGATTACAGATTAATGACCCAGTCTTTTTCCAGAGGAAAGAATTCCAAGGATTTTTCTCTCAATGTTGACTATGTATTAATCAGGACCAGATCTGAGAGAGTGGAACTGACCAAGTTCGTCTTCCCCACTCCAGTGCTTCCAGACTGGTTTCTCTGTCCTCAGGAAACCAGGATCTAACAAAGGCTCACTCATCTGTGGGTGTCTTCCCAATTCAGCCCTCTCCGCGTTTATCCCACTGTGGCTGGAAGGGGCTGAGGCCAGCTCATGGGCCCCTGCTGGTCCCACAGCCATATGAGGTCGGTCTGACTCTTCTCTGGTGCACAGGTGGGTGAGACTCCTCCTCCAAATGTTTTGGCCTTTGGTGCTGGTTACCACAGCTCCCACAGAAGCACTTCTGTTGGCAGACGGATGCTGAATTTTAGTTGTTAGAAGGGCATCTTATGCTTTCATGATGCTGATATCCTAAGGTCATATATTTGAAAGTGCTTTGAAAATGCAAATATTAGGCATTATTACTGTCTCATAATTATTGCCAGTGATTCACACCCGGCTCGACCATGTGTGTTTCCAACATTTCTGGCCTTGCCATTTTCCCTCTCTCTCCTTTTCAATTATTTTAGCAATCTAAGTTGTCATAAATTAGTGACTTTAGTAACTACGATTACCCTTTAGTGATAATCATCAGAGTTTAGTTTAGGTCATCCAACATAAATGGAAGCAAATACTGCTACCTTCCTCTCCTTAAATCCTTGTATAAGTACACAGGGAAAAGAAAAGGAAAAAAATGAAGACTAGAGTATAATTAATAATAAATACCACGGTAATAAAGGCAATACTGCAAATCCCAAGAGATGGATGAGCAAAATAGGGAGTAGCGACCACAGTTCACTTTTTTGCGTCTGGCAGTCTATGTAGCCTGTGATTGGTGACGATTTATTACAAAGTTGGTCACTTTAATGAGTATTTGATACACGAATAAAGGTCTAGACTCTTCCTTCAGATGACTCATTCTTTAGATGATCTGTATGAAACAGCACATTTCATATCAAAACTTAATAGGTTAGGGTCTTTATGGATTCTTTGTTAATTGAAATTGGGGGGACATATCTATTTTAGGTAAGATAACACCATTGCTAGCCATTGGATGACTTACTCTGATTGTGAATTTATAAGAGTTTGAATTACCTTATCTGCTTCTGTTCTGTACAGTTGCATTCAGGTAATAACACATTTTTTCCGGATCATAAAAAAACCAAAAATCTGGAAATGTGAAATAAGTTGAAAAATATAGAAAAACACCAACATATACTAATATCAAACCAGTCCATCTCCCACTGAGTAATGCACTGTTAGTGGTTTTTAGCAAATACAATTACAGGAAGGAAAGAATTTTAAATGACTTGCTCTCTTGATTTCTCTTCCTGAAGACCCAGACCCTGTTTCTACAGATAAGCATAAGGGTCTGGATAAGCTCTGGCAACTTGGGCTCTAAATGGAGCTGATGCAGTTTAACCTACATCTGTGTTCTCCCCAGGGTCAAAGATGAAGGAATGATAAAGCTCACAACCAAGTTATTTTACTAATCACACGGATTTCCATGTAGAAATAAACAATACAAGATAAATTAGTGTTAAGATGGCTTATAATTAATTACTCAACTTGTAAAATACTAACTTAAAAAATTTAGACTTTGTTATTAAAAAGACATTACACATTTTCAGTGAAATATTCTGAAACTATTGAACCATCTATATGGGTAGACTATAAATCTGCCTTCTAGAAACTGGTATACACAAATTTCTTAGTCCTTATATTATTTCATCTACAGAATTAATATGCACAGAGTATACTTTAATTCTAGACTTAAAGATATTCAATCAGAGATTGATTTAAAGCATTTTAATCAACTGTATAGAACTTTTAAGTGTCCAGTGAAAAAGATGCCAGAAGCAGGAATACCAAAGGGCAATTTTCCTTGGTGTATTAAACTGAGATAAGTGGATCCCCCTAGAATCAATCAGGACCTGGCTTTTCTCTGTCTCACTCACTACAGTAATACTAGGGGTGATGATGTTATCCCCAAAGTTATACTATTATAGGTTAACCTAATAGCCAAAGCTGTGGCCTCACATACAAAATTTTACAATTATGTGTCAGGAGGAAGTAACACTTAAATATGACAGGTTCCTCCTTTACCCTCTATGTGGCGTGTTGGCATGTTACCTTGCCAAATATAGTCATCAAGCCAGTAATAGGAATAGTGAAATCCATGTTGGCTCCTAAACCAAAATCTTATTTTGGTTTATCAATAATACATTAGAAGAAGAGGAAAAGAAACACTCACCTGTCCAACAACTGACATGGAGTTTAAGTTAATACACGGGAAGGTTTTGAAAACCTTGTTCCATCTCAACCTTCCAAACACTGTTATCTCAGCAGATATGGTTGCTCTAAGCTGGAACATAAGAAAAACAGAATGTGAAAATATAAAGCATTATGTCTTATGAGATATTTCCCCCAACATATTTTTCAGCTCTAATTGAATCTGTGGGCAGAGGTTTCTTATCAGTGATATTTAGTGACCTACAGTGTTGTCATGCAGTTTTCATTTATATTTACAGCATTTCCTTGCCTTGGATACAAATATCTTTAAATATTTGTGTGAATGCTTTTCTTTTGGATACTTTGAAGCAATTTTTATCAAGCTAGTAGGTATTCTCAGTGTCAGGCTCTGGACCCAGACATTTTCAGCTTGACTCTGTATGGTAGAGTATATCTAGTCTTACTCAGATTCCATTCTTTTTTCTTTTCTCCTAACCCTCACCCCATCCCACACTCACTTTCTTTTCATTTTGCATTTTTGTTTGGGCTTAGGGACATTAAACATAGAAAGGCAGAGATGAGCTTTAAAAATTAGAGGAAAGGGAAGAAATAAAATGGCAAAATATTGGAGGAAAATGATCCCCTTTTATTGGTTTATGTTTATATACTTGTTTTGTAGTAATTTACCTTGTTTACTTACTGTTTGTTCCCTGTACCTGAAATAGAGAAAACTATCCAAAGTTGAGTATTTGAAATGAATACTACATATCTTGATCTCCATGCAGTATTTATAAGAATAAACATGCTCCCCTAAAATGATACAGATATGTAGTTGGTGAAAGACAGAAAAATGCAGAGTAATAATGAGGTCGTTAATGTAAACTGGGGTCTGATTATCTTGCCAATTCAAAGTCCATGAAATTACTTACCCCCCCCCCCAAAAAAAAAGAATATGGGAGCTCAATTGTGTTCTATCAAATTTATTTCCCTTTAAGGGCACATATAACGTTCTGTGCAACCAGTTGCAGAAAACAACGTATGCAGAAAAGAGTTAATGAGCAGGTCAGAGCCTGACATCTTTAGAAAGGACTGTTGTAAGGTCTGCCCTTGGTTAGAGTCTGGGAACTTAAATCAGAAACAGTTCCCTATACTGACATAAAGTGTCCATAAGTGACTGAAGTGGCTCATTATACCTAATCTGTTTGTACAGACATTGTTCATGCTGCACATGTACTTTCCATCTGGGAGTCTAAAATTTTGATACTGCTTGGAGGAAGGTACCATGTGACCATTCTCCAATTAAAAACCTAGGATGCTGAGTTTCTAATGAGCTTCCCTGGTAGACAACACTTCACACATGTCGTCAAACTCATTGCTAGAGGAATTAATCTCACTGTGTGACTCCACCGAGGGAGACTCTTAGAAGCTAGTTCCTGGTTTCCTGCAGATATTACCTTATGTGCTGTATTATTTGCTGATTTTATGTTGTATCCTTTTGCTGTAATAAATATTGGCTGTGAATATACTATATGCTAAGTCCTCTGAATTCTTCTAGTAAATCACCAAACATGGGCATGTTCTTGAGGACCTCTGATACACAAGGTTGACTGAAATATCTACATGAAGATATATTGATTCTAAATAAAAATTTGTATTGAATATATGTGAATGAAATTATGTTAAGTAAAACCAAGGCAAGTAGCATAGACTTCTTTTAAGAGATTCACATATAGTGTCTATCTCTGCATACAGAAGTATATAAAAAGAATATTCAATTAACAGAGTCAAAGCAGAATAAGGAATATACAAAAAACTTATTTCTATGGGAGTTTTGAAGATATAGACACCTCATCTTGTTTCAATTGCCAGGAAAGCTGAAAACCTGTTAAGTTAGCCTTAAAGGAACAAGTAGGTTTTGACAGGTTATGATATCTAGAGACAGGAGAAAAGGGGAATTTTGGAAGGTTTCCCTTACAGAGTTTCTCTTGAAACCTTGCAAATGAGTATGAGGTGTTATGAAAAAGTGAAATATAGAACCTATTGAGGAAATAAAAAATAATAATCGTTACTTAGGACACAAAGTGTACATTTCAAATCTCTTGGTACAAATCCTAATAATTTGAATGATCTATATAACTCATTTCCATGCAACATTCATGGATTATTATAGAAGGACCATCAAAATTCCATAGTGTTTTAAAAGTATTCCTCTTAAACTCAGGCACAGAACTGACTTATGTTCTATTGGTTTCTAATTATGCTTTTTCTTTTCTAGCTCTCCTTTGTTCAGGTCCATCATGAGTGAGAAATGGGACTCAAACTCTTCAGAAAACTGGCATTATATTTGGAGTGTCAATGGCACAAAATATCACCTATACTCAGATATCAATATTACCTATGTGAACTACTATCTTCACCAGCCTCAAGTAGCAGCAGTCTTCATCACTTCCTACTTTCTCATCTTCTTCCTGTGCATGGTGGGAAATACCGTGGTTTGCTTTACTGTAATGAGGAACAAGCATATGCACACAGTCACTAATCTCTTTATCTTGAACCTGGCAATAAGTGATTTACTGGTTGGCATATTTTGTATGCCTATCACGCTCCTGGACAACATCATAGCAGGTATGTTGACATGTGTGCTGTACAAGGATGATATGTTTGTCCCACATTCCTGTACCCATGGCAGGGTCATCCATTCATTTGCAAATATTTATGGAGTTCCAAGAACTTCTCCAGGTACCTGCCCTCATACATTCTAAAGGAGGAGAAAGACAAACAGATGGAGGATAAGTAGTCAAAGAACAGTAGGAATTATGGATAAAAATAAAGCAAGTGACAGAGATGAAGAGTGGAAACTGTCGTTTTTATAGAGTTCACTGAAGGTAATCAGAGAATGAGATCTAACGTTTTTTTACTGATGATTTTAAATTTGCTTAATACAGTTCAGGGCACATAGAATGTAGTAAAAATATTGGGAATATTCTACACTGTAGAGTTCAAGGAACTGGTACAGTCTGGTTTCAAATGATATAACGTCTTCAGTCTAACAGATGCTGGGTCCCTCTTGTGGTTAGCTAGGGAGATTTCCAATAGTTTTTGAGGGAAGCAGCAGTCCCGTGTACCACAAAAAGTGGTAGTTTAATCAGTGGCAATGTACATATGCAATATGAGTAACTTAACACTGCATCAGTTAGGGTGCTGCCCTGGAGTCCTTGTGGCCTGTCTTGCTACTTCTCTAGGGCTACATCATACACTCTGGAAGTGCAGGGGCAGTGGATCTCCTGCTCCCAGAACAATTTTGGCACATGATACCTGCTTAATTGTTGTAGACTCCAACTCGAAAGCTCTCTTTGGCCAGCAAAAGAGCAGACTCAAGATTAAAACGAGAGATGGCTAATGTCCGGGAAAAGACAAGAGCCCCAATAAGGGTCCTTGTCCCATATTTATTCAAATCAGAAGGCTTGCAAACGTGATGGTCGTGTACAAAGAGACAAAGAAACTAGGAACATTAACTTGGGGACATGATGGGGAAAGGGGGATTTTGAAGATATACAGTGTTTGGGGTTTGGGTCAATATAAAACAAAATCCAGGTGCCAGGCAGATGGGTAGATAGTTGTTAATGGCAGACAGGAGGCGTCATGCCTGTTTATCTTTGCCAGCCTAGGGGATGAGACAGATGGGGCATAACCTCAGGTTAACAAGGCCCCTTTTCTTTTGTTAATCATCTCCGCTCTGGGCTGCTTTGCCTGCAGTGCAGCAGTCCACAGTCCAATTCACCAATTTACCTACCCTGGCCCTCTTCTCCTATGAAAGCAGCTTTCTGCTATAGTACGAAATTTGGGGTGCTTTCACCATGAATATCTAATCTTGTTATTCCTATGTATTGGGCAACTTTGTGCCATTTCTATTTCAGGCCTTTGTCTCTATTTTGGGGGGCTCAGCACCCCCTCCCTATTTTGGGATGCCTTTGGACCTCCCTATTCCTGGCACCTTTGTGCCTCCCTATTTTTGGAGTGTCTTTGCACCTCCCTATTCTTGGAGTGCCAATCTGGTGTACCCAAACTTGGGTGTGAGCATTTTATGGCTTTGTATTTCTTTATGCCTTGTTAACCCATTGGTGTAACCCTGGGGGATTCCTAAGCTTATCCCCCACACTTAATAAATATTTGTTGTATTAATGAGTGAGTGGTATTCATGAGAGATACTCATATTCCAAATATGTATAAGAAAAAATGATACAATAGGAACATATCAAAAATATTTAGAGTAGTGTGAGCCCTGTCATAGGTCCTACCCCTTCATTCAAGATCAGTGCACTGAAGAATAAGAGGTTTATCTTTAGAGATGACATCTGTTGCCTTCCTTTCTCTGCAGTGGGAGCAGGGAGAGTTTAAGAATGCCTCTTCTAGCATCTGTACTGCATAGATTCTGTGTTTTTTATGTACTTATTTTTAAAAATAATTTATATTTTTAACAAAAAGGAATGTGCATTTAAAAAAAATTTTTTTAATGTTTATTTATTTTTGAGGGAGAGAGAGAGAGAGTGCAAGCAGGGGAGGAGAGAGAGAGGGAGACACAGAATCTGAAGCAGGCTTCAGGCTCCGAGTTGTCAGCACAGAGCCCGATGTGGGGCTCGAACTCACGAACCGTGAGATCATGACCTGAGCTGAAGTCAGATGCTTAACTGACTGAGCCACCCCAGGTGCCCCAAGGAATATACATTTTTAAGACACTGGGCTAGGCAAAAAGAGAGCAAAACAGTTGATTTAAATTATTGTTATCGCTCTCAAGAAACTTACTTTTCCAGTAAGAAATGTTCTCACTATCTCGCCCTATAAATATTTATAAAGAAATTATTATCTAAACTCTTCCTTAATGTTACCCTTCCTTATCCCTGATTCTCATTCGCAGGAGGCAGCCACATTCAACACCTTGCCTTTATTTTTGGTATTTATTCTCATGTTTCTAAATAACATATTTCCATTATAAAAGGTATTATCTTCACACTGTGGGAGATGTGATGTAGTTCTTCTAATCTTCTACCACAAGAGGTATTTCCCCCAGCAGCCTCCACTGAAATGACATAGAGCAAAAGAACATAAATTCACAGAAACTGCCACATACTGCTGAATGTGAAGGTGGGAAAACAGGATTGGCTGGAATTGTGTACACATGCAATCTGATGCATTTATATAGACACACAAAATCACATTCACACTCTTTACCTCCTCTCATTTTCCCAACATTATTATAATTTTTAGTTGTCAGTATGCAGAATATATGTTCCTATTATTTGTATCTTAGCTCTGCTGAGGCATGAATGTTAATACAAGAAAATTCCCCAGGATTAAGCACATGCTATTTTTGATTGAAAGGACTATGATATCAATATGAAAGAGTGCTGTGATATCAATTTCTTTTTTCTTAGATTTAATAAGGGCATCGTATTTTTTTTATTAAAAAAAATTATTTTTGTAACGTTTATTATTGAGAGACAAACATAGAGCATGAGCAGGGGAGGGGTAGAGAGAGGGGGAGACACAGAATCTGAAGCAGGCTCCAGGCTCTGAGCTGTCAGCACAGAGCCAGATGTGGGGCTTGAACTCAGGATATGTGAGATCAGTGACCTGAGCTGAAGTCAGTTGCCTAAACAACTGAGCCACCCAGGCACCCCAGGGGCATTGTATTTTGATTTGCTTAGTTGGGGGTATGTACCTGTAAGTAATATAACCTCAACCTCCCCTGGTTAATTTCTTGTCAATACCTTCAGCCATGTCAGGTAACTTGTGAATTGCATCTTTTTTTTCTGGAGATACCCTGCTGGTGCTCTCTACCCTTTTGTTTCTATTCAGACATACTGCTTTTTAGGCATGGAGCTTAGCTGCTAGTGCTCTGGGAAGTCCCTTCACTGAGACCCTAAGGACTCTCTTTACTACTCTTTGTGTTCAATCCCCTATTTTCCAGAACCATGTCTTCTTTCTTGGTTTATTTCTCTGTTAGTTTCCTGAGAAAGTGTGCATTAAGATTAAAAAAAGAAAAACCAGGGGCACCTGGGTGGCTCAGTCGGTTAAGCATCTGACTTCGGCTCAGGTCATGATCTCAAGGTCTGCTGTGCTGACAGCTCAGAGCCTGGAGCCTGCTTCGGATTCTTTGTCTCCCACTCCCTCTGACCCTCCCCCATTCATGCTCTGTCTCAAAAATAAATAAACGTTAATTTTTTTTTAAAGAAAAAACATTTGAGATCTTGTTTGTCTGCAGTTATCTTTATTCTGCTCTCTCTCATACCTGATTATGGTTAGCTGTATGAAGTATTTAAGACTGGACATTTTTCCCCCTCAGAATTTTAACAGAGTTGTCTATTATTACTGCTGGGAAACCTGATATTACTGTTGAAAAACCTAATGATGTTCTTCTTTTATCATCATTTGCATTTTGAAAACTTGGGGCTTGTCTTCATCCTCAGTGTTCTGAATTTCAGGCAATTATGCTTTCCATAGGTCTTTTTATTTTTCATGTGTTGGACACAAACCAGGTTCTTTCAATCAGAAACAGAATGCTCCTTAATCCTGGGGAATTTCTTGCATAATTCTCATCCATTTTACTTTTTTCAATTCATATTAGTCAGATATTAGAGGTTCTGGGTTGCCTTTTGTTTCTTCATCTTTCTTGTTTCTGTTCCTTATTGTTCTTTTTTCAAAGATTTTCTTAGTTTTCTCTTCCAGACACTATATTGAATTCCACATTTCTGCTCTCATGTTTTAAATTCTTTGACCTATTTTATTTGCTGCATGTTTCCTATACTATCATGTACATTTCATCAATAAAATGTGTTATATCTCTGAGGTTTATTTTTATGCTTTTATTTTAATTCCAGTTAACAGGGTTATATTAGTTTCAGCTGTACTGGTGATTCAAATGGTGATTCAAAAATTCCATACATCACCCAGTGCTCATGATAGTACATGCACTCCTTAATCCCCATCACCTATTTCACCCATCCTCCCACCCACCTCCTCTTTGGTAACCATCAGTTTGTTCTGTATAGTTAAGAGTCTGTTTCTTGGTTTATCTTTTTTCCTATGCTAGTTTGTTTTGTTTCTTAAATTCTACATATGAGTGAAATCATATTGTATTTCTTTCTCTAATGGGCTTACTTCACTTAGCATTTTAATCCCTAGCTCCACCCATGTAATTGCAAATAGCAAGATTTCAGTCTTTTTTGCAGCTGAATAATATTCCATTGCACATGCATGTACGTGTGTGTGTGTGTGTGTGTGTGTGTGTGTGTGTGTGACACATCTTCTTTTCCATTCATCAATCAGTGGCTATTTGGGCTGCTACATATCTTGGGTATTGTAGATAGTGCTGCTATGAACATAGGGGTGCAAGTATCCCTTTGAATTAATATTTTTTTATTCTTTGGGTAAATAGTAGTGAGATTGCTGGATCTTAAAGTAGTTCTATTTTTAGCTTTTTGAGGAACCTCTTTACAGTTTTCCAGCACTCTGGAAAACAGTTTGCATTCCCACCAACAGTGCAAGAAGATTCTTCTTTCTCCACATCCTCGCCAATACTTGTTTCTTGTGTTGTTGATTTTAGCCATTCTGACAGATGTGAGGTGATATTTCACTGTACTTTTGATTTGCATTTCCCTGATGATGAATGATGTTAATCAGCATCTTTTCATGTGTCTGTTGGCCATCTGTATGTCTTCCTTGGACAAATGTCTGTTCATGTCATCTGCCCATTTTTTAATGGGGTTGTGTTCTGGGTATTGAGTTGTAGAAGTTATTTATATATTTAAAATACTAACACTTAATTGGATATGTCATTTGCAAATATCTTTTCCTATTCAGTAAGTTGTCTTTTAGTTTTGTTGATTGTTTCCTTTGCTGTGCAGTAGCTTTTTATTTTGATGAAATCCCTATAGTTTATTTTTGTTTCTGTTTCCCTTGTCTCAGGAGACCTATCTAGAAAGAAGTTGCTATGGCTGATCTCAGAGAAGTTACTGCTTATGTTCTCATCTAGGATTTTTGTGGTTTCAGGTCTCAAATTTAGATCTTTAATCCATTTTGAGTTTATTTTTGTGTATGGTATAAGAAACTGGTCTAGTTTTTCCAGGTTTCTTGAAGAGACTGTCTTTTTTTCCATTGGATATTATTTCCTACTTTGTTGAAGATTAGTTGACCATGTAATTGTGGGTTTATTTCTGAGTTTTCTATTTTGTTTCAGTGATCTATGTTTCTATTTTTGTGCCAGTTTAATACTGTTTTGATTACTACAGGTTTGTAATATAACTTGAAGTCTGGATTTGTGATATCTCCAGCTTTGCTTTTCTTTTTCAAGTTTGCTTTGGCTATTTGCAGTCTTTTTGTGGTTCCATACATATATTAGGATTGTTTGTTCTAGTTCTGTGAAAAATGCTATTGGCATTTTCATAGGGATCACATTAAATGTGTAGGTTGCTTTGGTAGTACAGACATTTTTACAATATTTGTTCTTCCAGTCCATGAGCATGGAATGTTTTTCCCTTTCTTTGTGTTATCTTCTATTTCTTTCATCAGTGTTTTATACTTTTCAGAGTATAGGTATGTCACCTCTTTGGTTAGTTTTCTTCCTAGGTATCTTATTATTTTTGGTGCAGTTGTGAATGGGATTGCTTTCTTAATTTCTCTTTCTGCTGCTTCATTATCAGTGTATAGAAATGCAACAGATATCTATACATCGATTTTGTATTCTGCAAATCTTTTATCAGTCCTAGCAGCCTTTTGGCAGTCTTTCAGATATTCAGTGTAGAGTATCATGTCATCTACATAGTGAAAGTTTGACTTCTTCCTTACTGATTTGGATGCGTTTTATTTTTCTTGTCTGCCTGCCATGGGTAGGACTTATAGTACTATGTTGAATAAAAGTGAGAGGGAACATCCTTTTCTTGTTCCTGGTCTTTGGGGAAAAGCTCTCAGTTTTTCATCATTAAGGATGAAGTTAGCTGTGGGTTTTTCATATATGTCCTTTTTATGTTGAGGTATGTTCCCTCTAAACCTACTTGTTGAGAGTTTTTATCATGAATGGATATTGAATGCGGTCAAATGCTCTTTCTGTGTCTACTGAAATGATCATATGATACTTATTCTTTATTTTATATTATGTTGATTGATTAGCAAATACCGAACCACCCTTGCAACCCAGGAATAAATCCCACTTGATCACTGTGAATGATTTTTTTTAATGATTGTTGGATTCAGTTTGGTGTATTTCATTGAGGACTTTTGCATCTATGTTCATTAGAGATATTGGCCTGTGGTGCTCTTTTTTTGGTATCTTTATCTGGTTTTAGTATCAGAGTAATGCTGTCCTCATAGAATGAATTTGGAAGTTTTTCTTTTTCTATTTTTTGGAATAGTTTGAGAAGAATAGGTATTAACACTCCTTTAGATGTTTGGTAGAATTCACCTTGAAGCCATCTGTTCCTGGGCTTTTGTTGAGAATTTTGTGATTACTGATTCAGTTTCCTTGCTGGTAATTGACCTGCTCAAGTTTTCTATTTCTTCCTGTTTCAGTTTTCGTAGGTTATATGCTTCTGAGAATTTATCCATTTCTTCTAGGTTGTCAAAATTGTTGGCAAATAGTTTTTCATAATAATTATAATTGTATTTCTGTGGTGTTGGTTTCTCCTTTCTCATTTGTAATTTTGTGGCCTTTTTCCTTTTTTCTTATAAGTCTGGCTAAAGGTTTGAAGTAATTTTTTTTATATTTTTCATCTACTTGATTTTTTTTTTCTTAAGTTTCTTTTTTCCTATTTTAGCCACTTTTATATTCGAGGCTTCCCGTCTGTCAATTGCTGCTTAGCTGCTTGCGTTTCAGACTGAGACATGGTGCGGCTTCCTTGGACCTCTGCATGCCTTAGGTTTGAGGTTAGGCCCACTCTTAGCCTCATTAATCTGGCCCATTCGCTGGGAAATCCACAACTGTCAAAAATTGTACATCAGGGGGCGCCTGGGTGGCTCAGTCGGTTGAGCGTCCGACTTCAGCTCAGGTCACGATGTCGCAGTCCGTGAGTTCGAGCCCCGCGTCAGGCTCTGGGCTGATTCCAATTCTGTGTCTCCCTCTCTCTCTGCCCCTCCCCCGTTCATGCTCTGTCTCTCTCTGTCTCAAAAATAAATAAATGTTAAAAAAAAAAATTAAAAATTGCACATCAGTGTTCTTGGAAGGATCACATTCCCCAGAAGGCAATTCTCTGACCTATTGCCATGGGAGTCGTAAGACTGGCTGCTCTGTTCCAGAGCCTAGTGGGTCTCTGGGCAGCAGGACCGCATGCAGAGCATGTATTTTCACTTCATCATTGTGCGTCATTGTGGTACCTGTGGTACCCACCACACTTGCACCTGCTGACTCGGAGTCTAGAGCCCCTCTGCTTTTACTTCCTCAGAGAGTAACCTCCATTCTTCTGCTAGCAGGGGAAGAACAAGTGGCATCTGGTTGTATTTATTCATAATTCAGCCAGTTGTGTCATTTTCCCAGCTTTATTTTCTTTCTGTGTATTCGAGTTCTTTGTTCTCTGGTGCTTTCATTTCAGTGGAATTTAGTGAGGGAGATGAGATAAATCATATGTTCTATTTTTGACCAAAGGCTATTGACACTCCTTTTTGCCTTTTTAATACTGTAAACAGCCAAATATATTTTAGGACTAGGAAAATGTGTTCACTTTTGGTTTCTATTCAGGGGAGTCATTCAAGCATCTATTTTAACATGAGCTGGATAGATGCCAAAATGTTTTTTCTGGTAGACTTGGATCATTTAGATTATTGGGAATATTTTAAATTAGGTACAAATATTTTTAAAAAATAAAGTACAGATCTGTTTAAAAGAAAATGAATGTTATTTTTTTCTCAGGTTTTTAAAATTTATCTTTTGGGAAACGAGAATATTTGCTAGTGGAATAATATGATTACTTTCTTATAATAGCAGGGGTGTTTATATTAACCTGTTATAATAATTTTACTAATTTCTTTTATAAACATTCCAGTAAATGAAGTTTACTTAGAAAGTAATTCAAATGGACTATTTTTGTTTATGCAAAGTGCTCTTTATTCTTGAAATACGTTTTAGTCAGCTCAGGCTACCATAACAAAATACTATAGACTAGGTGGCTTAAGCAAAAGACATTTATTTTCTTTCTATTCCAGAGGCTAGACGTCTGAGATCAGGGTGCTGGCATGGTCAGCTTGTTGGTGAGGGTCCTTTTTTTGGTTTGTAGACAGCTACCTTCTTGCTTTGTGCTCACATGGCCTTTCTTCTGTGCATGCTCCTAGAGAAGAAAGCTTTTTTTTTCTCCCTCTTCTTCTAATGGCACTAATCCCATCATGTGGGCACCACTTTGTGGCATCATCTAAATATAATTACTTTCCAGAGGCCCCACTTCCAAACACATTGAAACTTAAGGCTAGAATATATGAATTTGATGGGAGGGCAGGTAGAGCACAAACATTCACTCTATAACAAAGTACCTCTGAGGTAAATTGTCTCATTACATTATATATGAATAAATATTAATTTTATTTATTCTACATGTGACTCCTATTTCCCATGATTTATGAGGTACATTTTCAAAATTATAAAACCAATATTCTTCCTGTCTTACTCATTTAAAGGGCATTATTGCATAAAGTTAATGGTTTAGGCTCTGGAACCATACAAGTGGGATTGAAATCCTAAGTATGTTGCTAACTAGCTGTGGCAAGGTATGTGATATGTGTGTGTTTATTAGCTAGTCTATATCATGAGGAAGAGAATAAAGCCTTTGAAAGTCTATTTGGGGGATTAGATAAATTAATAGGTACAAAACACTTACCACAGTGCCTAGAATGTTGTAACTACCATAGGAGTTCTGACATTAATAGCACTATACTAAAAACAGCTCTGGAGATATTAATGAAAATAATGGGAAACATTGATTGTTTTCTGGATATCATTTAGGAAATAGTTGCATCAGTCTCGATTTCATGCTTTTCTGTTCTTTTTTTTTGTGAAATTTAAAAAAGTATGATCTTTTCAAAGACTGTTTCAATTTCCCTTTCAGGATGGCCCTTTGGAAGCACAATGTGCAAGATCAGCGGATTCATTCAGGGAATATCAGTTGCAGCATCAGTCTTTACTTTAGTTGCGATAGCTGTGGATAGGTAAGTCAGCACCAACATATGAGTCCAGAGAAAAATTTATTATCTACCAAATTTGGTTATATTTGCCCCAAACTATATCCATAATATCTATCCTTTAAGAGCAAGGTGTATCTATCTACTAAAGGTTCAGTAATAAAACTACTGAAATTTTCATATTTTAGAATTAAATAATTAGGGATGATACGTGTCTTAGTTTGGGCTGCTCTAACAAGATTCCATAGACTTTGTGGCTGAAGCAACAAAAACTTGTTCCTCAGTTCTGGAGGCTGGACGGTTCAAGGTAAGGATGCCAGTATCTTCTGTGTTTAGTGAGAGACCTTTTCTTGGTTTGCAGAAGGCTATCTTCTCCTTAGAGAGCACAAACCCTAGTCTCTTCCTATTCTTATAAAAGGTCATTAATCCTATCATGAGGAACCTACCCTCTTGATCTCTTCTACCTAGTTACTTCCTAAAGGTCATGGCTCCTGATATCATACAACCAAGGCTTAGGGTTTCAACCCTATTCAACGTATGAATTTCTGGGGGACACAAACCTGAAGTTCAAAACAGCATAGTTTATATATTTTTCACACTAGAATATTGAATTTTCTAATGGTGAAAATGTGAAATAAATCTGATATTTCATCCAAATGTTAAGGTAAAATTTAATAATCCATTTACACATATTGTTGAGTGTGCCTGTAATGGGCTGGGTTGTATACCATCTCAAACAAATTAGACAAAGTACCTCCTAAAGAAGTCCACACTCTGGTAGAGGTAGACAAGACACATTAATGAATACTACTCTCTTACATAACAATGGTACAAAGGAGAGAGTGATCAAGTTACTTCTCAGGACAGGGAGTGTTGCATTCACAGAAAAGGTCATATCTGTCTAAATCTTGAGGGGTCAGAAATTTACCTTGGAAAGAAACCGAGGAAAGAGCATCTCTTAAAACAGATATATATATATATATATACGGCAATTGAAATAGGAGGATACTTGTCAAGAGAAGTACAGAGAGATAGTCCAGCTAGAACATGGAAGGGTGGAATAGCACATTAGGTCACAGAAAGTCTATGATAGACCTGGGGCACCTGGGTGCTCAGTCAGTTGAGCCTCTGACTCATTTCAGGTCAGCTTACGATCCCAGGGTCTTGGGATGGAGCCCTGCATCAGGCTCTGCCCTGAGTGTGGAGCCTGCTTGAGCTTCTTTCTTTGTAAAACAAAACAAAACACATGTCTGTGGATCTGTCTTCCATTTGTCCTGAAGACAGCAGGGAGCTGCTACTAACATCTTTTATGTAGGGGAATAATGACTAGATTTTCATTTTAGAAAAACAAGTAGAAAGGATTTAGAGTTGTGTTAAGACTAAAGAAAAGAAAAAGAGTTAAATTTTTGTAACAACTTAGATGGGAGAGGATGTGTGCATGTGTTAAGGCAGTGGCAATTAAGGGATACTTGAGAAGGAAACTGAACAATGTCCTGAAAGATGTCTCCCCAGCCAAGGAAAAGGACCAAAAAGGAACCAACCAGTCAGCAACACATACATGTAGATGAGAGAGTGTTTAAAAAATACAATAGAATTGTTGACATTAAAAAAAGCAAAACAACTAGTAGATCCTATTTTCAACATTAATCTGTTTTTAAGAACCCATCTTATACATCCAGTTTTTTTGGTTTACATGTAAGAAGAATAAAATTTGTATATATATATATATATATATATATATATATATATATATATATATATATATGCTAGCCACCAAATGCCAAAGATATCTTTTTACATTAAAATTTGGAAGCTAATCATTTCCAAATTTACCATATCCTGTTACTACTATTATTTTCTACTACTAACTAGTGCTACTACTAAATTATTTAGTTGTGAATATTTGTAGTACTATATCTTAATTTTACAATTATTTATGTCATCTTTACAGTGAATTAAAAAACTGTAATATCCTTTGTATTTTCTGCTTGAATCTTGAGTTTATCAGGTTTATTTCATTACATTTAGTATTAAGTATCCCTTAATTTCTTTTTCACGGTTTCTAGTATGCCTCCTAATTAGAGATTTAGAAATAAACATTGCTGTTCATTTTTTAAAAATGTTTATTTTTGAGAGAGAAGACTGCGTCTATGTGCACGCACACAAGTGGGAGAGGGGAGAGAGAGAGGATTTGAAGCAGGTTCTGCACTGATAGCAGAGAGCAGAATGGAGGGCTTGAACGTACAAACCTTGAGAACATGACCTGAGCTCAAGTTGGATGCTTAACCAACTGAGCCATCCAGGTGCCCCAACAGGAGAGATACATGGCAATGTCAAGATTCCTGAGTAAAATGGAAAAGGATTGAGTAGACCTACCAAGAGAATTTCAGCAGTGTCTGTCATGTTTTATGTCTTTTAAAAAGTGATGAAAATATGGTCACCTGTGACATACCCTTTGCTATCTGCCTTCCAATCCATATATCATTTCTTTGTGGTTTCAGTTATTTTTTGTAATACAACAAGTCACCTCCCAAAACAAGCCACTTATTTAGTGGCTCATGATGCTCATGAATCTGTGATGTGGGCAGATTCCCTGATTAGGGAAATATACCTTGTCTCTGCTCCACTTGGCATCAGGGAGGGGAGCTCCATAAAATCCCACTCTGATGGTGGTGCCCAGATTGGGAGGACTTAAACAGCTAGGAGACAGAACTGAGTCTTCTCAGGCACTTTATTCCTACTGGTTTTTCTCCACATGGGCTCTATAGCATGACAGCTTCAAGGTACCTGACCTTCTTACATGTAGTCTAAGGCATGTGTGTCCTAAGTGCCAGTGAAAGTCATGTAGTGTCACTGCTACGTCCTATTCATTAGAAGTAAGTCACTAGGGGTGCCTGGGCGGCTCAGTCGGTTGAGCATCTGACTTTGGCTCAGGTCATGATCTCACAGTTCGTGGGTTCGAGCCCCACATCAGGCTCTGTGCTGACGGCTTGCTCAGAGCCTAGAGCCTGCTTCAGATTCTGTGTCTCCTTCTCTCTCTGCCCCTCCCCTGCTCACGCTTTGTCTCACTCTTTCTCAAAAATAAATAAGTGTAAAAAGAAGTGAGTCACTAAAACCAGCTCATATTCATGGAGAAGGGAATTGAATTTGGAGGACATGTTTTCAAACCATCACACCTTCATGTCCATCTGAACTACCTGCATCTGAATGCCTTTCTCAGGGTCAGCTCTTAGAGGAAGCCAAACTAAAAAATCTCCCAAACCTATTTCTCCAGACTAAGTCTTTCTCCTAAATTTCATACTTATATTCAAAATCCCTCCTGGATAACTTCACCTGCATATCCAACAACAAGCACTTCAAAATAGACCCAGAATTGAACTTGTCTTCTCTACCAGTCCCCCACAAAATAAGTAAACAAAAAGTTAGCTCCTTTTCTCATTTTCCCAAATCAGTGAATGGTAGTATCACACATCCAATCTGTTCTTGAACTTTCCTTCTCTCTCCAACTTCTATCTAGTCACTCTTTAAATCCCATAAGTTCTTCACCAAACTCCACACCCAAGAAGCAAATAATCCAGTGAAGAAATGGGCAGAAGACATGAATAGACACTTCTCTAAAGAAGACATCCAAATGGCCAACAGGCACATGAAAAGATACTCAACGTTGCTCCTCATCAGGGAAATACAAATCAAAACCACACTGAGATATCACCTCACGCCAGAGTGGCTAAAATGAACAAATCAGGAGACTACAGATGTTGGCGAGGATGTGGAGAAAAGGGAACCCTCTTGCACCCTCTTGTTAGTGGAAATACAAACTGGTGCAGCCACTCTGGAAAACAGTGTGGAGTTTCCTCAAAATATTAAAAATAGATCTACCCTATGACCCAGCAATAGCCTTGCTAGGAATTTACCCAAGGGATACAGGAGTGCTGATGCATAGGGGCACTTGTACCCCAATGTTTATAGCAGCACTTTCAACAATAGCCAAATTATGGAAAGAGCCTAAATGTCCATCAACTGATGAATGGATAAAGAAATTGTGGTTTATATACACAAAGGAATACTATTTGGCAATGAGAAAGAATGAAATCTGGCCATTTGTGGCAATGTGGATGGAACTGGAGGGTATTATGCTAAGTGAAATAAGTCATAGAAAGATACATACCATATGTTTTCACTCTTATGTGGATCCTGAGAAACTTAACAGAAGAACATGAGGAGGGGAAGGAATAAAAAAAGGTTGGAGAGGGAGCCAAAACATAAGAGACTTTTAAAAGCTGAGAACAAACTGAGGGTTGGTGATGAGTATTGAGGGCACCTGTTGGGATGAGCACTGGGTGTTGTATAGAAACCAATTTGACAATAAATTTCATATTAAAAAAAATCCCATCAGTTCTGGGTGCTAACGGTCTTGAACAAGTCTACTATCTTCCATTGCTTGGGATAGAATACTGAGATTTTTTTTCCTAACTGGTCGTAGTGATAAATTTTATGTGTGACCTTGACTGTTCCATGTGGTACCCAGATATTTGGTCAGACATTATTCTGGGTGTGTCTATGAGGGTACTTTTGATGAGATTAACATTTGAATCAATAGGTTGAGTAAAAGATTGCCCTCCCTACTATTGTTGGCCCTTATTCAATCAGTTGAAGGCCTGTATAGAACAAAGAAGCAAAAAGGCTGACCTTCCTGCAATTAAATGCCTGACTTTTATTGCTGAGACATCAGTCTTTTTCTGTCTTCAGACTTGAACTGCAACATTAGCTCTTCTGGTGTTGTGAGCCTGATAGCTTTTTGGAACTTATATCGGTGGCTATCCTGTTCTCAAGCCCTTAGATGTGAACTGGACTATACCATGGGCTCTCCTGGTCCCCATTTTGCCAGCTGCAGATCTTGGGACTTCTTCCCAAATTGCATGAGCCAATCCTTTATCTTTCTATATATGCATATTGTTGACTCTGTTTCTCTAGAGAAGCCTGAGTAACTTACTGGCCAAATCTAAACTCCAGCATGATTTTAGCATAATTGCACAATATTTTCTTTGGCCATTTTCTGACAGCATTTTCTTTTTTGTTGCTATACATATATATGTGTGTGTGTGTGTGTGTGTATATACACACACACACACACATATATATATATGAATATATTGTATGTATATTTGTTGAATGAATGAAAAAATATTTGAAGACCCAATAGTTGGTTTGCAAAAAAAGAACAAAATACCTAGAATTGTGCCTATAAAGTTACCTATAATTTAAAGGTAGGTAGATGGGAGGAAAGGGGGTGCTGGGTGGTTCAGTTGGTTAAGTGTCTGACTTCAGTTCTGATCATGATCTCGCATGATCTCACAAGCCCCACATCAGGCTCTGTACTGACAGCCTGGAGCCTGCTTCTAATTCTGTCTCCCTCTCTCTGTGCCCCTCCCCCACTTGTGCTCTTTCTCTCTCTCAAATAAATATAAATAAACAATAAAAAAAAACACTAGAAGACAACTTGTTTAAGATAGCAGACATTACCCATGCAATGAAGGACAATAGAGCAATTAAAGTTCAAATTAATTAGTATATGAAGATATGTTAGATAAAGCTTTTAAGTGGCTCAGCAACAACTCCATGTTAATTTAAGTTTTCTTATCTGCTGATCTGGAAAGTAATAGTTTTCATAACATTTCCTTTTTATAGAATCATCACAAAAATCAGAGATTAAGTAGGTGATAATACTTTGAAAAATATAAAATATTACACAGTTGTATATGGTATGATTATAATGAGCATGAATAATAACATCAAGACTCACAAAAGCAAAATTGCAGTAAAATGAAATCAGCATTATTCTACATACTGACATTGAACTTTCGTGCTCACCAGAGGGCATAGAACGTCTGGAAAGCAAGTAATCAGAACTCATAATGGAAATTCTCAGACTCTTATAGTTGTGAACCAAGCCACCAAAACACTTTAGTGACTTGAAACAAGAATGCTTAAACATTTCTCACGATGCTGTGGTTTGGTTGGGTGCCTCTGTGTCGTTTCTGTCATCTTGCTAATGTTCAGTTGGCCAAGCACACAGATAATGTGGGAGGGGAGCACAGAGGTCACGAAAGGAAAGTATAACAATATGGTCTCTGAAGCCAAACTATCTGTTTTAAATCACGTGTAGTTGTGGGCAAGAGTTTTTACGTTTTCTAAGCCTATTGTGCCAGTAAATGGGGAAGCTTAAAGACCATCAATGCAAACCAATGAAAAAGAGCCTAAAACAAAATACTAACTATTCATGTTCAATATATGCTAGTTACCGCTATCACTCTCATAGTCTGAGTTGAAATTTATATCAGTTACAAAAGACATCAATGCATGCCTCTCTACTGCTAATGGTAACTTTCTATGCTTTTTGAGGGGAATGTGAGTGGGAGAATTAAATTCAATTCACAACTTGGTCAAAAGTTACAAGGCAGTGTCCCACTGCTATTTGCCTTTAATTGCAGGTTCCGCTGTGTTGTCTATCCTTTTAAGCCAAAGCTCACTATCAAGACAGCATCTGTCATTATTGTGATCATCTGGGTCCTGGCCATTGCCATTATGTCCCCATCTGCAATAATGTTACATGTACAAGAAGAAAAATATTACCAAGTGAGACTCAACTCCCAGAATAAAACCAGTCCAGTCTACTGGTGCCGGGAAGACTGGCCAAATCAGGAAATGAGGAAGATCTACACCACTGTGCTGTTCGCCAACATCTACCTGGCTCCCCTGTCCCTCATTGTCATCATGTATGGAAGGATTGGAATTTCACTCTTCAAAATGACAGTGCCCCACACAGGCAAACAGAACCAGGAGCAGTGGCATGTGGTGTCCAAGAAGAAACAGAAGGTCATTAAGATGCTCCTGATTGTGGCTCTGCTTTTTATTCTCTCCTGGCTGCCTCTGTGGACACTGATGATGCTCTCAGACTATGCTGACCTGTCTCCAAATGAACTGCGGGTTATCAACATCTACATCTACCCGTTTGCACATTGGCTGGCCTTTTGCAATAGCAGCATCAACCCCATCATTTATGGTTTCTTCAATGAGAATTTTCACCGTGCATTCCAAGATGCTTTTCACTTCCAGCTCTGCCAAAAAAGAGCAAAGCCCAAGGAAACCTATACCGTAAGAGCTAAAAACAATGTGATCATAAGTACATCTCATCAGTTACCCCCAGGACCTGCAATTCAAAATTCACATGAGGAAAATTTGCTTTGTAGGAAAAGTGCTGAAAAACCCAACCAAGAATTAATGATGGAAGAATTAGGGGGAGTCACCCAGAGCAATGAGATTTTAAAAGAGCTGGTATGATTATTTTAACTATACAGTGTGTTATATATAGAAATACTATTGCTTTCTATAGCTTTGTACTTGAATTCTAAGAATGTTCTAAAGAAAATATGTACTGAAAGCCCTCTTTGAACAGAAGTGGAATAGTCTTATGTTCATATCCAATCTTATGGTATATAAAATATGTAGAGACTCACATACAAATTTGCCTGGATAAATCCATTTTCTAGGAACAATTTTCAAAGCCTGACCTTTTCCAATTTAGCCAGTTGGGTAGGAGTCAAACATATGTATTATGTGTATACAAATATATACAACACACACACTTATTTTCTCCAAATGGCGATAAATGGGCAGTTATTTGCATGAGAGTACATTTTGTCAATTCTCTTTTTGCTTTTAGAGTTGAAATTTTAGACTACAAAATTATTTGTGCTTTTAAAATATACTTAGCTTTCTTAGAAGAACTGCAATAGCAAATAGACACTATTTCTTTGTGTTAAAGAGTACAGTTAAAGTTGGTGAAATCATAACATTGTTGGCTTTTTAATATTTTCATAAATAAAATTCATGCCGTAGCTGAACCCATATTTCTTAGAGGTGACTTAGGATGCCAGTTTGACCCCCTCTCTAATAGAATCTCTGACAAAGAAGAAAATCCTTTTTTTTTTAATGTTTATTTTTTGAGAGAGAGAGAATATGAGCAGTGGAGGGGTAGAGAAAGAGGGAAACACAGAATCTGAAGCAGGCTCTGACCTGTCAGTACAGAGCCTGATGCGGGGCTCGAAGACACAGACCGTGAGATCATGACCTGAGCTGAAGTCAGACGCTCAACTGAGTGAGCCATCCAGGTACCCCAAGAAGCAAATCCTTTGGTAATGCAACATTTGGCCAACATTGGAGAATGACCACTCTCCTTTGAAGGGCTGAGTCAAAGATGTGTGGCAATCATTAGTAAAGTCTGTGCAGAAAAAGACCAATTATTCCAGGTTTCCTGCTGGGTACAGCAATTAAATACAGCACTCTTACTGAATTAGTAAACTAATACCGCTGCTAAAAAGAGAATTGCAAACCCTTGGGTTCTGCTATGTTTCAATTATGTAATGGCAATAGCTGTAAATGTTAGCTTTTATTCTAGGGTGAGATTAGTCCCTAGAAAATTTGAAAATAATAAATAATTTGGCAAATAAAAATTGCTTGGTTCAGGCCAAGAGTGATGAAAAGTGTTATTTCCTACAATCAGGAAGGACAACTTTTGAAGTCTAGCTTTAGAATTTGATCATCTATTCCTTTGCCCCAGTTACCAAAGTACTATTTACAGTAAATGTTGAAGGTTACTTTGTTGGACTCCTACTTTCTAATGGGCATCCTCACATTCTGTCAGCACCTGAAATTCATCATCACTAAACCCCACACCCTTACTTGTCATCTAACTACCTTCTATCAACTTCAACCCCCTTTCATATGTGTATTTCCACCAATAGTCTGTTTGTGACAATGTAGGTATTATCTAAAGTGATATATTTTCTCTACCGTGCTCATTTTCTTGAGTCCTCCTAAGCAGAGTTGTTAATATCCATATTTTTACTAACAGTCTGTTCAAGACAATCTAGGCCACAAGCCACAGAGCATTAAACTTAATGGAATTTGCCTGACTAGATTTCAAACTTTCTTGGGATTAGTGACTTCTTTTTTCCTTCCATTTTTCTCCCTTATTGAACAGAAATATCTACAACTGTTATTCCATGCTTGTACCACCATTGTGTTTTGGAAGCAGATAACCTGCCTCTTTAGTTTCAGTGGTCCACAGATGGACAGAAATGGTGTCACTAAATTTGTGATAACATGTTATGGCAAAAATACAAAATACACTTCCTTTTCTTTTTTGTAGTTAATTCTTTGATATGTTTGAAGTGTATTTTTTGTAAGAGAAAAATACAAATTATTTATAGTATTTAAGCAGTTTTTCCATTCAATCATACCTCTGCCTGGCTTGAGCACTAGCTTCTTGAAAGGGATTCCAGTTTGAGAACGCCCTCCCTTCTAGGTGTATTGCCCGTGCTGCTCCCTGGCTTAGGGACCGTGCTATGGTGCATTACCTTAATGGGAGATAATGGCCTATGAATTACACCATGTACAGATGAAGCACATGTTCAATACAGCAAAACGAATAAGAAAAATTCAGCTTCGGTGAACTTATATAGAAAGTTGTACTCCAAAGAGTATAAAAAGCTGTATGAATTTCAGTATAGATCTAAGTTTTGTGTTTTAGTTTTTGATTCCAATGTGGAACAAGGATCACCACAGTCAGTGAGTAAGACCAGCATGACACAAAGGCAGTATGTGTGGTAGTTAGGATGACAGATACTGGAGCAAGGCAGACAGGTTCAAATCAAGGATTCTCTGCTTGTTACCCAGTGCATGATTATGTCGGAGTTACTTAATCCCTCTCTACATTGGTGTCCTCATCTGTAAAATGGGGTAATAATGGTACCTGTTCATAATTTTGTCTTTAAATGAGTTATATTGCATAAGACATTTGAAACAGTGCTTAGCCTTCAAATACTCATGTGTGCAATTTGTTACATGTACTAAATAGGTGGAAAAAGCCACAGTTCTTAATCCTGGATAAAAAACATAATCCCTGAGCACTTACTTGTGTGTCAGCTTTTACCTAAGTGTCACACAGTGATTGACTTACAGAGGCTGACATAGATGTAGCATATGAATTCTAACTAAAGGGAAACTGGAAAAAAATAAATGTAAGTGAAAATCTCAAGTCTGGAGGAATGACAGTGGGCTAAAAATGGACAAGAACTATGCATCACTTCTCTGTACGTTGCATATGTGCTTTCTTATGTATTTGCCTTCCTCTTTTAACTTTGGGCTTTTGAGGGCAAAGATGCAGCTTTTCAATCTTCATATCTCTAGAGCTCAGCATGTTGTCCTAACTGTGTAGGTGAATAATAACTGATTTGAGTAAACTGAATATCAGAACAAGTATTCTTATGAATTTGTTACTCTGCATTCTTCATTACGTCTAGGATAAAACATGATGATCTGTGAGTGTGAATTGTAATAAAATAAATAAAAAATTTTCCCCAATAAGAACTATTGTTTTTCAATGAAATATTTCTCATAAACAAACATATTACTGAAGGATTCACAAGGGTACTTTTGATTTTACTGTGAAATCCAAAGTATTATGATGGCTAAAATTTTAGATAAATAATTTTGCCAGGAATTATATCACTAGCTTTTCAATTAGTTATTTAATTACATTTTAAAAAATATATTTTCAGAAATTATGAGTCTGACTTCTGGGTGAAATGGTGAAGTAGGAGCATCCAAAGTTCACCACATGAGTACACCTAGATAACACCCACATCAGTGTGAATAACCCAGCAAACAACCCGAAGACTGGCAGAACAGACTCTCTACGGCTAAACGTTGAGAAGAGGCCACATTGAAAAAGGTAGGAAGGGCGGATACATGGTCGGAAACTAAACTGACTTGCAACACTGTCCACAGGCATGAGAAATGGTGAGGAGCAGACCTCGCATTAGCCACCCCAGGCACAGAGGACCTACACTGGGAAGATGAATCCCCATAATACTTGGCTTTGAAACCAAAGGGGCTTAACTTTGAGAGTTGTTACAGTCAATAGGACTGAACAACTAGAACTTTAAAAATCAGCAGGCTCCTCTCTGGGAAAGCTGGAGGGTGATAGGACGCTGAATCCCTGTCCTTAAAGAGACAGCATAAGAGCCCCACTGAGAGCGTTGGAGCAGCAGTTTGAAAAACACTTGGGGTATATGGGTAGGAGATTTGTTTACTGATCTCAGAGTATGTGTCAGAGGGGCAAGGATCTTTAGGAGACTTCTCTAAGAACAAAAAAGCTGGTAGCTGCCATTTCCCTCTCTCACCCTCCCCAGCCGAGATACACAGACACCTGCAGGGACCAGCAGGACCTGAGAACTCTATACAATAGCTTGCAAAGAGCACACCTAGCTCCTGTGCTCTTTCACAGATCCCCCCCAACCCCAAATGGGCCTCAGCGAGAGTTCTTCAGAACAACAGTTCCCTCCCACAGCAGGCCAGCACAACACCTTGCTAACAGCACACAGCATTCTCCTGTAGACTCAACTCCTCCAACCCACCCTCAGCAAGAGTCAATCCAAAGTGATGCCACAAGCAAGACATTGTGCAAGCAGCACTGCAGAGACCAGCAGCACTCCAAAGTGACTCCTACCGGGGGGGGGGGGGGTTAAAAACCACATATACCCCTTTGGGACCCAGATATCTGTTCTGACTGCAGGCCCTGCCAACCAACAAAAGCTTAGGGCACAGCACAGGGAGAGCACCCTGCAGATCAGTGCTGTGAAAAACCCTGATCTGACCCAACTCAAGCCCAAGGCAGTTCAGGTGGCCCACTAACATCACAGGGACCAAACCCTGCCAAACAGAGAAAGAGAGCTTTTGTACACAATTGGACTGAAGACAAAGGTGGCTCAGTCTTAACACATATAGGAAACACCCATGAAGCACCAGGTTCTGGTGAACACGGGACGCTCCACTGCAGGGCACTATAGAACCTCTTCTTCATAAGGCCACTGCATTCAAGAGCAGGAGACGTAGCTGACTTTACTAACACAGAGAAACACACATAGACAAAATGAGAGAAATATGTCTCAAATGAAATTAAAAAATCACAGCAAGAGAACTAAATGAAATGGACATAATATGCCTCATAAGGAAATAAAGCAATGGTCATAAAGATACTGGACTTGAAAAAAAGATTGGAGGATCTAGGTGAGACCCTCAGCGAAGAGAAAACATAAAGAAGAACCAACCAGAGATGAAGAACCCAATAAGTGGCATTAAAAATACACAAGAGAGGAAAAAATAGTAGACTGCAGGAAGCAGAAGAACAGATCAACCTGGAGAACAAAGTAATGGAAAGCAATCAAGCTGAACAGGAGAAAGAAAAAAGAAAAATGAAAATAAACTAAGGTAACTCAGTAATACCATCAAGCATAGTAACATTACAGGATTACATTACAGGGATTGTAAGGAAAAGAGAGAAAGGGGGACAGAAAATTTATTTAAAGAAATAATAGCTGAAATGTCCCAAGTCTGCAAAAGGAAACAGAGATCCAGGTTGAGGAGGCAGAGAGAGTCCCCAGTAAAATCAACCCAAAAGGTCTACACCAAGACACACAGTAATTAAAATAGCCAAAAGTAGTAATAAACAGAATTTTAAAAGCAGCAAAAGAAATAGTTACATTGAAGGGAAACCCCATAAGGCTATCAGCTGATTTTTCAGAGAAACTTTGCAAGCCAGAAGGGAGTGGCATAATATATTCAAGTGCTGAAAGAAAAAAAACCTGCAACCAAGAATACTTTATCCAACAAGGCTATCATTTAGCATGGAAGAAGAGATGAGGAGTTCCCACACAAACATAAGTGAAAGGAATTCATCACCACTAAACCAGCCTTATAAAAACATGTTAAATGGGATTCTTTGAATGGAAAGGAAAGACCATAAATGGGAGTAAGAAGGAAGCACAAATGGGTAAAATTAAGTATACCTGTAAAAATCAAGGGATTCACAAAATAAAGTGATGTAAAGTATGACATAAATCTAAAATGTGGGGATGAGGCAGAGGAGTAAAATCTATTGCTTTTAGAATGGGTTCAAACTTAAGTGACAATCAGTATAGATTGCTATATGCATAAGATGTTAGATAGAAACCTAATGGTAAGCACAAATCAAAAACCAGTAAGATATATGAAAAAAATAAATAATGAGAAAGGAATCCAAATGTATCAGTAAAAGGGGGCACCTGGGTGGCTCAGTCATTTGAGCCACTGACTGGCTCAGGTCATGATCTCACAGTTCATGAGTTTGAGCTTTGCATCAGGCTCTGTGCTGACAGCTCAGAGCCTGAAGTCTGATTTGGATTCTGTGTCTCCCTCTCTCTCTGCCCCTCCCCTGCTCACGCTCTCTCTCTGTCTCTTGAAAATAAATAAACGCCAAATGTATCAGTAAACAAAGCCAGGAAAACTGTGAGGAGCAATCAAAGAAAGAAACAGAAAAGAACTACAACAATCATAGAACAAGTAACAAAATGGCAATAACTGCATACCTATCAGTAGTTATTTTGAAGGTAAGTATACTAAATACCCCGATCAAAAGACATAGGTTGACAGAATGGATAAAAACAGCAAGACCTATCCATATGCTGCCTACCAGAGACTCATTTCAGACCCCAAAACACACATAGATTGAAAGAATAGGAAAGCATTTATCATGCAAATGGAAGTGAAAAGAAAGCTGGGGTAGCAATACATAGAAAAACAAAAATGGACTTTAAAACAAAGACTGTAACAAGAGACAAGGACACGACATAATCATAAACAGAACAATCCAAGAAGATATAATAATTGTAAATATGTATGCATTCAACATGGGCACACCTAAATACATAAAGAAACTACTAACAAACATAAAGGAAGAAACTGATAGTAATACAATAGTAGGGGACTTTCACATCCCACTCACATCAATGGATAGATTATTCAAATAGAAAAACAATTAAACAGTGGCTTTGAATGACAGATTGGACCAGATGGATCTAAGAGGTATATTCAGAACATTCCATCATAAAACAGCAGAATACACATTCTCTTCAAGTACACATGGATCATTGTCCAGAACACATTACATGTGGTCACAAAACAAATCTCAACAAATTAAAGAAGATTGAGGTTTTTTCTGACCACAATGCCATGAAACTAGAAATCAACCAAAAGAAAAAGTCTGGAAAGAACACAAATACATGGAGGTAAATAACATGCTACCAAACAATGAATGGGTCAACCAAGAAATCAAAGAGAAAATAAAACAAAATACATGGAGATAAATGTAAATGATTCCAAATTTGGGGGGAGGTAGCAAAAGGTGTTCTAAGAGGGAAGTTTGCAGCAAAAAAGGCTTACCTCAAGAAGCAAGAAAAATGTCAACCCAATTTTAGATCTAAAAGAGCTAGAACAAAGAAACCCCAAAACCAGTAGAAAGAAGAAAATAAGATTACAGTAGAAATAAAATAGAAACTAACAAAACAAAACAAAACAAAAAAACCCACAATAGAACAGATCAATGAAACCAGGAGCTGGTTCTTTGAAAAGAACAAAATTGATAAACTATAGCCAGACTCATGAGAGAGAGAGAGAGAGAGAATGAACTCAATTAACAAAATCAAAAATGAAAGAGGAGAAACAACTACTGACACCACAGAAATACAAAGGATTGTAAGAGAATATTAGGAAAAATTGTATGCCGACAAAGTGGACAACCAAGAAGAAATGGTTAAATACGGAAATAACCTTCCAAAACTGAATCCAGAAAAAATAAAAAATTTGAACAGACCAATTAACAGTAAAGAAATTGAATCTGTAATAAAAAATTTCCCAAAAACCAAAGTTAAAGACCAGATGGCTTCCCAGGTGAATTCTACCTAACAGTTAAAGAAGAATTAATACCTATTCCCTCAAACTATTCAAAAAAATAGAAGAGGAAGGAAAGCTTCCAAATTCATTCTCTGAGGCCAGTATTACCATGATACTAAAACCAGATAGAGATACTACAAAAAAAGAGAACTACAGACCAATATCTCTGATGAACATAGATGGAAAAATCCTCAACAAAATACTAGCAAACCAAATCCAACAATACATTTAAAAAATTATTCACCATGATCAAGTGGGATTTATTCCTCAAATGTGAGGATGATTCAATATTTGCAAATCAATCCACATGATACATCACATCAACAAGGAAAGGATAAAAACCATATGATTATTTCATAGAGGCAGAAAAAGCATTTGAAAAAATACACATCCACTCATAAAAACCCTCAACAAAGTAAGTTTAGAGGAAACATACCTCAATATAATAAGAGTCATATATGAAAAACCCACAACCAACATCATATTCAGTGGTGAAAAACAGAGTTTTTTCCCTAAGATCAGGTACAGGACAAGGATGTCCACTCTCAACACTTATAGTCAACATAGTACTGGAAGTCCTAGCCACAGCAATCAGACAGCAAAAAGAAAAAAAAGGCATCCCAGTTGGTAAGGAAGAGGGAAAACTGTCACTATTTGCAGATGACATGATACTATATATAGGAAACCCTAAAGATCCACCAAAAAACTACTAGAACTGATAAATGAATTCAGTAAGGTCACAGGATACAAAATCAATATACAGAAATCCGTTGCATTTCTATACACTAATAATGAACTAGCAGAAAGAGATATTAAAGAAACACTACCATTTACAATAGCACAAAAAATAATAAAATACCTTGGAATACACTTAACCAAGGAAATGAGAGACCTGTACTTTGAAAACTATAAAACATTGAGAAAAGAAATTGACGATGACACAGATAGAAAGGTATTCCATGCTCATGAATTGGAAGGACAAATAGTGTTAAAATGTCCACACTACCCAAAGCAATGTACACATTTAATGTAATTCCTATCAAAATGCCATCAGCATTTTTCACAAAACTAGAAAAAACAATCCTAAAATTAGTATATGGAAGAAAGACCCTGAATAGTCAAAACAATCTTTAAAAAGAAAACAAAACTGGAGGTATCACAGTCTCAGATTCCAAGTTTTATTACAAAGCTATATATTCAGAACAGAATGGTACTGGCACAAAAGCAGACTCATTGGTGAAAGGAACAGAATAGAGGGCCCAGAAATAACCCTATGATTGTATGGTCAATTAATCTTTGATAAAGGAGGTAAGAATATACAATGGGAAAAAAGACCATCTCTATAAAAAATGGTGTTGGGAAAACTGGACAGTTACATGCAAAAGAATAAAAATGAACCACTTTCTTTGACATCATACTCAAAAACAAACTCAAAATGGGTGAAAAACTTAAATGTGAGGGGCTCCTGGGTGCATCAGTCAGTTGAGCATCCAACTTTGGCTCAGGTCATGATCTCATGGCTCCTGAGTTCAAGCACCATGTCAGGTTCTGTGTTGACAGCTCAGAGTCTGGAGCCCGCTTTGGATTCTGTGTCTCCCCCCCTCTCTCTGCCCTTTCCCACTTGTGCTCTGTCTCTGTCTGAAAAAATAATAAACATTAAAAAAAAAAACACCTAAAGGTGAGACCTAAAGCCATAAAAATCCTAGAAGAAAGCACAAGCAATATTATCTCTTACATCAACCATAGCAACATTTTCCTAGATACGTCCCCCAAGGCAAGGGAAACAAAAACAAAAATAAACTATTGGGACTACATCAAAATAAAAAGCTTCTACACAGCAAAGGAAATGATCAACAGAACTAAAAGACAACTTATTGAATGGGAGAAGATATTTATAGATGACATATCTAATAAGGGGTTAATATCCAAAATATATAAAGAACTTACACAACACCAAAAAAAACAAATAATCTAATTAAAAATGGGCTAAAGAAATGAACAGACATTTCTCCAAAGAAAACATACAGAGGCCAACAGACACATGAATAGATGCTCAATATGACTTATAATCAGGGAAATGCAAATCAAAACTATAATGAGATATCACCTCATACCTATCAGAATGGCTAAAATCAAAAACACAAGAAATAACATGGTTTGTCAAGGTTATGGAAAAAAAGGAACCCTCATGCACTGTTGGTGGGAATGCAAACCGGTTCAGCCACGATGAAAGACTGTAGGGAGGTTCCTCAAAAAGTTAGAAATAGAATTACCATATGATCCAGTAATTCCACTACTGGATATTTACCCAAAGAATATAAAAATACTAATTCTAAAAGGTAGATGCATCTCTATGTTTATTGCAGCTTTATTTATAAAAGCCAAATTATGGAAGCAACCCAAGGGTCCATCGACAGATGAATGGAAAAAGAAGTGGGGTGTGTGTATATATACACACACACACATGCACACGATGGAATATTAGCCAAAAAATAATGAAATCTTGCCATTTGCAATGACATGGATGGATCTAGAGGGTATAATGCTAAGTGAAATAAGTCAGCCAGAGAAAGATAAATACCATATGATTTCTTTCATATGTTGAATTTAAGAAACAAAACAAATGAAGAAAAAGAATCAAGCAAAAAACGAGACTCTTCACTACAGAGAACTGATGGTTACCAAGGGGAGGTCTGTTACGGGATGGGTGAAATAGGTGAAGGAGATTAAGAGTACATTTATCGTGATGAGCACTGAGTAATGCATAGAATAGTTGAATCACTATTTTGTACATGTGAAAGCAATAAAACACTATGTGTTAATTATACTGGAACTTAAAAACATTAGTATTTATGTTCAGGAAATTGTCTTTAAATGCCACAAGAGAATAGTTTCTCGTTTAAAATTAAAGTCATCAGTTATTATTCCATATAAAATTTTTTCAGACTAGGCCAAGTCGTTTTTAATTATCAAGTTTGCTGTATTAAGGAAATGAAGCCAAAAGTCCTTAGTGGTATCACTCTAAATAAGAGCTATGAACTATTTATGGTCTTTAAAGTTCCACAGCATCACCATGTAGTAGTAACTAGGATCCACGTCTTATGGATGAGGAACTAGCCTCACAGAGTTAAAGGATATTGACCGAGATCGCTTAACAATTGTACAATGGAACCAGATTCCTAGCCATGTCAGCATTTAATAAGTGTTTAGCATATCGCAGGCACTGTCCTAAGATCTTTACAGGCATCATCCCATTTAATCCTTATATACTGAGGTAAGTGTTACCTACCACCAGCCACCTTTCAGACAGACACAGAAGCTTAGAAAGATTAACATAAATAAGAATATAAATAAGGATGTTTATTCAGAATTCAGATTGTCTGGGTTTGCATCTGCCCTGTGTATATTAATTACAAAAACTCCCTACTTCAGTTTCCTCATCTGTAGAAATCGTTAACAAATTTCATGAAATACAGTATGTCAAAAGATTAGAATTATACCTAGTACTCTTCTATTTACCAAAAGGAAATACAATTTCTATCTGCCTAGTGTCTATTACCAATTGTTAAGAGGCTCAGTACTACTTAGATAAAACTGAAATTAAAGAGGACTTCTAAATTGGCCACTTGGATAATAACCATAATGAAAAACAAAAATTCAATCTCTTATTGAGCCTTATGTGCCAGAATTTTTATATAATTTTGTATTTGGCCTCAAACTATCAGATAAGTTATTGCTTATTGCCATGTTACAGGTATTAACACTGGAACTTAGAGAAATCAAATAATTTACCCAAAATGATACAACCAAACTCAGAGTAAGCTCTGAATGGGACGTAGAATATTCCAAAGCCCATACTCTTCCGTCAGCTTAGACTTCCGGATGGAACTTCCTTACATTTTCCAACAGCATATATGTTTCTTACATCTCAATATCTCTTAAAACTACTCACTAGCAGCAGAGTAACCAGAAAGATGTGTTTTCTCATCAAAATTGCAGGGGAGAGAACACAATGATAATGCATAATTAATATCAGGCTAATCTGATATTTTACTCAGAATGTATTTGTTGGACCATTTTTTCCAGATAGCCATTTTATCTCTGACAAAGACTACTAAGAGAATAAAGAAATGAAAACAAAAGAAAATTAAAACACTAATTTAAAAAGGTATATGCACTCCTATGTTTATTGAAATATTATTTACAATAGTCAAATTATGGAAGTAGCCCAGGTGGCCATCGAGAGAAGAAAGGATAAAGAAGGAGTACACACATATACACACAATGGATTATTATTCAGCCATAAAAATCTTGCCATTTACAACAACATGGATGGATCTAGAGGATATAATACTAAGTCTGTCAGAGAAAGACAAATACCATATGATTCCATTCATATATGGAGTTTAAGAAACAAAGAAAAAAAGAGATACATAAAAGAACTGACTTTACTACAGAGAACAAACTGGTTTGCCTGAGGGGAGGTGGAGGGGAAGGAGCGAAACAGGTGATGGGGATTAAGGAATACACTTCTTATGATGAGCACTAAGTGATGCATAGAATTCTTCAATCACTATATGGTACACATGAAATTAAAATAACACTGTACATTAATTATACTGGAATTAAAATTTTTAATTAAAAAATAAAAATGACTTATATAAGATATAAGCTGATGCAAAATTAAAATTTGTTTTTTCTGTTAAAAGGAAAACATTTTAGAATCATTGGCTTTTTATAGGAAATTATAAACAAACATTTTTCTTTACCTTTCATGTAATCTACCCAGAAAAACAAAGATTCTATGTTTTGTCTTTAACAGGTCTTTGATTACTTGGGGGAAAAAAAAAACTGAGTCTATTCAATATAAGAAGAACTAAGACTTTTTAACAACTAGTTAATTTTCTGCATTTGCCTGTGAAGTTTTTAAATGCCACTTTGGTTAAATGAGTAAGTATTGTTTCATAATGGCCCATGATCCTATATAATCAAATGTCCAGATCTTTTGGTATTTCTTGATATATTTCCCAAAATCAAATTCTAAAATAAAGACATAACCCTCAAAGAGGGTTCCTGGAACAAGCCAAAGGATTTGCTGTCCTCATAAAAGAGAGATGTTAAATACATGTATTTGGTGTGTTAAATTACATGAGAAGCACTGTCAAATAAGTGATGCTAAATCTTCTTTGATTATATTTGTAGAAATATATATCATTAAAATAAGCATTCTAGAAAGTCTAGAAAACTCCTAAAACTCTGATCTCTTCTGGTGTGTTTTCACTTGTAATTCTAGTTATTGAACTGTTGTGTATCACAGAAATAACCAAATTTCCTTGTCAATTGTATATTTAAACATTGCCAAAAAAATAAAAAATAAAAAATCCTTTTAAGATCTTGTTTGCTGGTTAATCTTATAAAGCAAAAATAATGTCATTGCTCATTCAATGCAGTTTGTTGAAAAGAGCACAGACTGGAGTTGTGGGTACTGGGATTTTAACTCTGCAACTTACTACTTGCATAATGATAGGAAATTTATTAAGCAAAGACTCATTTTCCTTATCAATGAAAGAGAAATAATGTATTTATCACATTATTTATAGAGAGTAACACAGCATTTCTTACATACAGAAAATTGTAGCTGTTACTCGTATAAGCAGCAATTTCCAGATATTGAATTTATATGTGCATAAGTAACAACTTATTATTTAAGCTCTAGGACCAGAGACATTAGTGCAGAGAGACCCTATCAATGTTTAAAAGCCTTGAGTAGGCTTACTGGAACATAAGTAAATGTTTTCCAGTCTTAAGTACTTAAAATCAGTCAGGTTCCTAGTATAGTACATCTCATCTTACAATGTTCAAAAAATTTTTTTTATCTTTTTATGAAATTTCAGTTTTTCTAAAGGAAATGATGCTATGTTCAGATGATTTTTTTTTGGACTCATTGTATTGCACTCTGTTATCATGGTGTGGTTCATGAGTTATAGGAAGTGTATATGCCATTAGATAAATATTCCACAGCACCCTTTATAGAGACAATTTTGAGGGAGATTGGACAATTACAAATCATCTCCATGAGGTTTTATTACTCTAGCAAACATATTACTATGTAAGCATCTTAATGTAAATTTTAAGTGATGGAAATACATCGAAGGATCAGGAATAAAGCCACATAAATTACTCTAATTTTGTGATTTAAAATTCTAAAAACAAACACCCAGTCTCTTGAAGGAAAAAAAATTGCATATCCTAATAAAATATTTTCTAATTTTAAAGATATACAATTGTTCCCTCAGTTATGGAATATAGGAATCTGAAGGAAGCTTAGATAGCAAGTATATCCTTATAACTCCAAAAATATTCACTCAGTCTCAAAAATACTCAAGCTTGTATAAAATAGTTTACTAACATGAATCTCTGAGTTAAAGCATCGGTAGTCTTTGGGGGTGTGTGTGTGGGAATTTTTATGTTGAAGAAGAATAAGGCAATAACCAAGAAAGATAAATTCTATAGATGAGGGAAGACAGAAACGAGAAGAAGGTAATGTAGAAGCATTCCCCTAAAGAGAAAGTTTAGAAGGCTAAGGATTTCCTTGACTAAAATCAAGGTTTTGCACATGGAGCACCTGCTCCTGCGATTGCAGAATAACTTGCAGAGCATATAGTCTTCGGTTACACGCTGGGAGGCCACTTCATCAGCACTGTATCTTTGTTATTTCTTCATATTTAGCCTGCTAGTACTCAGCTGTGAGTTGACTAGTCTATCAAGTCCCTTCCGAGGTCCTGCTCCACCTCTAGCTGGGCTCCATGGAAGAAGTCACTAGGGAGGGGAAGGACAGAGGAAGAAAAGTTCCGTGCCATTTTCTAATTCTGGACTTGAGGTCCCACCCCTTTCTTTATTCCTGTTGCGAGTCCTCGAAAACAATAAATAAGTGGAGGTTGGTACTTAGCAATAACATATATTAGCTGTGTGATTTCTTCCTTATCCTGCCATCAGTCAGCTGCCTAGTGATGACTGTGAATTAATTACATAAATAAAAACTCTGATCATCTAATATATGTGAGGAACTCTACCAGACTCTGGAGATTAAAAAATACAGAAGACACAGAGCTGTCTCCAGGCAACTCAGGGTTTAGTGGAGAAGACAGGCACGCTGACAGATAGCAGGAAAAGCATCTACAGTGAACTAGACACAGAATAACAACCCAAAGAAAGCAGAACCCGGAACGTCCAACTCAGCCCAAAGGAGACACAGATGGTTTCACTGGAGGAGTGACATTTAACCCAGAGGCAGAAGGCAGAAGTAACAGAGGCATAAATAGCATTGAGTTGGACGTGGGATTGCTGGAAAGGAACCTGGTATAGTCAGGCAAGAAGGCAATTGTGGCAAGAATGTGACAGGAAGATGGAGAAATTAGTGTGAGAAAGGAAGTTGGAACCAGGTTCAAACGATCTTCTGCAACCAAGTAGACGTACAGGTCTTCCTAGTACAGTCTGTTATTATTCCGCTCTTGTTTTCTTATTCTTTTCATGCATAGCATCTTTAGTTCTGCTCCAACCTTATTTCCTTTTCTTCCTCCTGAGATCTTTTCAGAGAAAAGCCTGGCTACGTTTAATCACAGTATTCTATTTGGGCCTTCTTGCAGAATGAATTTGATTAAGTAAAAATGCACTTGCTGCCTTTGTGCAGCCATTGGCAGGAAACCCTTTCTCAATGGGAGTGTGTGATTTATTTCCCCATGTAGCTGATCACCACCGTCTGAACCAATTGATAACAATTAAACAAAAATGAAACATATCTAATCAATAAGCTCAGCTCAAATAAATGATATTGGTTTTCCTGACCCTCTCCAGACTCAGTCTGCTGGTTCCTTCCCCAGGCTCCAAGAGTGTCTCTGGCAGGTCCCAAAGCCCCTGTGGTCACTCTCGGTTAGTAAAGAACCCATTTTTCTGGGTATTAAAATTTTAGTCCAATCAAGCTTAATTTTAACATCCTCTTACATTAAACTGTTTCCCTCCCAGCCCATGTGCACTCAAGGCAGAGAAATATACACTGAGTGAGGGAGGCCTCTTAATTCCTCCTCCTATCTCCTGCCAGCGACTGTTTGCAGCTCTTCTGGGATCATCCAGCATGGAGAAATGGCCACGTTAGTGATGGAAAAGTGGTAGGGAAGCAGAAAATCTCCTTCCCTACCACATTTTCAATGTGTGAAAATTTCTTTCTGTAATCTGGCCTCATGTGCCTTGTGACAGCCTTACAGTTAGTAAGTGGCTAATTCATTCTCACAGAGAATACACATGACCACTTTTACACTCAATTTTTACCTTCAGTCCTGCATACCTAGCCTCCTACATACTGGAGCCGCCTGGTAGGGAGTCCTATTCAGCCGATGCTACTCAAGAGATATTTATTGAATCAAACTGAAACAGAGCTTTCATATAAAGCTTGCTGCTACAAACCTACGTTTATGGACTAAAAGGACATTTTGAAAAGAAAAAGTATCCATGCTCCTGCCTTCGGGCATTTCCACTTGCTGTTCTCTTTGCCTTTAAGTCTCTTCCTTGGAACTTCATGGCTTACTCCCTTATTTTTTAAGAAAAATGTCCACTTACACCAGCTTTTCCCAGAAGTTACCAAAGCTGAATGTTTCATTATGACTATCCTAACCAGCTAAAATTACTAAAGAACTAGGAGCTTTGAGGGATCTTGGGATGCCAGACTCTTCCTGGACCTAACTGAAGACTCCTTCCCCACCAATGACCTGTGGACACATTAGCTCCTCTCAGAAGCCACAGTTTTCAATCTTCTATTAGCATTCCATCATGACGGTCCTGTGGTAGAGCCACAATAAGGAGCACTTGACATATATTTGTTGAATAAATAACTGAACAATGTAGACCAAGTTTTCCTCCTACACACAGATTTCAAGTGTTTTCATGACAGGTTTTAATTGAAAGAATAAATTGGGAAGGAAAATAATGATTTTGCTTTTAAATTAAATTGTGAAAAGTGTTTACAAATTTTTGGCAGGCTTTGTGGTGATGTATATATTTTCTCTTTGATACTGTTTCATATAATAAGCAAAATAAAGCTTTCAAAAGAATAGCATGAGAAAGCCAATTTACTACTTACTATTACATTTTGATGAAATGAAAAGGTACAAATTTGTACTAAAGCACCAAGAGAGATCTTTAACTTTTTTTTAATGTTTATTTATTTTTGAGAGAGAGAGTGTGAGCCAGGGAGGAGCAGAGAGGGAGAGGGAGAATCTGAAGCAGGCTCCAGGCTCTGAGCTGTCAGCACAGAGCCCAACACGGGGCTCGAACCAATAAACTGAGAGATAGTGACTTGAGCTGACGTCAGATGCTTAACCAATTGAGCCACCCAGGGAAACTGGGAGATCTTTGTTTTAAAATAGCATGCTTAGGGGCACCTGGATGGCTCAGTCAGTTAAGTGTCCGACTTTGGCTCAGGTCATGATCTCACAGCCTGTGAGTTTGAGCCCCACGTTGGGCTCTGTGCTGACAGCTTGGAGCCTGGAGCCTGCTTTGGATTCTGTGTGTGTGTGTGTGTCTCTCTCTCTGTGTGTCCCTCCCCCACTCACACTCTGTGTCTCTTTCTCTCACTCTCTCAAGAATAAATCAACATTAAAAATTAAAAAAAAAATAAAATAAAATAGGGTGCTTAGCAGAGAATCTGTAAAGAACAAGCTGAGCTAATTTACATTGGCAATTACACTGAATCTGGTTCATTCAAAATTATCCCCAGAGTGCTGTGTGTGTATTTACATACATGTGTGTTTCTGAAATATCTACTGGTGTTTTTGCTAGAGGAAAACATTTTCAACAGATTTATCAAAACTTCCAAAGTGAAAAGTACCTACTGGTTTTACACTGTGAAAGGCTTTCATGTGACCTTACCACATTTGCTTTCTGACTTCCTTCCAAACATCTACAAGCCCATTTGAAGACATGTATTTGTTCTTTGATTGGTCCATTCACCTACTTCATGATTAATGATAATTTCCCAGCATCTACATAATAAATCCCAAGGTCTGAACACATTCAGATGTACAAGGCAACTCTTAATCCGTCTGTAAACCTAATAGGCAAAACTCACCTCTCACTGTTTCTTGTTATATACCAGATTAGCCCAGCCCCAAGCCTACAAACTTTTTTTCTGGACAATCTCGAACCCTTTCACATGCCTGTTTTTGCTCATGATGTGGTTTTTGTTACTAGGTAAAGAAATAAGCAAAAAATGATTAAGAAAATTGAGGTTTTTAAAAAATATTGGAACACATGAAAGCTGGTAATCCTGTTAAAAATCTTTCTATTTTACAGGCAAAATCTTCCAGGTACAATTACCACAGAATTTACCAATTTTACTGCCATTTACTGCTCACATCCGACTATCTAAGGGCAAACTTCCCACTTGTGCACTGGCTGTCATCCCTGTCACACATTCAGGGACTGTCTCTTGTGATCATCTACCCCCCGATCCCCCAATCTCACACAGCATAAATTCCCCACCTCATTCCTTTCTGGATTGTCTTGAGAATCAAACACACTATATTATCTGCAATCCTAAAAACACACACACAAAAACTCTCCTTGACCTCTCATCTCTTTCCAGGTCCCTCTTCTCTTTATAGCAAAACCCTTAGGAGGTTTGCTAAAGTCAGTGTCTCCACTCTCTCTAGCCATTCGCTGTGGGGATGACCTCAGTCAATCTTTCACCTCTACCACTCCACTGAGTGGTGACCAGTCAAGGTCACCACTGACCATCATGTTGCTACCCAATGGTCCAGAATCAGGCCTTTATTATCATCAGCATTATTGCAGCATTCCTGCCTCATGAAAACACTTTCTCTACTTAGCTTTTAATTATAACTCCCAAAGAGTTTATCTCTTCTCTTAGTTGAAACATGTTCCCATTGTCCTTTCTGACACTTTTCTCTTGTTAGAGACCAGCAACTCAAACATTTTTTGTTGAGATTTTAACTTCATAAGCCAAGCTATAAGAAATTTACATGATAATTAACAGCATTATATGGTAGCCTGCGGAGGTGATGTGATTAGAAGATACAGATTATTTCGATTTATTTGGAAGTAACAGACAAAAGTCTAATCCAGGAAAAAAGGAAGAATTTTTTTACTAGGTTTGTGGTGGTTTTCACTGACATGGAAAGAGAAATATTTGAAAGCTTACAGAAAGAAAAATCCATAATATTGAGAGATTGAAAGGTAGTGGGAGGAAAAAACAATAATCTAAAATAATTTTTATTTGGGGGGCACCTGGTGGCTCAGTCAGGTAAGCATCCAACTTTGGCTCAGGTCATGTTCTCACATCATGCTCTCCCAGTTCGTGAGTTCAAGCCCTGCATCAGGCTCTCAGCTGTCAGCACAGAGCCCATTTAGGATCCTCTGGCCCCCAATCTCTCTGCCCCTCACCAACTTGTGCTCCCACTCTCTCTCAAAAATAAATACTTTCTAAAAAATTATTGTTATTTTGATAAACTATTTCACTATGAATACTTTCTTTGTATGGTTTGAAGTATTTTTAACTTTATAATTTTACATACATAAAACAAGAATTGGGGCAAATGATCTGTAGGGGAAAATCCCACACTCAAATAGAATCATAGAAACACATTAAAAGTCCATTGGCATAGTGGGGTTTGTGAAAGAAACAGGTTGAAATGTTTTTTGCAGATGACACTGCCGGAAAATCATGTTGAAAGGGCAAGAAACAGTAAAACCTTGGGTCGTGAGTAACTTGTTCTGCAAGATGAGGAAACGTGTCTAATAAATTTTAACTTGATAAACAAGCAATGTATTGCGATATGAGTAGTACATGATGCTGAATGTCACATGATCACAACTAAGCCAATGATTCTTGAAATTTGCTTTGATGAATGAGTGCTTTGGATTACAAGCATGTTTCTGGAATGAATTATGCTCACAAACCAAGGTTTTACTATACTTTCATAGAAGCCCACATTGCCTGTTTTCTTCAAAAAAGAAAATGCACATTTGGTATTGTTACTACTGCTGTCATTTTAAGCCTACAGTGAGACCTGCAGGTAGGACATTCACTTGCTATGTTATCTTGGCTATATTCCACACTTGACAGAGCTTCTGGATAAGACATTGTAGAGCCTTAGCCGCTCTTTTCTATGTTTTCTGTAGGGGAATTATTTAGAAGCTGTCCTGCATCAGTTCTCAATTTCTGGTGGATAGTGGAAGAAGTCAGTCTAGCATAAAGTACTGTGTTATTGGCAAAGGAGAAAATGAAGATGAGGGGCCTCATAGAAGCAGTAGGGTAGCCTTTCAGTGCAGTGTGGGAGTCAGGTACGAGTTCTGAAGTACAGCTTACTAAGAGTACTGGGCAGTTTTCTAAAATCACTATTCATTTGTCTTATTGCATTGCAAAGCATATTAAATCAGACGTCTATTGACATCTCTGTCTCCAAGTCAGAGAATTAAGAAATGGGGCTCCCTCTTAATTGTTCCCCATTATTTCCCGAGACAGTAGGTTTCCACTGACTATTCAGTGTAGTTGTTAGTGACTATCCATTTGTAGTTGTTAGATTTCTGGTTCAGCCCGGGGCTCAGCCTCCTTTTGCTTTCCTTCAAACTTTGATGCCAGTCCACATACAGCAGCATGGAAAATGATTTCTTTAGTTGAAAGTGAGAATACAAGGGATACATGCGTTTTGGATTCATGCCAATGCTTCTCACAGCAGCCCATTATATCCTCTCCCTCAAAATCCAATTTGACCTGAAGTCTTTCCTGAGAAACCCAGAAATAAATGATCTTTCCATTTTGTGGATTATTACAGCATGTATTCTGAGTAGCAGATACACCGGAATCCATCATATGCTGTCATCAATTTTTCCTAATCATTCCATGAGTTTTTCTTGTTTCCTTAGTGAAACTGTAGTTTGTTGATTTAATGCTTTGGTTTAAATGGTTTGGGTTCTATCTCATGCTGAAAATATAGCAGAGACTCAACATGTGCTGAATTGAATTATGCATTATGCCTGATTTCAGAATAGAATCTGGTAAAAATCACAGAAATGCACTTCTATGTGTATAACATGCCTGGGATGTTTTCTTCTGAGTGTCCTAATATCTAATGTTGTGAAATAGGAGAAATAAGAATTTCTAGAATTGCTAGGATTAGGTTAAATAAAAGTTATATAGCCCCAGAGGTTATACGAACTCCAATTTCACATAGAAAACATCTTATGGATAAGAAGAACCTTGAAATTATGAACTCAAAGTGGCAAAGTCAAAGGCTGTTCAGCCTGGCCTGCCTGAGCTAAAGAATGCCAACAGAAGTCAGTGTGAGGCATAAGTGAGCAAACTGGCAAGGAGAGAGGGACTTTCGTTTGGGACTTTCAGGTCAAGGCTAATGCTTTATAATGTGTGTGCCCGGCAAGATTATAGATGAAGACAGGAGTGAGAAAATTGGGCTGCCTCTTGATCATCCAGATGTATCCCAATGCTCAAAATAAAGTGGAGTGATATGTGTGAACTGCTAGTTGCTGGACTATTATTCCTGACAACTCCAGAACTTTATCTTTTGTCTTGAGAATCTAATAAACCACAAAGAACACTAATGTTGTATAGACTTACAGTCTTATGTATTTATATGGACACATAAAGACAGGTCCTTATGTCTTATGTCTACAGCATTTCCCCCTTCATTTCAAGGAAGTGAAAACCTGAATTTGATCTCTAAATAATTTTGCTATTAGTTTGCTAGTATTTAATACGCTGGGGAAGTCAATGGTAACCTACACCATGAAATAAGATGTGTAATACATTTTTTAAAAATTGAACACATTTAAAGTTTTTAGAGGAACAGTTCTGATTATCCTCCTTGTATCTCATAATCACATTAAATTTTTATTTTATTATTTAAATTTTTTTTTTATTTATCTTGAGAGAGAGAGAGAGAGAGTTGAGTGGAGGGCGGGGGAAGAGAGAGATGGAGAGAGAGAATCCCAAGCAGGTTCTGCACTGTCAGCACAGAGTTTGATTGCAGGACTTGATCTCACAAATGGAGATCATGACCTGAGCCAAAATCAAGAGTCAAACACTCAACCGACTCACCCACACAGTGTGCCAATCACATTAAAATTTTCATACAAAACACACTAAAAGCAATAAATGTATAATATTGCTAAGGACAGGAGGTTGCAATCAGCATATCAAGTAATTTTTTTTAGCATATCAAATAATTTTGCAAATATATGGAAGATGGGAAGTGGGTAAAATCACACTGATGGATAAACTACAAAATACAGAATACACATAGAGGAAGACTACAGATAACTGAGAAGTGTTTTCCTAAACAAGCAAGGCTTTCTGGTCCTGACAACCTACTCATCAGCTTTCATATCCTCTCCTTCTACCACCAGATACAGAGGCATCTGCCTATAACCTTAATTTTAATTGTAGTACGTATATCCTGCTGATGATAACAGAAATATAAACCGAAGTGTTTTAGTTGTAAGTTTTAAATGTGTTGAAATAGGTCCTTTAACATTAATGCCCTATAAATTCAAACACAAAATAAGATTTTTAAAAGAAACACAAAATTGATAGAACTGAGGTTTCATAGCACATGCAATGATATCGAGGACCACAGAGATACACATACTTGTTTCTACTCTGTGCTGGATTCATTACTACCTAGAAAATCACTCATACATCTTCTGAAGCCATAGCTCCAAATGAATTGTCCTAAGAAGCAGCAAACAACCCTTGCTCTTCCTTTTCTCCAAACATGAACACGTGCAAAGCTTATCACAGGCATCAGGGAGGACCATGTATGACAAATCTTCCCTTGCTAATACCTTGTTAAGTTCTTTTGCTTATGGTATTTACTGAAGTCTGGCTTTGTCGTGTCCTGCCCAATGGCCACACTGCATGATAGTCTGGACCACTACAAGGGGTAAATACAGAAAGGCCACAAGACCACCTTTTTGCTCCTACTGTGCCGATCAATGTCTTATTTTCTCCCCCCTAAGAAGAATCAGGTTAATTATAAATTTAGGAAAAATACTATATAAAGTAATTTCTAATTAGTATAAAAGTTTATAGTGCTTAGAACAGCTGGGAGAAAGGAAAGGACGTGACAATATGTCCTTTGCTTTGTGCTCAGTTGCTGGGCTGTCGGGTATTTGCAGACAAGGTAGTCTTTTCATTCCCTGGTTTACTGCCTTACCTGCTATACATTTGGAGCCTTATATTTTTGTGAATTGCTTCCATTGTGTTTTTGATGACTCACCTATAAACAAACACTCATGTGACAGGCATATTAATAGACACTGCAAACAAAATTACCATGGGATAGTTTTTTCCTATTTCATATTGTAAACTTAGCATGAGCTATAACTTAGTATTGCCAGTGATTTTTTTTTCTCAGCAACTTTATGAATTTGTTATTGAATATTTAGTAAACTTAAGTACATAACTTATCAACACTTGTCGAAAGTTTTTATCTTTGAAATGACAAGAGGAGTGGTTTTTCTGTTACATTTTCAACTGAAATACCACATTGAAGGCTAAAATGAACAACGAAAGTGGAATTTTCTCATTGGAATGGAGACACAGCCTCCAGCCTTGTCTGTACCCTCCACACATCCCAAGTCTCTCAGATCTCTTTGCTCTGGGAAGAACATCTAAAACCACCAGTCAGGTCCTCTCTAAGGTTCTTTTCAACCCTTATATTCAGAGGGTGTAAAAACAGGAAACCCAACAACGCAGCTCACAAGGGCTTACTTGTACATAACAGGAGAGAGGCACACCATGTCCATAAAATTTACACTCGAATATTGATTAATAACAGTGACAAGTTAGGGGCCGCTGGGTGGCTCCATCGGTTAAGCGTCCGACGTCGGCTCAGGTCATGATCTCACCGTTCCCGAGTTTGAGCCCTACGTCGGGCACTGTGCTGACAGCTCAGAGCCTGGAGCCTGTGTCAGATTCTGTGTCTCCCTCTCTCTCTGCCCCTCCCTTGCTCAAGCTCTGTCTCTCTCTCAAAAAATAAACATTCAAAAATTTTTAAAAAATATAATAGTGACAAGTTAGAAAAGACGTTTCAATGTGAGGTTGAAATCATAAAGAGGAACCTTCAAAAGCCCTTCTACTCAAAGTGTGATCCATAGAGCAGCATCATCCACTAGAAATACAAGCTCTCAGGCCCTGCACACATACTGATCAGTATACTGAATTTTAACAAGACATATAGATGACTCACTTTATCTTAGTGTTTGAGGTTAAGCACACTAACATAGTGGCTCTCAACACCAGCTGCCAATTAGAATCACATGGAGAGGGGCACCTGGGTGGCTCAGCTGGTTAAGCTCCAACATCAGCTCAGGTCATGATCTCCCAGTTCTTTAGTTCAAGCCCTGCATCAGGCTCTCTGCTGTCAGCATGGAACCCATTTTGGATCCTCTGTCTCCCTCTCTCTCTGTTTCTCCCCTGCTTGTGCACATGCACGTGCTCTCTCAAAAATAAATAAAACTTAAAAAAAAAAAAAAAAAAGGAATCACCTGGACAGTTTTTAAGAAACACTGATACTTGCTCACCATCCCCAGATGTTCTTTTAGTTGGTCTGGTAGTGGGACAGTGATCGTTTTACACAGTTTCCAAGTGATTTAAATATGCAGCCAGGAGTGAAAAACATCATTCTTAATACATGATAGAATCCTCCACTCAAGTAAACTAAGAAAATATCCCTGGCAAAACCAAATAGAAGGCATGTTTCAATCTGGCCCCCAGAAGGGAGAGCTCTGCATTGTGATTAATGACTGAGACACTATTGAAAAGCATACACATCACTTAACAGTGATCCGACAAGCCTTAAGGGGATGTGTGCTGGCATTTTGAAGCAAGTATCTGAAGATGTCAATACCCATCTGACAAACTGATGGCTGAGTCTTGTGGAGACAGACACAAAAATCATTATGAAAAACGAAGAGAGAGATGGCTTATTAAGATAGTTTCCAAGGATTTTGATCTTCAGATCATTAACTATGACAACACCTGGGCATGTGCTGGTAATCATCTCATGAAGGATGAAAGAAACATTTTTGTAAAAGTTAAATAGGAGTTAATTTGTCCAATGACAAAGTGGACTTCCAGGTTCTTTATTCAGAGATATTGGCTTCCAAAAGAGATTCACGGAAACCAACTAGAGGCAATTGCCAACAAGGCAATTGATTCAAGAATACTGAGGACGCAGATCAGGCCATCCTGCTATATAGCTAAAAATGAAAGATATAAGGCTTAGACTGCTCATGACAACAAAGGCACTTGTGATCTCCCAACCAATGAATGTGAAACAGCAAAATCGGATGGGATCTTAACCCATAGTTGTGACACAACAGCAACTCTTGCTTTGCTAATCGTGCAGCTAAAGTTCCACATCATGACAACGAGAGTTTCTCTCCTGAAATCTGATGTCTGATGTGACAAGATCCATATGTACTATTCCCGAATTTTATGGATAGCAGTATTCCCACATGCATCTCATACTGATATTCTCTTTGTGAGGTTGTCCCCAGAAGTACTGTTCCATAGGACTGGATGTATACGGTTCCCAATGTTTTCTCAACAAATATGTTTGTTTGAGGAATTACAAAATTGATCGATAAAGAATCAAAATGAAATTTGTAGGAAAGAGATGAAAATATCCAAAGAAAACTGGAAGACAGGCATTATGAATGCTGAGATGTTTAATTTTATGTGTCAATTTGGCTAGATCATGTGTCCCGATTATTGTGGGCATTTCTATGAGGGTATTTTTGGATGAAATTATCAATGGATGTTGAGTAAGGTAAATTGCTCTCTATAATGTGGGTGGGCTTCACCCAATCAGTTGAAGCCCTGAACAAAATAAAAGACTGATTTCCCCCAAGCTAGAGAGAATTCTTGCTAGCAGACAGCTTACATGGGTCTCCAGCTTTCCACCTCACTGTGCAGGTTTTAGATTTGCCAGCTTCTGTAATCATGTAATCATGTGGGTCAATTCCTTAAAATATATATACATGTGCACACATGCACACACCCCCATTGGTTATGCTTCTCTGGAGAACCTCGATCAATACAGAGAGCAAGTATAGCAGAAGGGAAAAAATGTTTTCATGTAATCTTAGTAAGAAACAAAGGAGCCAAGTACCAGGAGCAATAATTTGGAATTTAAAGGTCCATATGCCAATCCATAGAATGTAGTAATAAACAAATCTGAGTTTGAAGGGTTTACTCTTAGTCAATGGCATCACTGAAATGATGGCATAGAACTTAAAATGGTAATATGACACCATCAAATGTAGGTTTATAAAAAATCAATAAAATTATTCATATGCAAAAATAATTACTGGTTAAGAAATGAAAATTCTAAAGTAAAAAAAATATTTTACTCTGTTTCTTCATCTATAACAAAATGAATTTCTTTTTTTTTTCTTTTTTAGCCAGATAATTTCTAAGACATGATCTGAGAAGACAACATAAAGGAGTAGATTGATACTTTCTTGAGAGTTGATCAGGCTGTTTTGATAGTTTCAAGGCTACAGGTATTTGTGAGGCCCACGTGAAGCAGGGAAAGTCTGGAACATTCAATGTACTATCTAAATGCTATGGCCCCACATCATATGATGTAGGGGATCTGTGTAAATATCCCTTTGCCACGTATTTCTCACGTGTATTTTCATTACTTGTCTTACAACAACTTCTGTCATATTTTATTATATTAGAGTCCCTTTACAAAGCATATTAATCATTACTTTATCCCTTCACAAATCTTTTGATATTCTCTCAAATAACTCAGTTTTTCCTTCCATCATCCATAGTAATTAGAAATTTTTTTACAAGCGTTGGAGACATTTTATCAACCGTAATTTTCTTTTTTTGAGAGGGAGATAGAGTAAGCCATGGAGAGGGGCAGAGGGAGAGAGGGAGAGAATCCTAAGCAGCCATCATGCCCAGCCTGGAGTCAGACGTGGAGCTTAATTCCAGGAACCTGGGATCATGACCTGAGCTGAGTCAACAAGAGTTGGATACTCAACTGAATGAGCCACCCAGGTGCCCCTCAACTGTAATTTTAATACTAAATTTAACTTCTGTTTCTGACTGGAGAGAGCAAGACAGAGTCACTCATGTTAAGCAGTGACACAGGTCAAGCAGTGGCACAAGCAGCCAAGGGTGTTGAACTAAGACTAGATATGGCTGAAACCAGCACGGGCTGACAACACACCCAGAACGGATAACCAGCAGTACCAGAGGAGGTCTGCAAAGGTCCAAGACTGATTAAACTCCTTTAAAAATGGAGGATTTTTGCAGCAAACTGCCAGACTTTCTAGATGCTGACCTTTTCCTGTCTGACCACATCAAAAAAAGGCAACTGCTGCCAAAGGTTCTGCCCAAGTGATCTCTGAGCAGAACAGATCCTTCACTGCTGGCATGTAATAAGCAGCAAGTGCTGAAAGCTGACTTGGATCTGACCAAGACCTCATCTCAACTGTTATGCTCATGATTGGTTCATTAACTTCCCACATCCTTGTTCTATCTTGTTTCTTGTGTGACTTGTCTCATGCTTTGCTTTGTGTGAGGTGTAAGAAGCCAATTTATTTTTTTTTTAATTTTTTAAATGTTTATTTTTTAGAGAGTGAGATAGAGCACAGATAGGGGAGGGGCAGAGAGAGGGTAGGAGACACAGAATCTGAAGTAGTCTCCAGGCTTCGAGCTGTCAGCACAGAGCCCAACACAGAGCTCAAACCCATGAACCACGAGATTATGACCTAAGCCAAAGTCAGATGCTTAACTGACTGAGCCTCCCAGGTGTCCCTGTAAGAAGCCAATTTAAACACGAGGTCATTGGGTTTGGAATACTGAACCTGCTTTACAATTATGTTAACCTTGCTTTATGACTGAATACAGCTGACATTGTGGAAAGATGTTAACTTGTGTGTGCACTTTCACAGCCTGCTCCAACACTGATCAATTAGTTTCTCCCTCTTTCTTTCTTTCTTTCTTTCTTTCTTTCTTTCTTTCTTTCTTTCTTTCTTTATCTCTTTCTTTTTCTTTTTTTTTTTTTAACATTTATTCATTTTTGAGAATGAGAGAGACAGAGCATGCATGGGGTAGGGGCAGAGAGAGTGGGAAACATCGAATCAAGAAGGAGGCTCCAGGCTCTGAGCTGTCAGCAAGAGCCTGATGCTGGCTCGAACTCATGGACCATTAGATCATGACCTGAACTGAAGTCAGACACTTAACTGACTGAGCCACCCAGGTGCCCCTGACCAATTAGTTTCTTTGAGCATTACATAAACCGGGCCTTCAAGTCAATGTTCTTAAATGATGTTTCTTCCTGGAAGAAAGCTGTCTACACATGAATTTACCAAGCTTTTGTCACACTACAGAGCTGTGACATAGACATTGAAATAATACTTTATGTCCCATACATCAATTAAAAGTATCCATTTCTTCCCTAAAAAAACATTTTCCATGTATCCCTGGGGACTAGCGTAGTGATTAGAGGTCACCGTTTGGTAATTTCTGTATTCTGTGTTGTTTGTACACATAACCATACCATTGATATCATAATACAGTTTTCTACAGATACCAGCTTCCGGATGTTAATAAATTACATTCCTTATTTACCCTTATAGATACTTTGTCCTTTTATGTTTCTTAACCACAAACAAAGCAAATCTATAGTATTTGGGCCATTAGTTAAAATCATAAAGGCACGACTGTCCAGTGGTAACCAAATAAACGTGTGTTTGTTCTTTGGTCAGTTACAGATGGAGACAACAAAAGATAGAGAAGACACCAGGTGGAGTTGTCACATCAAGGAAACTGTATTTGCAGCAAAAAAGGAGATCATGGGGTGTGTCTTCCTAGCGGTGCTCTGGTGGGAAGGGCGAATCCCCAGGAGGAGATAGTGAGGTCTGAGTGGTCCTCAGGCCACAAGGGGATAGGCGGTTCCCCTGTTGGGAAGACATTTGGTAGAAGTTGTCATCAAGACAGTATGGTATTGGCACAAAAACAGACACTCAGATCAATGGAACAGAATAGAGAACCCAGAAATGGACCCACAAGCATATGGCCAACTAATTTTTGACAAAGCAGGAAAGAATATCCAATGGAATAAAGACAGTCTCTTTAGCAAATGGTGCTGTGAAAACTGGACAGCTACATGCAGAAAAATGAACCTGGACCACTTTTTTACACCATACACAAAAATAAATTCAAAATGGATGAAAGACCTAAACATAAGACAGGAAGCCGTCAAAATCTTAGAGGGGAAAGTAGTCAAGAACCTCTTTGACCTTGACTGTAGCAACTTCTTACTCAACATGTCTCCAGAGGCAAGGGAAACAAAAGCAAAAATGAACTATTGGGACCTCATCAACATAAAAAGCTTCTGCACAGTGAAGGAAACAATCAGCAAAACTAAAAGGCAACCGATGAAATGGGAGAGGATATTTGCAAATGACATAACAGATAAAGGGTTAATATCCAAAATCTATAAAGAATTTATCAAACTCAACACCCAAAAAGTAAATAATCCAGTGAAGAAATGGGCAAAAGACATGAATAAACACTTCTCCAAAGAAGACATCCAGATGGCTAACAGACACATGAGAAAATGTTCAACATCACTCATCAGCAGGGAGATACAAATTAAAATCACAATGAGATACCACCTCACACCTGTCAGAATGGCTAACATTAACAACTCAGGCAACAACAGATGTTGGTGAGGACAGGGAGAAAGAGGATCTCTTTTGCACTGCTGGTGGGAATGCAAGCTGGTGCAGCCACTCTGGAAAATAGTATAGAGGTTCCTCAAAAAATTAAAAATAGAACTGCCCTATGACCCAGCAATTGCACTACTAGGAATTTATCCAAGAGATATGGGTGTGCTGTTTCGAAGGGGCACATGCACCCCAATGTTTATTGCAGCACTATTGACAATAGCCAAAGTATGGAAAGAGCCCAAATGTCCACCGATGGATACATGGGTAAAGATGTGGTGTGTGTGTGTGCCTATCTATATACAGGAGATTTTATATATATATATATATATATATATATATACACACACACATATATATATATGTACATATATATGTACATATATATACACATATATATGTACATATATATACACATATATATGTACACACACGTATACATATGTATGTATGTATTACCCAGCAATCAAAAAGAATGAAATCTTGCCATTTGCTACTATGTGGATGGAACTAGAGGGTATTATGCTAAGTGAAATTAGCCAGTCAGACAAAGACAGATATCAGATGACTTCACTCATATGAGAAATTTAAGATACAAAACAGATGAACAAGGGAAGGGAAGCAAAAATAATATAAAAATAAGGAGGGGAACAAACCATAAGAGACACTTAAATACTGAGAACAAACTGAGGGTTGCTGGAGGGGTTGTGAGTGAGGGGATGGGCTAAATGGGTAAGGGGCATTAGGAAGGGCACTTGTTTGGATGAGCACTGGGTGTTACACATAGGAATAAAGTACTGGCATCTACTCCTGAAATCATTGCCGCACTATATGCTAACTTGGATGTAAATTTAAAAAATAATTAATTAAAAAAATGAGACAGATACAGAGGACAAGGTCTGAGAGGACCCTAAAAAGAGTAGCTTCTGTCACCATGGAGAGGAGTCAGTGATCCTCCTGGTGAGGAACTGTCTGCCAGCCTGCAAGCTCTCCAAATCCTGTCCTTTTGGATTTTTATGAAACTTCATTACCCTGGCATGATTGATGACATCATTGGCCATTAGATTCTTTAAAAAAAATTTTTAAGTTTACTTATTTTTGAGAGAGACACAGACAGCATGAGTCTGAGAGGGGCAGAAAGAGAGGGAGAGAGAATCCCAAGCAGGCTCCGCACCATCGGCACAGAACCCAATGCTGGGCTGGAACCCAGGAAAGCATGAGATCATGACCTGAGCTGAAACAAGAGTCAGATGCTTAAGGGTCTGATTTAATAGCCTCTGGCTATTAGCTCTTGATTCAATTCCTAGCTCCTCTCCCCTTGCCAGAGGTTGTGGGGGTGGAGTACTGAAAGTTCCAACCCTCCAATCACGTGATGGGTGCCCTGGCAACCAGTCCCCATCCTTAGGTAACCAAAGGGCTTTCCAAAGGTCATCTCATTAACATAACAAAAGACATCTCGACCACTCTTATCACAGGAAATTCCAAGGATTTTAGGAGTTCCATACCTGTAACCAGAGACTAAATATATATGTTTTATTATAAATCACAATATCACACACTCCTAGATTCTGTGGTTTTGGAGTGGTGGTGGGGGTCCAGAGCTGATGCCCAGGAAAGAGTTCTTGAGACATCTTCCATACAAAAAGGTGATTTTGTTAAAGCACAAGGATGGACCTTGGGCAGAAAGAACTGTGATTCTTCACAATGGGATTGTGAGGAGTGACTGATTATATACTTGGGAGCTGGGGGAGGTTATGGCCAAGGTAAGTTTCCAAAAGAACTTTCGTATGCTGAAGACGACTCACAGGATCCTGGAGGCCCAGCTACTGTCAAGCTAAGGTTGTTTTTCCCTCTAGCAAAGCATTAACTTTAAGACTGTGGGGAGTTCCAGGAGAAATGTTATACTTAGCCTGTCTCAAGTATTTGTCAATGGGCTGCATGTTGTAAGGAAATTTCATTTTATCTACCATTTCTTTCTGCCTTCATTTCCCACATCACTAGCCATTGACCTTTAAAGACATCAGGTTCAGAATAGCCAACAGTCCATCATGGGGGAGGACACAAGCTCTCTCCCAGCATTAAACTCATTTTTAGTCCATTTACTTACAGGGGTTGATCATCAGAACTATGAGCCATCAGGCAGCCCTGTGTCGCTACATTTATCTGGAAAATGATGATGGAATCTTCAGATAAAGCTTTAACATTCTTCTCTGGAGAATACAGTTTCAGAGATTTCTCCAGCATCAGCCATTAGTCATGGTCAAATTTGTTACTGATAAATAACTTATGGAAACTATTATAATGCTAACTAAACATAGTACTATTCAACTATGCCAATAAATAAGTAGATTAGTTATCAATAATTAAATAAATATATTAGCATTATCTCTTGCTCTGAGATGCTCCCTCAGAAATTCCTGACTTCATTCCTTCCCTTGGTCAGGCACTACTCACTTATGAACACCCTTTCCACTAGCTATGACCTCTAGTTTCCAGTTAAAGCATATCTTGACACACACCGTTCCCTCAGTGGTCAGCCTTTTTGGTGCTGTTTAACCATAGAAGCAGCTATACTATCATTCTTACACTGCTTGGCCCTACTGAAGGATATACACTTGTACATTCTTTAGCCATTAATCCCAGTAGTTCCCGATGTGAAATGTTGGGGTTTGGGAGTGAACGGTCAAGAAAGAATTCTTGAGGTGTCGTTGGGAAAATGAATACAGTTTTATACCATAAGATGGCCGAGGGGACTAGAACAAGCTCTGGTCTCTAGCTTAGAGATGCCTCTTCTAGGTCCTTCTTGCCCTGTTTGCCACACGCCAGGAAACCCACCACAGATATGGAAGCTGACGACTGTAAATTACCCTCCCCCCCTTCATTCGGGACTCAGATCTTTGGAGAAACGGTCTCCTCTGAGCCCGCCGGTGTTAAATAAATCTCCGATCCACCAAGATCTCTGAGTGCCGTTTGGTTTTTCTGCCGGCGTTCCAGCCTGGTTCCATAACATATTTGGTTCCCTGACCGGGAAACCCAACCGTGCTGGCCCATTGTTGCCACCAGTTTGGGGGAACAGCTAGGCGGTGACAGAACGAGGAATCGCAAGGGAGAAGGCACACCCTGCCTGAATTTCCTCAGTCTCCTGCTCGGTCGCCTCAGGCCAGCTCCCGCTCCACTGTTCCAGCTGGAATTGGCAGGAGACTTGGCAGGTGAGGACCTCGACCCAACGTCGAAACCCGTAAGGCTGGGACCCAACGTAGTCAGGCCCACTTGCAAGAGTGGAAGGGGGACCTGATTACTCCCCAGAGACCTCAGAGGTCTCCCAGGGGAATTCTGTGGGAGGGAATGTCATAACCACTGGTGTGTATGTGAGTGTGAATGTGCGACTCGGTCTGGCTTGCCTGCCGAGTTCGATTCTGTGGCTCCACGGGCGGGCACCCTTAAGGTCCCCAAAAGCCCACGGGGTCTGAGTGGGCCCAGCTGCGATACCATGGTGAATGGCATACGGTCTAAGGCAGCATCAGAATAGTTTCCAATCGTAAGCCACAAAGCTGAGACTGCTACGACTAATCATCACCTAGGTTCCTTCGGGACACAGCCAGACGGGCATCTGACTGGTCTCCTCATTAGAGGGGGCACTCCATTCCTCTTCTTTGCGACTTCTCCTCACAGGAACATTATGGGGTTGGGATGGAGCAAAGAAGGGGTTTTGGGGAGACTACAGAATTAAGATAGTCCCCGGCATGTTAAGGACCCTATGTGAGTTAGAATGGCCCACTTTTGGTGTAAGAGGGCCTCTGAGGGAATCTTGGATGTCCCAATGGTCCGCTGCATCTGGCATGTCGTCTCTGGAGAGACCCAGGTCACCCTGATCCATTTCCATACATCGACTCCTGGCTTGAAATTGCCCCAAATCCTCTGCCTTGGGTGCGATTCACCCATAGCAAGCAGAGTCAGGCAAAGGTTTTAGCTGCCTTATCCGGAGACTTACCCAGGGAACCAAAGAAGCAACCCACTGCTCCTCTAGTGTTTGCAGGAGACCCGGAGGAAGATACCGTCTTTCCGCCACCTTATGACTCACCGGGCTCCCTGCCCCCTGCCCCTGAGTTTGAAACTCCTCCCCGGTCTGTCTCTCCTCTGGCCCCGGATGTGCCGCCCATCTCTCCTCTCCTCCCGGACCCGGAGAACCCTCCCCAACAAGGACCAACGGCCAGATTGCGCCCTGGGCTAGGCACAGATGCTCTCCAGATACCGGTCCACATCCGCCAGTATCAAGAGGCACTTCTCCGGGTAATCAGAGCAGAGGCTGAGAAGCCCATGAATATGCCCGGCAGCAAGGGGATTCCCCCAGGGATTATTATTAGAGGCTATGTGAGGCTTACACCCTGTTTGCTCCAGAGGCACAAGAGAGCCAGGACAAAAGGATGGGGAAGGTCTAGCCACCAAAAGGGGGGAGGCCCAGAACCTCCTTAGTAAGGGGTCAGTGAACCTACTTCAAGGAGAAAGGAAATTAAAAGAATAGATGTCCCAACCAGCGAAAGTCCCAGAAACCCAACTGATATCAGGAGGAACCTCAAGAAGGGGATCTGATTGATCTGGCTGAGATAGAATCAGACTTAAGGGGACACTGGCTCTCTCTCCTTGTTCCTCTGCCTAATAGATGTGAGGGATTCTCCCTTATTTCCCAGGTTAACAGCTATAATTGGAGCCAACTGTGATTAGTCTACCTTGGATGGGGACTTTAAGGAATGTTTCCAAGCAGTTGCTGAAACTCCATTTGTTTCAGGGAAATTCCTGGTCTCCTCTGGACTGATGTGTACTCCATATTTCCACTTTGATGGAAAAAACATGGCATCTGCTCCTCTGAGTTAAGGTTTTGAATTAGGTTTTCCTTCTCTGCCTTCTACTGGCACCTTGCCTCTTCTGCCTTCCCCTCCCCCTGCTGTTTCTGCACCAACTTGGTGTGGTCTACATAACTGGTTCCTATACCCTCCTCAGTGCTTCAGGTACCATTGGCTCCTCCTCCCATCCTAGGTCTTTTCCAGATAGACATCTAGGTCTTTTCCAAATAGAATGAATTGCTAAAGCTTTGATTACTGAACATAGGTTTGTATTTTTAACTTCTTACTGCAGAGAAATTAAAGCTATTTGGACCTATTGGAAAACATGCTTTTTACTTAATTGGTTCATGAATTTACCATCTAAAAAAATTCTGGCGTAGGGGCACCTGGGTGGCTCAGTTGGTTAAGCTTCCGACTTCGGCTCAGGTCACGATTTCACAGTCTGTGAGTTCGAGCCCCGCGTCAGGCTCTGTGCTGACAGCTCAGAGCCTGGAGCCTGCTTCGGATTCTGTGTCTCCCTCTCTCTCTGCCCCTTCCCCACTCATGCTCTGTCTCTGTCTCAAAAATAAATAAAAACATTAAAAAAAAATTCTGGCATAAACACCTCTCAGTTGGTTACTAAGTCCTCAGTTGGAGACTAAGGTTTCCTAAGAGTTAAAATCCTGCTAAGTGTATTTAAGACTGATGGAAATAAAGAAAGCAACCCTGTATGTAGGGAAGTAGGAGGTACGTAAGAAAGATATAAGGAGTGGAAATACATTTTTGTTGAGGGAAGAAGAAAGTAATTTTATCTTGAATGAGACTGGTTATTTGGAGAGAAATGGCTTTGGGACAAAGTTTGAAGGCAAAGGAAAGTTGTAGAAGGTTCATGAAGGGAAATCTTTGGAAAAGAATTTTATGTGTGCTCAGGATGGACCAAAGTTGAGATGAATGGAATTTTAAAGGTACACTGGTATAAGGTTGAAATTCTGCTTTTCTCTCTGCTCAAATGACAAAGTTTTCTTGGACTGTTGATCTGCTCTTGATAAGACAATGCAAACAAAGGATTGTCTTCCAGGAAAACCAAAGTTTTAGGTTTCATCTTTATCAGGTCTTTGATTACTTAATTAAAACTTCTCAATGTTACAGGAGCTAGGTTTTGGTAACAACTATATAATGCTATACATTCACCTTTAGGATCTTTTATTGCCACCTTCGTTGAATAAATAAAACTTTAAGATTTGTAATGATGTGTAATCCTATTTAGGATGTACTTATAACTTCCTAAGGTTTTAACAAACTTCCCAGGATTTAAATGGTAAGTGAAGTCTTTTTGACCAATTAGGCCCTTTTATTTGGGATGCTAAGTTACTTGGAAAAGCATTGTCATACAATGGCAAACGTTAGGTAGTACTGCACAGGTAAATGCTGTAACTGCCCAAATATATATGCAGTTCCTAAAGTTTTAATGTTTTGGTATAAGGTCATCATTTAATATTCTGATTACTTGAAGTGTTATGTGTCACAGAAATAACCGAATTTCTTTGTCAATTGCATCATAACGAACTCTCATCAGATCTTTAACAATGTCTATTTCTGAGATTTTGTCATTCATAATTGTTCTTATTCTCTCACAAAACGTGTTTCTTCTTCAAGGAGATTTATAAAAATGATTTGCGGGACAAATACAGGCATTTGACATCTTTAAGATTAATACTAAAATGGGTAAGAATTTCCAGAACTAAAAAGCTGCATTCAAACTGAACAAGAATGAGGAACATGGGATTAAATCAACTGAGGAAGATTACAGTTTTGTGATTCTTATTGAAAATATTGCTGGTTCTCTAATGTTTGCTCTTCCAGATTAAGGAAACTTTCTCTTAAGATATCTATGATATACAGAAATGTCATAAAGCACTCATTTGTAAACTGAAGCATTTATCTTTTCTCTCTACATAACTCCTCTGAAATTCAAAAACTCTCAGTGAGTATTCTTTCTTTCATGGCAATTACAATTGTTTGCATAAGTTCAATAAGAATCTGTTCATCTTGTAACAGGTCACCATTGGAAATACTGGTTATTTTACCAAGGCTTTGACTGGAGTATTTGAGAATGACATTCATAAACTCAGCTTTAAGGAACTAAAACAGCTTTAAGGAACAAAGGTTAGCTTTATGAAACATGGAGCCATAAATTAGCCCCTTGGAAATGTTGATACCTTGCTTCCAGAGTTCCCAGCAGCCTTACCAGGTGAGTAAAGAAGGTCACTTCCTGGCAGGTGCAGGAACCTCAGGGTATCTTGGGGACCTCATGAAGAGGAATTTTCCCAATTCTACAGGTATTGCAGGCCTGTCTGATGGCAAGTATTTGGCTTGGCTTCTGGCCTGGAGAGGCTACTAAAAGTTCAACCCGGAGATTCCTTACAAAAGTTTCCAGCAAAGCAAACTTTAAAAGATCCTCATGATCAATCGTTATTCTTTTTAAACTTATGTACATAGTTAGGCCAGGTTTCTTAAGACTGGACTTATTCTACAAATGCATTGGTCTCAATTTGGCTATCTCTGGAAAGGAGGGTTTTTAGAGAGAAAACAACAACAACAACAGCTATGTTTCAACAATGCACCGTTATGGATGTTAAATTCTAGTTCTAATTGTCTTTAAATGTTTGTTGTTTGCCTAAACTTGGCCACTTGAGGTAAACTTTAGAAAAATTTTCACAGTATTTCATGTATAGACAATCTTCTGTGCTTGCTATTCTGTGGGGATAATAATAACACCCCATGGGCATATGATTATTTAAACAACTGGAAAACAGGATGGATCTCTAAATATGCAAACCATATCTTCCCTAAACCTGATCTGACAGTTACCAGAAACCCGCCCCTTTCAAAGACTGGGAGGTGGACTTTACAGACATACAACCAAATAGAGGACTCAGTTTCAGGCATCACCCCGTGGGTCCATCACTCCAGAGTTAAGAAGGCCAACTCAGAGGAACCCTCAACCTGGCGAAGTGATCCAGATCCAGTCAGCCCGCTTAAACTGACCCTCAGAAAGACACTGGCCCCTGAGATCTCCAGCCCTGCTCCAGCCACACCCCGGAAGCTGGCTGGCCTGCGCACGGCAGAAGCTTGAGGAATCAATGTGTGGACTGAGCCCAGGGTTCCAGATACAACTCTGCCAGCCCTTGCCCCTTCCTGGTGTCATAGCCCTGATCTTGCTTCTTGCTGTTGGGCTAACAGAGACTGCACCAACAAACTAGGACACGGAACGAATGGCAGACTCCCGGGTAACCTGGCAAAGACAAATAAACTCCCTGGCAGCAGTGTCCCTCAAAAACAGGCGAGCCCTTGACCTCCTCACTTCAGAAAAAAGGAGGGACTTGTATCTTTCTGGGGGAGGAATGTTGCCTTTTGTAAACCAATCAGGAATAGCCAGGACTAAGTTTAAGGAACTCAAGGAAAAAATTCAACGTGGACAACACAAGGTATCAATGGAGAGGATGGGCTCTCACAGATTGGGCACCCTGGCTCCCTGCCCTGGCAAGGCCCTTCCTTTCCATAATTTTACTTGTGACCATCAGCCCCTGTATACTAAATACCCTGGTACGTTTTATTGAAAACACTGTTGCTCGCCAAACTGCAGCACCTATCTTAGCCTTCTGAGAGTACCAACCTGTAAAACTAAAAGGTGATGCCTACTAAGTTTTTTTTTTAAAGGCATCAAAGGGGGGAATGTTGGAGAAATGAATAAAGTACTGCACCATAGATGGCCAACAGGACTAAAACAAGCTCTCTGGTCTCTGACTTAAAGACCCCTCTTCTTGCCCTGTTTGCCGCAGGCACCGCCCCCCCCTCCCCCCCCCCCCCCCCCACCCATGAATATGGAGGCTGACAACTATAAATTACCCTTCCCGCTTGCATTCGGAGCTCAGATCTTTGGAGAAACGGTCTCCTCTGAGCCTGCTGGTGTTAAATAAATCTCCAATCCACCAAGATCTCCGAGTGCCACTTGGTTTTTCCACCAGCGTTCCAGCCCGGTTCCCTAACAGTATCTTCGTGCAAAAAAGGAGGTTTTATTAAGACATGGGGACAGAATCCATGGGCAGAAAGAGCTGCACTGGGGGTGTGAGGAGTGGCCGATTATATGCTTTTAAGCTGGGAGGGGGTTAGCAATAGCTTAAGTCACTAAGGAATTTGGAAGCTACGTTTCAGGGACCTTGAGGGGGCTAGCTGTTGTTAGAGAGAGTTCACTTATTACTGTCTTGTAAAACGTTAGTCATGAGACCCTTCAGATGTATATCAGGGGGCCATATGTTTGAAGAATGATTGCTAACATATATTTTAGGGCGTGTAAAGATAAAGGAAGTTTCCAAAGGAATTTCTATTTGTTAAAGTAGACTTACAGGATCTTGAAGCTCAGGATAATGGTTAGCTAAGATTGCCTTTCGCTCTTAGCAAAGTATTAACATCCAACACTCTGCTGGTCTCAAGGACTTGCCAATGGGCTGTACGTTGTAAGGAAGTTTGATTTTTTGTCTATATTTCTTTAACCTTTGTTCACATCAGTTCCTAACTCCAACTATTCTGACTTCGGACTTCAGTACCACTGTCTGCAAAGTTTTTCTCTGTAATTGATTTATGTTCTGCAGTTTCTGTCTTTTTTTTCTTTCTCTCTTTCTGTTCTTGTAGCAGTTGAGTCTAAATTCTTGTTTGCTTTTACTTATGAAGGAGTCTAATTTTTATGTCAGGATTCCTCAAGGGTTTCAGGACTCTCCCACTATGTATTCTAGTCATTAAAAAAAAAAAAAAAAAAAAGCAGGGGGAGAGAAATCTGTCCCCCTGGAGGGATTTATAAGTATTCAAAATGTAAATGATTGGCTGCTGCCCTCAGAAAGGAGACAACAATGCTAAACTGATTCTTTGTCTTTGTTACAATCTCATGCTTCCCAAGGCCCCCAAACCTCATGAGATAATTTGTAACATTGTTCAATTGAGGGAAAATATTTATGGCATGTCTTATCAGCCATGAGCCACAGTGTTACAATTTAGGACTCAGCTCATTTTGCAGATAAAATACCTTGCTACCAACAGAAAAACAAAACAAAAACCAGACAAGTTGGGGCCTACAGAATACTAGACAATGGATTCCAGCTTTTGGAGAATGAAAAAAACCTCTGAGCAATTATTTGCATGATTCTCTGATTTTGTCCCTAGAATCTCAAGAGGCTTTGAAACAATGAAATTGACTATAGCCTCTCCCGCAGCTTTATTGATTCCAATTACAAACAAAAACAAAAAACAACAAAAAACCCCACAAACCTAATTTATCTACATGATGAGTGCAAATCCAAGTTTGTCATAAAGAATAGAAGTTTTTTTTGTTGTTGTTTCTTTTTTCTTTCCCCCCCTTTGGATAAAGCCAATTAACTAACACGAATGGCTACCCTAATTGCCAAGTTAATTTAGGAAAAACAATGTGTGACATATGATGCTGTTAAGTCCTCTTATTTGAGGATGAGTTATTGTTCACCTGTGAATATGTAGTAGTGGGTTGTATCTGCTTAGCTATCTAAGGGGGTGAGATTTCTTTCAGTCTTCGCTATCTTTTTAGTGAATTGCCTATCATGCCACCATATTCTGATTTAATGCTTATTCAGTAATAAAACTGTTTTCTTTCTCTTCTATGGTTTTGGAGAGGTTTTCTGGTTTGACGGGAGATTTCTTTTTTTTATTATTATATTTTCCCAATACACACAGACTATTCCTACTGCTCCCAAAGAGGTATTCAATTTGTGGGTTGGGGAGTTGTGTCAGTTACCCTTTTCAGAGTAAGTCAGTCAATGCCCCACCTTTGTCAAATGTAGGATATCAGTTGTCATACCCTCTGAGAGATCTGTTCAAGGAAGTTCTCAGGCACTTGGATGGACATCAGTCATCAAACACAATGCCTTCCATTCTGCGCTCAACTACCTGTCATACTAATGTACTGATAATGATCTGCCTGCTGCTAGGATTCTCTGTAAAGAGGCCTAGTTCTTAACAGAATCCCTTGGGATTCTGTAGTCATGTAGCTGTGGCCTCCTCTTAGCTGTTTAGATTTTTATCAAGTAATTTAATGACTTTGTGAATGAATATAACATCTTTCCAGGTAGTCAAAGAGCATTAGAAGGCTTTACCCTAATGGGGAAACCAGTATTCCTAGGTTTTTTCTCCAACTGCCATATCTTTTAGAGGGCTGTTAACAAAATGTTCACTAATTTCCTCTCTGCCTGCTTTTTTCTACCTATTCTTTTTCTGCCTGTGCAAGTATTTCACCCAGATCTAAGTCTACTTCTGCCGAATTCCATGGTTCAGATTCTCCCTGGCCCATAATCTGTCCACAGCTTTTCCTTTCAGTCCAAAATGGGTAGGCAGTCATCCTGAAAGCCAGTCCTCGCCATGTTTTTATATCTTAGTCTGTTGTAGCTGCTATAACAAAACACCACAGACTGGGTGGCTTAAACAACAGACATTTATTTCTCGTAGTTCTGAGGGATGGGAAGTCCAAGATCAAGGTGCTGGGAGATTCAGTTCTCGGCAAGGACCCTCCTCCTGGCTTGCAGACGGTGCCACTGTGGGATCACAGGATGGAGAGAGCACTCTAGTCTCTACCTCCTTGTATAAGGTCACTAACCCTATAGCAAGATTCTTGCGCGGAAAGATGGGCACCAAGGATCTTCTTTCCAGGAAGCAGCTTTATTCGTGCCAGCGTAGGCTCAGTGGGCTGAGACCCCGAAAAGGCTGATCCCGGAGCACAGAGGAGTGTAGGCTTTTATGCAATTCCACTCCTCCGTCTCCCACATGTGGTGCTGCATATAGTCTGACTGGACATAGTTCAAGTTACAGAGTCGTGTCAGAGTTACACATACCTGTACAGGAGCTGACTGAGCCATGTTACAGGGTGCCTTTGTTCTCAGGAAGACTACGGAATTTATACTGAATACTGACTGGAAGACATGTTTATCAGATATGTACATGACAAAACCAAGAGTGTGGAATATATAATTCATGAAATATAGAAGTGGTGTGCTTTGTTACAAAGCCAAACAAAAAGTAATCGAGCAACTTGACAGAATAAGAGCGGTTTGTGTTGAAAACATACATTACACGAATACAGGATGGTTGAGACTAGGTTTTCTTTGGTCATAAAATAATATGCACTATTTATATAGAAAAGTAACTCGAGGCTGCAGTGTCCGAGTCAAGGACAATAATGGATTGACCCAGACTTTGCACAGGGACTGTAAATTAAGGGAAACATGGATACATTTCAGAACATCCAAAAGGAAGAAAGGAGAACAGTGAAGCCATTTTATACGCAGAACAGTTGAAGACATTAAGGTTAGTTAATCCGGGAAAGGGAAGACCAAGGTGGGTTATAAACCTTTTCCTTATATCATGTTTCTTCCAAAGGACAAAAACAGGAATCAGGCTTAGAAGTTAATGGACAAAGATTTCACCTTAGAAATAGGGAAACATTTTTCAAGTAATTAGACCTTTGTGTACAGAAACAGAAACTTTCTGACTTGTGAGGGAAGCTAGAAAAGATGGCAGCCAGAGTCCTTTTGTGATAGATTTCACTCCAGTTCAAAAAAAAGTTATGTGAGCCAAAGAAGAGTCAACTCCCATAGGGTTGGAAACCTATTTTGTATTTTGTTTACTCAAAAAATTCATTTGAGACTTTACATAACTTTGGAGGAGATGTAAATATAAATAAAGTTTTTAATAGCACTAAAGGTCAGAACACAGTAGTGAATAACATTTAACAAAAAAGAAGAAACATTAAATGTCAGGAAGATTTTTATGTCTTTTTATAATTTGTTTAACTATTCATGTTTTGATTCTGTGTCTCCCTCTCTCTCTGCCCCTCCCCTGTTCATGCTCTGTCTCTCTCTGTCCCAAAAATAAATTAAAAAAACGTTGAAAAAAAAAATTAAAAAAAAAGGGACGCCTGGGTGGCGCAGTCGGTTAAGCATCCGACTTCAGCCAGGTCACGATCTCGCGGTCCGTGGGTTCGAGCCCCGCGTCGGGCTCTGGGCTGATGGCTCAGAGCCTGGAGCCTGTTTCGATTCTGTGTCTCCCTCTCTCTCTGCCCCTCCCCTGTTCATGCTCTGTCTCTCTCTCTGTCCCAAAAATAAATTAAAAAAACATTGAAAAAGAATTAAAAAAAAATAATTTGTTTAACTATTCAGTATAGATAATAAAACATCTTTCTCCCCCTGAAGATCATTATTAATATAAAATATCACATCTATGACAACCAACTCTAAAGAAATCTAGTCGTGGACCAACTACCAATTTAGTTTCTTTTGACAATATGTTTATAGAGAAGTCTCCTAACCTACCACAGTAAATTTTACCCCTCCTTGGTAAGCAACTATTTTTTGACATTCTTAACATGTAAATTAGTGGCTATTCCTTTATGTCCACATTCTTCTCCACCATTTCCACCATCTTAGAGAAAAGGGTACTCAACTATTCTAACCACATTTGAGAACACTTAATTGTAAAAGCTCACTCAAGGAGTCTAGAGTCCTTTCTTTCTCATCACTTACCATGTTGAGCCTTCTTCCTAAGTCTAAAATTCCAGAACTGTGTACTCCTCAAGTTGCAACATACTGGGTTAGGCTCAGAAAATATATATACATAGTGTATACCCATGCAATGGCTGCAGGGTAATACATCACAATTAGGCATGGGTGACTTAGTAAACTGTAAGGATCACTCTAAATTCTATTTGAGCCCCACAGTATTTTATAGACCTTACTCACTTTTATGAATCCACTTCCATTTTTCCCCCCAATTCTGTTCGTTGAATGGGAATTGTTAAGGGTTTTTAAACAAGGATACTGTGGTGTCTCACGGAAAACCTAAGGTATCTTTTGAAGTGCCAATCCAGTTCACACCCATATTTAAAACCCTTATGCAGGTGTAGCCACCAACATCCACGTTTGTACAACTTCATTTCTGGAAATAATTGAGCAGACCAGCATCACACACACCTGACACAAGATGAGTTAGCAAAGGGAGAAGCAAAGAAGACGGCAATGATCCCAGGTCTGAATCCCTAGGCTGCTAAACAGGATTGCCAACAATTTTTGAGGAACCACCCACTCCTCTGCCTGTGTAAACTATACCCAGCCTCTGTGGGTTCTTGTTTCTTCACCTATAAGCTAGGTTGCCCTGGCCTGGAGAGGTGGGCTCAGCAGGCAGGCAAAGAACACGCAGAGAGAGAATTCCAGGTGCCTTCTCTGTTCTGTCTTGTTCAGCTTGGGTCAAGAGTGCAGTCTCCTCCCCCAAATTCCTCCTCAATACTATTCAACATAGTGGACTTAGTCATGTTGACTCATAGATGTTCATTCTGTCAAGACGTAAACTAAGACTGAAAAATGATGCCATGCTCAGAACTATGTAGCTGGAAACAGCGTTAGGGACTGACTGTATGGCCACTGTCTTCTCTACTATCAGATGCGTTTAATTGGTGGTATGGAAATGAAGGGGAATGACAAGTTGTGTTCTATAGAGAATTGAGAGTTTGGCGATATAAAATAAGTTTATGCCAAACCTAGAGAGTAAACAGACAGCAACTTCATTAACTTTGTCTTCATTAACTGTAGATTTTTCAATGGCACAAATCTCTTAGAAAGCTTTTTTTATTATATAAATACATGTGTAAGATGAATACAAGAAAATTATATCATGTGATTTCAAATGAAGCCTTTAGGTGAAAGGAGGGCCACAGGAAAAAGATATGATTAACTGGAACCCAAATGAACCTCAAAAATCATCTACAAGCTCTCTTTCTGCCAAGTAGGTGCTTTCTCCTTTAGAGACAGGGTGAACCAAATGCAGAGTCCTAAGAACCTTGCATGGATTTAATGCACCTTCTACTGAACACCGAAAATGAGGCTAAGTACACTCCAATCTTAAAATCACATTTTTCAAACTGCTTTTACTTTTATCTCATTATTATCTCTTTTTAGTTCCAATTAAGAAAGACAGGATTAATGATAATTATTAGTGACCTTTTAAAACCATTAGGGCTAAATTTTAGGAACAATCAAAATTAGCCTCCATTTAGCAGATGAAGAATTTCTCAAGGCCACACAGATAGTACGTGGTAAGTCAGGTCTAGGAATCCGGTCCCTATTTCTACCATAGGTCACTGTCTCTGTGGAACCAAGAATAAACCAAAACAAATAAAAATACATAGGATGCTACAAAAACCCGCATAATCGGGGTGAACTAGTTCTTAATTTCAATCATTTGCTCAATGACATGCTTTAACTTGTTTTAATAGCTAATTATGTGCCAGATACTCCTCTAATTGTTTTTATATTAACTCATTCAATACTCATTTAACACACTAGATAATCAGGTTGAAGAAGAGGACAGAGAAGAAAACTGATGCCTATGAGGTAATCACTGTTGCTACGCCCGTTTTACCCATCAGGGAATGGAGGCCCAGAATGTTAAATATGTTGTCCATGGTTACATAGACAGGGAGTGCGGGTTCTGTCATGTGAACCCAGAACCTGCAAATAACTACAGTATTAATTATGCAGACTCACCAGTGATTCTATAAATCACTCGATGTCTCCCACTTGAAATGCCCCACTTCTGAACAGACCTCACAGTTTGATTGCTTAATCACGCTTTATGTATACTTTCCTTTAAATTTTTTAAATTTCTTATTTTAACACTTCAAGAGCCACAGAATAAAATCGCCTATAATTGTAGCAATAACCCAAAAGCTAGCACGGTTAACATTTTCATTTGGGGATATTTGTATCTCTTCTCATACTTTTGTTTTTTTACAAATATGAAACATTTTTCATTTAAGCTTCAGTGTCTGTGGGCATAGAGGAAGTCCTGCTTTCATAAGATTCCAGTCCCAAGTACTTCTGAAAGTCCCTGAAAGGATGCAGCAAATGGTAGCAGGTAAACTAAATGCCCCACGTTGTGCCCCAGATAACCTGGTTCTTCCACCGGGTGCTGGTACGCTGCAAACACCACGACTCCAAATGGATGTCACTTCTTTCCACTGGTCACCCTGGTCTCCACTGGCCACCACTGTCACCCTACCCTGTGTCACCACTGATATTTTAGATCCCTCATATTGCCCACGGTGCACGGCAAACAGGCTGAGGAATGTAGAAGAACTTTCCCTGGCTGAATGAAAGCGTGGATGAGGGAATCCCTAAGAGGCCTGCTTGGCCCCCAGTTGTTGGCAAAGTTTTGCCCCAGAGATTATTCCAGTTCCTCTTCCAGCCTTGTATGCACATGATCTGTAGAGTGTTAGCCGCTATGCTAATCACAGGCCCCAGCTGGGCTCACTGAGCTTTCTCACTCAGAGAAGGGTCCTGAATACTCTGCACAAAGACTTCTTCTTGGCCTGGCTAGCTCCTGTGTGAGACAGAGCAAATAAGCTTGAGTTATCTCCCAAGAGGCCCCTTATTTGCCAGTAAGTAAATTATTGTGAACTCGGCGTGTTGCTGTCTCTTCCTTCTGCCCACGCAGTTTGCCCATCTGCACTGTGTCCTTTAACACGTTCCCTTCTCGGCAGCAAGTGTTCTTATGTTTTAAAAATATTTTCTATGTTGCTAGACAAAAATGATATTGCAGCCATTTTTAAGTATTTTTTGTCAATGAGACTGAACACTTGCTGTGTTTATTAGCCATTATTATTTGCTTGATAATCTACATCTGTCTTTTAGACATTTTTTAAGATACTACTGCTCAGCCAAATCAATGCATAAGAAATCTGCATATATTGGGATGCCTGGGTGGCTTAGTTGGTTAAGCAATTGACTCTTGATGTTGGCTCAGGCCATGACCTCATAGTTCGTGTGCTGACAGCACAGAGCCTGCTTGGGATTCTCTCTGCCACTCCACCGATCTCTCTCTCTCTCTCTCTCCCTCCCCCACAACCCTCAAAATATATAAAAATAAAAATAAAAATAAAGAAATCCTCATGTGTTAAGAATATAATTATTTTACTGGTTTAATTTTTATATAAATAATTCCCTGCTCAGTTTTTAATATTAATGTACTCATCTCTTCGCTGAATAATATCTTGTATGTATGTATTTATTTATTTTTATTTACTTATTTTGAAAGAGAGAGAGAACACAAGCAGGAGAGGGGCAGAGAGAAGGCGAGAGAGAATCCCAAGCAGGCTCTGCACGAGAGCTTGAAATCATGAACCATAAAATCATGGCCGGAGTTGAAACCAAGAGTCAGACGCTTAAATGACTGAGCCCCCCAGGTGCTCCTGATATTTTGTATTTATTTAAATAGAAGTTTACATAAATGGTTGTTTTCGGAAAACTTGAAAAAGTCTGTGTGCAAGCTAATAACCAGGATGTTATTTTCCTTCAGCTGAGAAGGGATGGAACTGATAAGCTTGTACTGTTGACTCTAGAGCCAGGACACCACATGGCCCTTGAATAAATTCTTCCAGGAGAAAATGCATAAATGCTGCAAAAGCATCTGAAAGACAGATGGCGGAATACAAAGTAATCATTTGCAAAATTCATATTTTTCTTCCTAGGTCCCGAAAAATTATACATCTTGTTCTTTTGTGACATACCTACCAAAGAATACAGAATAAAGAATCTCAGTACGCCCTACTCAAAAAGGAAAAAAATGTAATTGGAAATTATCACTGTCAGGGGCTCCTGGGTGGCTCAGTTGGTTAAGTGTCCGATTTCAGCTCAGGTCATGATCTCACGGTTCATGAGTTCAAGCCCCACATCCAGCTCTCTGGTGGGAATCTTCCTTTTTTGGTAATCTCTTTTTTAGTATACATTTAGAATATATTCTCTAATCAAGTGATTACGAAGGATGTGGAAAAGAAAAGGAGTTACTCTTGACTGAGGCAAGATTTCTAAAACAGCTATTTTGCATATATCTGAGACTATTCTCTTCACACATGAATGAAAATTGACTGAGGATAAAATTACGACATTGTAAATTTCCTCTCAGCATTGCATTTTCTGAAATTTAGCACAGGGCAGGAAAATCTAGTCAGACTGACTTCTGCCACATGACTACCTAGTTTGGTCTTGGTCTTTTACTGCTTATGTTTTTTTAACTGAATTCTGGGTGAGTTTTTTGTCTTTAAATTTCAAGAATAATGCTTTCATCAAATTTAATGAGAATATGGAGAACTCTTTCAGTGTTGAGGCTCAAAGTTGTTGTTTGTATGTTTATTTTAATCACAGTATTTTTCTTCTCTCATAGATTTTATTATTATTTTGGCTTAATTCTTTTTTCCTCAAATCTACTTGGGAGTGCCTGCTTTCTAAGACTTGATTCCCATTTTATGCCATACATTTTTTCCATCATTTGTATAGGATTTTCCTCCTCTTTGTATTCATCATTGGTCTTTTGCTGCTATGGCTAACTTTAACAAGAGACAAATGGGTATTATGGCAACAGCATAACTAGCAATAAAATCAGTAATTTGGATAAGAAAAGTTATGTGTCACAAGGAAATTTTTAAAATATGGATCTTATATGCAAGTATATGCAGATCACAACATAGCCCCCAAATACATAAAGCCTATTATCATGACAGATTTGCAGATCTCTATAAGATAATCCTCAGCACTAGTGACTGTGCTACCTTTCAGGGTAAAAGGGACACTGCAAATGTGATAAAGGTTCAAGACCTAGAAAGGGGGAGGTTATCCTGGATTAATACAAGTGGGTCCAATATAAACACATGAGTCCTCAAAAGTGTAAGATCTTTCCCAGCTATTGTCATAGAAATATGGGAGCATGAGAAAATTTGATACTGCCCCAATTGCTGTTTTTGAAATGTACAGGACTATGTGGTAAGGACCAGAGAGTGGCCTCTAGAAACTGGAAAAGGCAAGGAAATGTAGTCTCTTCTTGAGCCTCCAAAATGGAATGCTTGCTGACACCTTGATTTTAGCTCAAGGATACATATATTGCTCTTCTGACCTACAGAGTGATAACATAATAAATTTGGGTTTTTTGAAATCGTGTGTGTGTGTGTGTGTATACACATATATACATATCTGTGCATATAACATATATATGTTGTTATTGCAACTAAAAAAGGAAGCCATTAAATTGAGATAGCCCTAATGCCTTGGTAGCCTTTGTAAGCAAACCAAACCCTAAGTAAGAGTCAATGCACTCAGTTAGGCTTTCAAATATAAGGCAAGCTCTTAAACTATAACCAATCAAATAATTTCCTTCTATAAAAACCTCTTTCTATAACAACCTCTCCCCTAGCTCCTGTTCTGGGAGTACCCCTAACCACTTTCAATTTGGCGCTACCATATTGGAATAGATGTATACTCAAATGACCTCCTGAAAATTTTTTTGTGCCTCAGCTTATCCTTTAACAACGTCTATATCTCCATCTCTATTCATACTCCTATCTCCCACCGCAGTCTAAAATCGTAGGGTTCATTCTAACACTCTAGCACCACCCCCCATTGCTCATTTATAACTTATTTCTCTGACAATGAGAAGCCTGGCTCTATTTACCTAAAATATATTTACTTGTTTGTTCAACAACAGTACGTATGGAAAGTAGTTTCAAGATCGCTAACTCAAACCTCTGTGAGAAAAGAATTTACTGACTGTTTGTATACAATTCTTTCTGGCTTTGCCCCTATGGTATCTAGTAAAAACATTGCTTTACCAAATTACTTTTACCAAATTACCTTTCCTTCCTACCACAGGTGACTTTCTCAGGCTCTCAGCAGCCATTTCCTATTCAGCATTTCTGTCTCTGGGTTTGGATCACTTAGGAATCATCAAACACCTTTAGCGGAAAAGCAGCTCAGGAGATTATGGCCACTTCTCTGCATTTCTTTCTTTAGTATTTACACCTCATTTTGGGTTTTCCTTCTCCATTTTAAATTTTTTTTGTTCAAAGGGGCCCATAAGATTGTTAAAACCTCTCTTAAGTTTCCCCACTTCTTAACAACCATTTTCTGCTTGACTTGTAAGCATCTCTAACCGCGCAGCTTATGAAGCATCAGATACTTTGAAGGAAAGGTAGTAAAGAACATCAAGCTCATCTCAGTGAGTTCCAATTTTCTTGGGAATCTTAGCTTTTTAAGTGTTGGTTGCCTTAGTTGTACTCTAAAGTTTTCAAATTGATGGAATATTAGATTGTTTTGTTCTCCTTCAGCTTTGCAGTTGTTAGTGGGAACATTGGTCAGCTATGAACTAGTCCTGCAGAGCTAGAAAGGGGAATCTTCAGAGCCTGTAACAATTTCCCTGGTTAATACACTTTGGGTTAAGTTTAGTTGGTTTCTCAGTTAATCCAAAGTGAACAGCCTCCAACTGTAACTTCTTCTGTCCCTATTTCTTATGGAGGATTATTATCTTTGATCTTAAATAGTATTGCATTTCTTTAACATTTTAGAACTTCATTTTATTTCTTTGAGAGAGTGAGAGAGCACGTGTTGGGAAGGAAAAGAAAGGGAGAAAGAAAATCCCAAGCAGAGAGAGAATCCCCCACTGAGAATGTGAAGCCTTACACGGGGCTCGAACTCACAACCGTGAGACCATGACCTGAGCTGAAATCTAGAGTCAGACACTTAACTGACTGAGCCACCCAGGCTGGCCATTTTATAACTTTAGATGGGATCTTTGAAGAGAACTTATGGTTCCTTCTTTGCAGGTAGGTTATCATATCAGCCTGAAATTCTCTACAAGTTTGGAGTCAGGTTTATTTCTTTCTTATTCAAAGACTACAACACTTTTTTTTAAGTCAAAAAAGTTTCATGATTAATCTGGGTAATCTCAGAATTAATTTCATGAAGTCATTTCCCCTGGGGTATATCTTCATTTAGAGATGTATTGCCAAAAGGTGTTTAGGGGCTTGAGGGAAAAAAAAAATTAGAGCGAATTAATATATGAAGAGTGTTTACAAATCAAGTAAACACATAAACTGATTAGCTTTCATCTTTTCAAATCTGCCATTAATAATAAGGGCATTATTATTAATAATAAGGGCATTATTTCTTCAATTTTACATTGCAAAAATTGTGATGGAAATTATTTTCTATACAGACAAATATAATGAGTATTCTGAAAATGATCCTATGTGGCTCACATGGGCAGACCCTCCTTTGTGTAATCCTAATTGCCCACTGAGTATCCAAATGGGTTAGCTGTGACTTGAGGAGGCAGCAGAGAGAGTTAAATAATCCTGGGCCCTAACAAACAAAAGTCCAGAACCAGGCAACATCACAGACAAATTCTATCAAACATTTAAAGAAGAGTTAATACTCATCCTTCTTGAACTATTCCAAAAAATAGAAAAGGAAGGAAAAGTCCTAAATTCATTCTATGAGTCCAGAATTACCCTGATACCAAAACCAGATAAAGATGTCACTAAAAGAACAGACTACAGGCCAATATCCCTAATGAACATAGATGCAAAAATTCTCCACAACATATAAGCAAACCAAATTCAACAATACCTTAATCATTCACCACAATCAAGTGGGATTTATTCCTGGATGGCAAGGATGGTTCAATATTCGCAAATCAGTCAAAGTGATACATCACATCAGTAGGATAAAGGATAAGAACCACATGATCATTTCAATAGATGCAGAAAAAGCACTGGACAAAGTACAACATCCATTCATGATAAAAACCCTCAACAAAATACGTTTAGAGGGAACATACTTCAACATAATAAAGGCCTCATAAAAAAACCACAGCTAAAATCACCCTTAATGGGGAAAACCTGAGATATTTTTCACTACCATCAGGTATAGGACAAGGATTCCACCCTCACTTTATTCAACACAGTCCTGGAAGTCTTAGCCACAGCAATCAGATGACAAAAAGAAATAAAAGGCTTCCAAATCAGTAAAAAAAGAAGTAAAACTTTCACTATTTAAAGATAACATGATACTCTATATAGAAAACCTGCAAGACTCCACCAAAAAAAATTCTAGAATTGGTACACAAATTCAGTAAAGTCACAGGATACAGAAGCAATGTACATAAATCTGTTGCATTTCTATACACTAACAATGAAACAGCAGAAAGAGAAATTAAGAAAACTACAATTACACCAAAAATAATAAGATCCTTAGGAATCCCTATCAAAATACCACCAGCATTTTTCAGAGAACTAGAAAAACAATCCTAAGATTCGTACAGAACCACGAAAGACCCCAATTAGCCGAAGCGATGTTGAAAAGGAAAAGCAAAGCTGGAGGTATCACAATTCTGGACTTCAAGTTATATTACAAAGCTGTAGTGATCAAAACAGTATGGTACTGGCACAAAAATAGACAAACAGATCAATAGAACAGAATAGAAAACCAAGAAATAAACCCACAATTATGTGGTCAATTAATCTTCAACGAAGCAGGAAAAAACAAATCCAATGGGAAAAACACGGTCTCTTCAACAAATGGTACTGGGAAAACTGGACAGCAACATGCAAAACACTGAAACTGGGCCACTTTCTTATACCATACACAACAATAAATCAAAATGGTTTAAACACCTAAATGTGAAACCTGAAACCATAAAAACCATAGAAGAGAACACAGGCAATAAGTTCTCTGACATCAGCCATAACAATTTCTAGATATGTCTCCTGAGTCAAGGGAAACAAAAGCAAAAATAAATTACCGAGACTACATCAAAATAAAATCTTTTGCACAGCAAAGGAAATAATCAACAAAACTAAAAGATAACTTACAGAATTGGAGGAGACATTTGCAAATGACATATACAATAAAGGGTTAGTATCTCTTTAGTATCCAAAATATATAAAGAACCTATAAAACTAAACACCAAAAAACAAATAACCCTGTTAAAAAATAAACAGAAGACATGAAGGGACATTTCTCCAAAGAAGCCATCCAGATGGCCAACAGACACATGAAAAGATACTCAATATCACTCTTCATCAGGGAAATGCAAATCAAACCTACAATGAGATATCACCTTGTACCTGTCAGAATGGCTAAAATCAGCAACAAAAGAAACAACAGGTGTTAGTGAAGATGTGTAGGAAAAAAACCCCTCATGTACTGTTGGCAGGAATGCAAACTGGTACAGCCACTGTGGAAAACAGTATGGAGGTTCCTCAGAAAGTTAAAAATAGAACTACTTTAAGATCCAGCAATCATACTACTGGGTATTTACCCAAAGAATACAAAAATTCAAAGGGATACATAGTTCAAAGGGATACATGAACACCTATGTTTACAGAAGCATTATCTACAACAGCCAAGATACGGAAGTGGTCCAAGTGTTCGCTGATTGACAAATGGATAAAGAAGATGTGGTATGAATACACACACACACACACACACACACACACACACACACACACTGAAATATTATTCAGCCATAAAAAAGAATGAAATCTTGTCATTTGCAATGACATGGATGGAGCTAGAATATAATGCTAAGCAAAATAAGACAGAGAAAGACAAATATATGATTTCACTCATGTGGAATTTAAAGAAAAAATAAGCAAAGGGAAAAAAAACATAAGGGAGGGGGCTAGAGGGAAGATAAATACAAGATGGGGATTAAGGAGTGCACTTGTGATGAGCACAGGGTGATGTACGGAAGTGTTAAATTACTATATTGTACACCTAATATAACACTGTATGTTAACTGGAATTAAAAGAAATACTTAAAGTAAAAGAAAATGATGATGGGCTATTTAGTTAATGGAAGTTAACTTGGAAACTCATCTCTCAAATTTCCCCATTACCTTGGCAAAATATAGAATGAATTCTCCCTATTGACACTCATGTACTTCTCTTGCCAGTTTTTTCCTTCCTTTTCTATTCAAAGCAATCAGTCATGTTTCATTTAGTCTGATGTTATCAGATGACACACAGGTCATGGAATAAAGGAGGTGGAGCTGGCTATGAGATTTTCACACTGTCCTTGAAGCACATGCTTATTCGCTTACTCATCAAATATTCATCTGGCATTGTAAGAGTTTTAAGAAAATAAAACTGAGCATGGCATAACCCGTGTTTTCAAGAAGGCTTGTTTTGGAAGACAGATATCTTTATAAATAGATTTTAGGCAAAGAATAAAAATAACATTTGTGTGGTGCTTCACAGTTTACACCATATGCTCACATACAGTATATAAATTAACTCTATAGAAATGGTATAAGCATCTATCTTCATTGCATGAAATACCACATGTAAATTTTAGTGAAGGTAGTTCCTCTCAGGCAGCATATAAAAGGGAGAAGACAGAATTCACTTAGGGCAAGGAGAAATGCCCTTTCCTCTAGTCCAGGAGAATCATCAATAGACACCAAAGAATAGTGAAAACAGTATAGTTTATATCTTTTCCATTCATTAGCTATATCATGTCCCTTTTCTGTGCACTCACACTTGTGAGAGTAAAGTTTTCTTTCCTCTATGATTCTAAGCAGATCTGTTCTCTGTCGTCCTCTGACACATGATGTTTATAATGTGAGTCACTGTCCTACTCCATTTGGTAGAAGATCTATATAAAAGTCTTTAGGTTTCCTGTTTTAAAAAAAATCTGCATTGTACCTATATTCCAGTATCTATTATTTCATTGTTGCATATGGTAAAAGTGTCTGCCTTTAAGCAGCTGAGGCAGAGTAGAAACTAAATAAAGATTCATCAAGTGGATAAATTATCAGCCAGTAGTTCGTAACATTCAGTAAGTGCTATGTGTCAGGCACAGTTCTAATATGTTTTCATAGGTTGTCTCAACTAATCCTCAGACATGAATATCTTCACTATCCTTATCCTTATTTTCAAAATGAGAAAAGAAAGGAATAGAGAAATAAAGTAACTTAACAAAGGTCACATAGCTTGTGACTGAGACAGGATCAGGAAGTCCAACTCCAAAGACCATGTCCTTATGACCACCATGTGATATGTTGCCTTTCTTATTTAACAATCATATACATATTTTCATTGAGAATGTCTTGATTTGATTAGTCATTGAGATCCACGTCCTTTTTTCAAATGTACCACATTTCCCAATTTTATTCTGAAACAACAAAGCTAACTTAGTGTTTCAATAAAGATCTAAAAGTGTTGATCCTCTTCTGCCTACGTATATTGCAAAAATCACATCAAGGATTCTAAAATATCAAATTCCAGATTCTGGTAAAATCCAGCTCCAGACAAACAGTGTTTCTAACATCAAAACAACAGCTAGTTTGAGAACACTAATTAGTATCACTTTGAGTTTAATCATTCAACTCTGAGATATAGAAAACTCCCAGTGAGGAAAATACTTCCATTTAAGTTTTTTTCCATTTAATCACTTACTGAAGTAAAAATGCCTTGACGTATTTCATGTTTTAAAAAATTATCTTATACAGGTGGTTGACATCATTTTTTTTTTGCCATCAACTATAACACAAATTATCTGCAATGTCAAAACACTTTTATTGAATTCTCTAAAACACATATGTATAGGGGTGTCTGGGTGGCTCAGTTGGTTGAGCATCCAACTTCAGTTCAGGTGATGATCTCACGGTTTGTGGGTTTGAGCCCTGCATCAGGCTCTCTGCTGTCAGTGCAAAGCGCATTTCGGATCTTCTGTCTCCCTCTCTCTCCCCACTCTCACATACGTGTACTCTCTCTCAAAAACAAACATTTTTTTTTAAAAGAGTCCTGCATGGATTTTAAAACATATGTATAAATTAAGTCCCAATGGCCACCATTATATATATATATATATATATATATATATATATATATATATATATAATTACTGTTTATTCATAGTTTTTTAATAAGTTTATTTATTTTTTTATTTTGAGAGAGTGTGAGCAGGGGAGGGTCAGAGAGAGGGAGAGAGAGAATCCCAAACAGGCTCTCCATGCTATCAGTGTAGAGCCTGACCTGGGGCTCAATCCCACAAACTGGGAGATCATGACCTGCACAAAAATCAACAGTCAGAAACTCAACTGACTCTAGGTGCCCCTAAAGTAGTTTTCCTTGATTTTTTGTAAAGACATTGAAAGGTATGGAGTAAATCATTTAAGTTTTTATGAAATTGTGAAATTTTGGTTAAGTAGATATCATTTCATATTTTGTTTTCATTTCTAAATGAATATTCATTTTAAATAGTACCCATTCTGCATTTATGTTTGCAAGTGTTTTTTGCTAAATGCTCATTTAGTTTCAGAGAATGGAAACTTATTCCCATTATTTGGAGAAATGGAGTTTATTGTAAGGCTGCACATGGACATATCAGGGAAGGGCAGAGATATTGGTAGTTCATGATCCAATTGCTTTTCTCCCCCCTCCCCCCACCCAACAGCAAGAGTTCATGGAAACGTAGTACTTCACCATGAACATAATGCTGAGACTAGGAAGACACTCATTTCCAATTAAGGGAACTAAGAATATATCCTCAGTTCTAAAATCTAAGAAAACTCTCATCCTTTGATGAGACCAGACTATCTCAAATAAGAATTAGGCAATGTTGCTTCAGAGGTATAAACTAACATGATTGTCTTTGATTAAAAAAAAGGGGGGGGGCAATATTAATTAATGTACGATGCTCAGGGTAACAAAAGCAGGGTGGTGTAGGGGACACACTTCATACATATCAGAGAAATTCTAAAACTGTCTTTTCTTATACATCCATTCAACAGGCTTAAGTAGTTCTAGCTTGCTCATGGGAGCTCCATGCCAGAGAGCTCAGTAGAATTTTGTAGGACATGTTGGCTTGCCTCACACTTTTTCACACATATTAAAACAAACTCCCTGCTAACATACAAAAATGCAGGCCCAAGGTCATAGTATGTTTTGAAGTAGTTTTATTTCGCTAATGAAAATAAAAACTCCGGGGCGCCTGGGTGGCTCAGTCGGTTAAGTGTCTGACTTCGGCTCAGGTCATGATCTCGCTGTCTGTGAGTTCTAGCCCTGCGTCGGGCTCTGTGCTGATAGCTCAGAGCCTGGAACCTCCTTCAGATTCTGTGTCTCCCCTCTCTCTGCCCCTCCCATGCTCATGCTCTCTCTCTGTCTCTCAATGATAAATAAATGTTAAAAAAAGAAAAGAAAAGAAAAACTCCTACTTTGCTATTCATTTTAATCATATTAACTACAGGTTATCTAAAAATTAGCAACACAACAGAGAGAAGAACATGAACTTTGGATATCATTTGCCCTTGCGGCCTTATTCGTACCATTTGGGTTGCAAAGAAAGGCCATCCATCCTCAGGTGCACTTTCGTGAATAAAATGGAAAGCAACATGAAGCTATATCTATACCTTCATAGATTCTTAACATTATGTTTATACTTTGCATTACTTCTTTATTAGTTTTCTGTGGCTGTTGTAATAAATTGCCACAACCTTGGTGACTTCAAACAACAGAAATTTATTCTTTCAGAGTTCTGGGGGCCAGGATCCAAACTAAAGGTCTTGGCAAGGCCACATTTCCGCCAGAGGCTCTAGGGGAGAATCCATTCATTGTTTCTTCCAGTTTCTGGTGTCCACCAGCATTCCTTGGCTTGCGATCACACCATTCCAATAATCAAGGCCAGATTCTTCAAATTTCTCTCTTCTCCCTCATCATACCACCTTCTCTTCTGTGTGCATAGTCAAATTCCCTCTGACTCCCTCTTATAAAGATACATGGGATTTGGGCGCCTGGGTGGCTCAGTGGGTTAAGCTTCTGACTTTGGCTCAGGTCATGATCTCATGGTTTGTGAATTCGAGCCCCACATGGGGCCCTGTGCTCACAGCACAGAGCCTGGAACCTGCCTTGGATTCTGTCTCCCTTTCCCTCTGCCCCTCCCCCACTTGTGCTCTGTCTCTGTCTCTTAAAAATAAATAAACATTAAAAAAAAAAAAAGATGCATAAGAGTGTATTTAGGCCCACCACCATAATCCAGTTTACCCTCTCCATCTCAAGAGCCAGAATTTATTCACATAAGAAATAAATGTTAAAAAAAAAATTTAAGTGAGAATCTATTAAGATCTGATGCATCATCAATTACAGCTTTTTCATGGAAAACAGAGTTTTAAAAGAGTTTTAAAAGAGTTTGTAAGAGATCTTTTTTCTTATCACATGAGATCACATTAAGAGATTCCAGGGTTTAGGACATGGAAATCTTTTGGGGGGCAAATTTCAGCCTACCACAACTGCTTAGTTGGTTGATAAGTAAAGTCAAATAAATATTACCTCAGCTGAGTCTAAATTATCTTTCTCAAACTTCCTCAAGCCTGGAGCAGCTCTGGGGTCTGACCTAGCTAGGGGACATACCAGGATCCTCATGGTGGTTCTACCAGGTACTACTGAGAAGACTAAGGAGAAATGACTCAACTGCCCCATTTTGTAAGATAAATATTATCTTACCTGTAACAGTTTTTTTTTAATCAGCATAGTATAGTATAACCTTTATTTTAACATCTACATCCATTTACTTCTTAACGTTTTTGAAATTAGAATATCACTTATTATCAATGGCCATATTTTCTGTGGTACTTTTAAAACTCTGTTTCCCATGAAAAAGCTGTAATTAAATTGATGATGCATCAGGTCTGATAGATCCTCACTTAAAAATTTTTTTAACATTTATTTATTTCTTAGAGACAGAGAGAGACAGCCTGTGAGTTGAGGAGGGGGAGAGAGGGAGAGGGAGACACAGAATCCGAAGCACTCCCCAGGCTCTGAGTTGTAAGCACAGAGCCCAATGCGGGACTCCAACCCACAAACCATGAGATCAGGACCTGAGCTGAAGTCGGAAGCTTAACTGACTGAGCCACCCAGGCACCCCTGGACTCTCATTAAAAGAAAGTATGGTAATATCCAGCTTCCAAAATAATTATGAAGACTCATGAGTCAGTGGCTATTGATATGTGTTATATCCAGTAGAAAACAGTGTTTCTGTTACAAGAGAGGCATATTCTACAATGTGTCAAGAATAATTTCTCAAATTATCCTATAGTTTAATGAAATATCTTCAAGATAATTCAATTTTATTAGCTTTGAATCCAGGCACCCCAAGAAAATTTCAGATTATCAATGTTTTCCTCAAATGGTATTAATCCTGGAGCTACATTATGTGGTTATACTGACAATACTTGGATCTGCTTAAAATGATTTCCATAGTACACCAGTGACATGAGAACAAATCTCATGACCTTGAATATGGAATATTACGATTTCTGGAAACAGGAATGAGTCTATTTATTCTTTGTTTCTAATAGGCAATGAATCTGTGTGCTAATAGCTATAGTCAAAGAAATGATGCTTTAGAGGGAACTCAATCCACCCATCGCACTTTAAGTATGAATTACTGCTGCTTATTCATACTGCTGTGTATCACAGAATTAGGCACGTACATAACTGTGAACTATACCAAATTGGCAGTTCTCCACTGCGAAGTGTGGTAATGACTTCCTCCAATCATTAAAATCTAACACTTGTTAGAACTTGCATCCCAAATATATAAAATCTATTCACATCTCCCAAGCTGTGCTCATGATGGAGGAACTGTTAGATTTCTGGTTAAATTAGGGTTCTGTACCTACAGAGCTGAGGATTTAACCCTTGACCCCAGTGACATCTCCAAATACTGCTACCATTGTTGAGAATCAGCTTAAAAAGCCAGTTGACTCTTCCCTTTTACATCTTTCTGATTATAGTTTTATGCACTAATTGAATATTTATCAGGGAAAGACATAAACATTGGGTTTTTTCTTTTTGTTGGTTTACAAACCAACTTATATAGAAGTAACTTACATTCAAAGTTTGATAAGGATAAGGAACTTGCCTGTTCTGTTAACTACTATATTCTGCAGGACTCAGGTCATGATCTCATGGTTAGCGAGTTTAAGGCCCACATTGGGCTCTATGCTGACAGTGCAGAGCCTGCTTGGTATTCTCTCTATCCCCCCTCCCTGACTTGTGCTTTCTCTCCATCAAAATAAATAAATAAACAAACAAACAAAAAAAGAAGTTCAGGGTAGAAGTCTATCTTGTCTGGAAGGCTGGGAATTAGAATTTGTGCCAATGGAAGAAACTAAAACTAAAAAATAAAAATGAGGTGCAGAACATGTTAAAAATGTAATATAAATGAGTCTTTAGAGATATAGGAATTGAAACAAGGAAAGGAAACTCAGCCACTGTTTCTATAAACAGTCTTTTCCACAGATAATGATGAACAGGTTATCTGATGGATGATTTTGCTGACTGAATTGTTAAACAGGTAATGCCTTCCTCCCTGTTTCATGTGTGCTGACAGCACCACGTCATTCTTTCCCACCGAACCAATTCGGTGTAGTTGGATTATCAAGATTGAAGAGGATCATTGACACACAAAGTCACACGTATTTATTGATTATGTTATTGTGACAAATCATACTAGGTTCAATGGAGAAATGTAGGCTGTACTTGAGGAGGGTTTTACAGTTTGGTACCAAGAGAACTTTCTCATTAGATGCAAGAGGTTAGTGTGTTGGCTATATTCCAAAGACAAGAGGATGTCAGCAACAGAGAAGAGAATAATAAGGCCACAGGGAAGAATAAGGCAATGGAATTAAAGTTGTAAGTCAGGAATAACTAAGAAGTGCTGAGTTTTACTCTCAACTCACACTGCCACTTGGTGTGGGGACATGTAGACTGACATCTAGGCAGGAGACTGAGCTGAACCTTTGTCAGTCTTTGCAGGTTAATTTGGTCTATCGAAATAGCCTCCAGATGGAATCACAAAATATTAGAGTAGAAAAACACATGCATTTCCAATTAGTATAAGGTAGTTTAGGAATTGACAAATATACCTATTGTTTATGTGGTTCATAACACTTTCTCTTAGTTTTTTATTAATAACAATAATTTTAAAAAGAGAAAAGGAAGAAAACAAGTAAGAACTCCTATGTATTGTTGAGTGTTCATTATGCATAAAGCATAGTACCAAATACATTTGAGCTTAGAACAACACTAGGGTTAGGGGTACCAATCCTCCCCGCAGTTAAAAACCCAAGAATAAATTTTGACTCCCCCAAAACTTAACTAGGAATAGCTTACATTGACTGGAAGCCTTCCCGATGCATAAAGAGTCAACTGACACACATTTTGTATGTCATATGTATTCTGCACACTATTTTTACAGTAAAGTAAGCTAGAGAAAAGAAAATGTTACTAAGAAAATCCTAAGGAAAATACATTTACAGTACTGTATTTACGTGAAAAAAATACTTAAGTGGGCCCACACAGCTCAAATTCGTGTTGTCCAAGGGTCAACTATATTTTAAATATATTATTTCATTTGTTCCTGGTAACTCTGAAAGGTAGGACTTCTTATCCCTAATAGAAATGAAGAAAATGAGTCCTTGTTGGGGTTGAGTTGGCATCTGTCCAAGTTATAAAGTAAACATATGGCACAATAAGGATTTGCACCCAGATGTGTCTGTGAGGAGGGAATGTTTGAAACTGTAATCTAAAAGTTGTGGGAGGGGGTGCTGGGGTGCCTCAGTTGGTTAAGCTTCTGACTGTGCTGACAGCTCAGAACCTGGAGCCTGCTTTGGACTCTTTCTCTTTCTCTTTCTCTGTCTCTGTCTCTCTCTCTCTCTCTCTCTCTCCCCCTTCCCTGCTTGTGCTCTCTCTCTCTCTCTCAAAAATAAATAAACATTTTTTTAAGTGGTGGGAGGGGATGGGGGATGCAGAGAGAGGCAGTGGAGAGACAACTACTTGACCTACATGCAGGGTTGTTGAGATAATGTTCATGAAAACTACTCACAAGCTACTGAAAAGTGAATTCCTAACTATTAACCATTTTGGTTCTTATCTGTCAAGAAATATCTCAACTTTACTTCTTTCCTGAAACAGTCCTTGTTCCTCCCCCTTATATTCCTTGTACTCCTATTTAGAACCTTATTTATTTCTGTGGATATAAATCATGTTTTGAATTCATTAGCATCAAGTATAATGTATCTTGTTTTTCTTAAGTTTTTATTATCCCGACTTAAGTATATTTTGCAAAGAAGTAAAGGCTGTTTATTTTGAATATATAGCAAATAATAGTAGTGATCATTCATTTATGTGAAGAGTAGATCAAGGGGATATATCTCCATGTCTGAAAGGTGATTTGATGCCTGCTGTGATCACTTAGTTAAAATGACAGATAAAATATGGATTAGAGGAAGGTTTTCTTATAGAGAAACCTTTCATATATATATATGAAAGGTTATATATAAATATATATATTAATATATATTTATATATTTATATATATTATATATATTTTTTATATATATATTATATATATATTTTATATATATTATATTATATATAATATATATTATATATATTATATTATATATATAATTATATATATATAATATATATAATATATATTATATATTATATATTATATTATATATATTATATAAATATTATATATAAATAAAATATATATATTTATATATATTTATATATATATTTATATATTTATATAATATATAATATATATATTTATATAATATATAATGTATATTAATATATATATAATAATATATATATATAAATATATATATTTTTTTTTTTTTCAGAGCATGGAGCCTGATAAGGGGCTTGAGCTCACAACAGTGAGATCATGACCTGAACCAAAATCAAGAGTCAGACACTTAACCGACTGAGCCACCCGGGTGCTGCAAGTAAAGTTTTTAATGGTAAATCTCTTCTCATGGCCCTAACTTTCTTATTAAACTTATCTTCTCACAGCAGATTAATTTAGGCTACTCAGTAAGTCCACTGCCTATTTGATTTCATCCTAAAACAACTTTTCCTTCCCTCTCATTTTGCCAAAGTTATATGTAATATGCTATCTTTCACCTGCAAAGAGAATGATATTGATGACCTCTCTCCACTAAAAAGTACACTTTCATTTTTTGACCTCTAATAGACTCTTCTAATCCAATAATAGTCCTAACATGTTAAAGATGTTAACATTTTTAATTGTACTAACCATAGTAATCAGATTTACCTTAAGATACAAGAAAATTATTTCTATCTTTGTCTTTTTCTTTAAATTATTCACTCTGAGAACTGGATAGACTCTTCCCTCTTAAATATTTAACACTTAAGTCTATGGACATCATAAACATTTAACAAATATTGAATAATGTTCTTCCATATGTTTCAGAATTCTAGGTATTTATTCCTTAATATACTGCTATACGTAACTGAGTGATTTCTGAGGATTACGAAAAAAATTGAGAAAGTTGAGGTCATTGGCAAAGAATTTTAACTCACTTCTGCCACAATTACTTACCAACCCACCCAAAGTTTTACCTGCCAGCTGTCCTCACTACTACAACAGTGGATGAACATATCTTTTGTTATACTTTAGATCAACTCCTTCTCCTGAATGCTGGATCCCACCCTCTTGTCTAATGAAATACACTGTTCCTGGAATTTTTCTTGTAGCATCAAGTTTTTTTTTTCCCTCTCTAGGATCATTCCCTTCCACATGCTGTCATAAATTTCATGTTCCTGAAGCTTTCCCCTTGCCATCACCTCCCCCATGCAACTGCCAAATTCTCAGTTCTCCTTAAACACTTCTTGAAAGGGTTATCTACATTTGCTACCTCTTCTTCTCTTTCATTGTCTCTGGAAACACTGCAATTAGCATTTTTTTCCAACCACTCCACTGAAAGCCCTTTCACTGTTATCACAGATGAACCAACATTACCAAACCCAGTGGTCAATCCTCAGTCCCCACCTTCTATAACCTGTTAACAGCATTTTTTTTTTTTTTGGTTTGTTCACTCCCTTCTTCTTGAAGTCCTTTTTCATTTGATTTCCTTGAAACCCATCTCTTGGCTCTCCTCCCATCTCACTGGCCACTCCTTTCCAGTCTCCTTTGTTACTCCTTTATAATATTAGCAATCTCTGTGACTTGGCATGGACCAAGGATCTTGGACTTCACTTCTCAAACTCTCAATTGTTAAGAAACCTTTCTGTCTTGTAATTTAAATACCATTAACATGCTTTATAAGCCCAAATTTGTATGTCTAAAGAAGACCATTACCCAGAATTCTAGTTTCAAATGCCCAACTGCCTATTGAACAAAGGTACTTGAATATCTAACATGTCTATTACAGACAATTCAAATGTAACATGTCTCCAGCGAGACTTAATTATGCCTCCTTTCAACATATTTCCCTATCATTTTTCTCTTCAGTTTATAGTATCTCTTTTCTTCTAGAAGCTTGGGTCAAAAGCCTGAAAGTCTCCCATGGCTCATCTTTTTCTCTCATACTCCTCTAATCTATTAGAATATCTTATCAGCTCTAACTTTCAAATGCATCAGAATTGGACTGCTTCTCACCAAGTTCAGTATTACTCACCCATTTCAGGATACTCTTTTCTTTCACCTCAACAATTTTTGTAATCTCGTAGCCAGTCTCCTTGTTTCAACCTTTGCCCCACTATACTACTCTTTCCCCGGAAGCCTTGGTGGTCCTTTTAAAACAAGGTATCAGATTATGTCATTCCTCTGGTTAAAACTCTTCAGTGTTTTTCCATCTGTTTCAGAGTAAAACCTCACCTTCACCATGGAGTATAAGAACCTATGTGACTCATCCTTGTTCAGTTCCACTTTGTCTTTTAGAATCCATCTCCAACTAATCTATTCTCATGCACATTTCTGCAGCCATACTAACCTCTGTGTTCTTTCTCAAATGCACAGAACATACTTCTCTCAAGGCATACATTTGTATTTTCTGTTTCTTCTTCCTAGAGTAAGTCAATTAGATTTCTGTTCAAACGTCACTTCATCAGAGGGGCTTTTCCTGGCTACCCTATTATCAAATAGCAGTACCCTTCATCACCACCTTTCCTCAGTGCTCTGCTCTATTATTGCGCACTCAAGATTAGCATCTGAATGTTTATTGAGTCTCTTCCCCCTATAATGTAAGGTCTTGAAAGTAAGGACTTTATCTTTACCGTGCCTAGAACATGGTAAGCATTCAATACACTTTTATTTGATAAATCAACTACATATCTTAAAATTGGGGGGATAAAATAATTTCCTAAATAGAATATTTATCTTGCCTTTTAACATAATCTTTTTAGAGATCATATGTAAATAAAGTGAAATCAGAGGAGAATGCTTTCCATTTTTTCAGTTAATTATAATATATGAATGAAACCATGTTTGAAGAGCACAATACTTCCGACTATATGATATATATTTTCTCATGTTTTTTCTTTGATGTTAAAAAGTCTAGAAGTTCTGACAATGCTAAAACAATTTTTATATTCTTATATATTGTAATTAAAAGCCTAGTCATAGGAGTAATGCAAGGCCAGTAAAAGACTTCCAAAGTTCCACAGAAGGTTTTCAAACTTAATTGGCTACATGGATAAGAGAGATAATATAAAAGTGTGAAATAGGCCAAATAAAAACCATAAGTGGGATTATGTAAAACTGGAGGTTGTATGCTCAGTCCAAGGTATTAGTATACACCAAAAAAAATGTATAAATAGATATTTCCAAAGGCTGTCAGTTTGTGAAAGATATCAGAAAAAGAATATCAGGAGATATTATGTGAAAAACAGCAGAAGAAACATATCAGAGGAAATAGCAAGTATCACAGAACTACAAGGTTTCATTTTGGAAATCAAGAGTGAATCTTTACAAAAGCTGAATGTACAGTGCCAGGTCTAGAAATCCAAATGTAGATGGGCATAGAATTGTACTCTGGCTAAATGAAAAGATGAGCTTAAAAGTAAGTATACACATACCATTTAGGAAAATAAGAGGAAATATGATTGTAATTCTTTCCACAATGTTTTTTTTTAATATTATTATAACTAATTGCTGGGCATTAACCCTCTTTAGGATAGAGAGTTAAAAATTCACAGAGTTCCTACATATATTCACTTAGGGCTTCATGATCAGTTGACATATAGAGACTCTGATCATAAGTGTATCCATTTGTGAAATTTTCAGTGTCTTTATTACCAAATAAGCTCATTTAAAATAAAATTTAATGTTTATTTACTTTTGACAGAGAGACAGAGCATGAGTGGGGGAGGGGCAGAGAGAGGGAGACACAGAATCCAAAGGAGGCTCCAGGCTCTGAGCTGTCAGCACAGAGCCTGACACGGCGCTCGAACCCACAGACCGCGAGATCATGACCTGGGCCGAAGTCGGACGCTCAACGGACTGAGCCACCATGGCGCCCCCCAAATAAGCTCATCTTTAAGTTCAATTTCACTTTAATATACCAGAACATATTAGGGTGCTACAAATAACTAGGAGTTCTTAGACCTGATTTGCAAAGTGCAGCTGAGCCCTTGATGAAACGGTCTCAGAGAGCTAATGTCATAAAGCTAAATCTTCCCATAAGAAATGAGATATAAATTAGAAACTACTATAATCCAAAATTCATTTCAATTGATGTTTATGCTAAGAATTTTGGTTTCTTTTAAAATATCAGCATGACAAACCCATCTTAAATGGCAGTCTCCTATCTATGTGGTTGCTACATACCAAATAAATGTTCCTATGCCAGATAATACTTGGTGCCACATTGCATATTATATATTTATTTGCTGACTTATTCACAAATTTTATCTTATAGTACAATATCCATCTAGTTAAGCTGTTTGTATAGAGAAAGCATTTCCAACTTGGAATCTTTTTTGCTGAAAAAGTTGCCATCAACTAAGGAGCTTACGATATTACACTAAATTGGACTGTGTTCCTCAGAAGAGTCCTAAGTATCTAAATTTCTTTTTCTTTTGAAAGCCAAGGAGAAAATGATTTGTTTTTGTTTTTAAAATTTGCTTAATACTTCAGTAACCTCTTTGGAATTTCTAGCTTATAATGTAGTTATCTTTACAAATGTTTCTAACTTGAAGTCATAGGAGAAGAAAATTTAAAGCTAAGAAGCCAAGGACACCATGGAAAATAACTACACAATAAACACTTCTTATAGGCATGAAATCCTTAGTTATGCATTTAGTGACTCTATCTGCCCCTTCTTCTGCACCTTGGGTGAAAAGAATATTTATTTGATTTTGAAAACCTTTCTAAACCTTTCTTGATATTTGTAGTTTATGGACACTGTATTCAAACTACTTGGAAGAGTTTGTTGAAAAATCAGCTTCTTTATTCCATTTGTAGAACTTGGATAATGAAAATATCACCTCTCTAATATTTAAGGACTGCATGAGATAATACAATGTGGTTTTCCAGGTACAATAGTTAAACATATTATATACTCAAAAAATGGAGATTTTATACTTTTTAATTTTCAACCATGCCTTAAACACAGTCTTGAACATTGTGGGTGCTTGACAAATATAGTTTATTTTAATTACAAGAGGGTTATGTTTGCTGAAATTCAGATTACAGATGAGTGAATATAGGCACAAATGTGAACGAGAAGCAGGAATGTTTTCTTACATTATACTCAAGTTCTATAGGAAGCCATTCATGTTGTCTTCCAGCAAGTATTTATTGAACACTTACTGTGAATCAATCACAATTCAAAGAATACTTCAGTAAAAAGCCAAAATCCCTAATGTAGCATACATTTTAATAAAGATACTATTCGTAGAGTAGTAGATACTATTGTAGAGTATGTTGGAAGGTTACACACACACACACACACACACACACACACACACACACACACAATCTTTAGTCAGTCCCATTTAGAGCCTGACATATGGAAAAGGAGACAGTTAAATAGAATGAAAAAGGAAAGAAAAAGTATAATAGAGATTATATGCTTCTGGATCTCCCACTTTTTCCCTAGATTGTGTCTTACTTATCCCTTGTTATTTCAGTCCAAATAGTATATTAAAGATCTCTATGCTTCTTGCTCCTAAATTCATTAACTACAGATAGGGAAACAAAAAGATGCTTCCACTAAACTTCTATGATTTTTTAGAAAGATTTTCAATACTTCATAAATGAACAATTCTGGACACAAGGCACAATGGTAGGCTCTCTGGGCACATAGTCTCATTTCTTAAGATGGCATCTCTCTTTTCCACAGAAACAGCATTCCTTCCCAAATAGACAGCTCTTATATATATTTCCAACTTTCCTGCTAAAGTATTAGCCTTGTAGAAGGTAAGATTTAGGATAGTTGCCAGAATAGATTGAATTTTACAGCAAAAGTTGGGTGTCTGGTCTAGATCTGTTTGGGTTATGTTTACCTGTAAATAGCAAATGGTATGTAACTGAGTAAATTCAAGTAAAATGCTCATAGTTCACCCTGTCACCCTTCAATTTCATTTGCCTTTCAATACTGTTTAAAGTCTCCATCTTTCATTCTACCTTCTGTGACCAGTTCAACCTACACTAAACTGTCCATCTTCTGAAATTATATGTACTATTAATTTAGCATTTACTTACCATCTCTCTTGATTTTCCATTTAAAAGTTTTCTGTTTATGTGGCATACCTGTGCAATAGGATTGTAAAATCCTGTAAGTCAGTGATATTTTCCCCTTTATTTCCAAAGGCAACATAAGCATTTAGCAAAGGTCTGGGTGAATTTGACTAAAACCAGTTCACCAAAAATAGGAACAAGAGTGTAATCAATGATGCAGCAATAAGAAAGTGAAAAATGTATTCAGAAAATAGGAAGAATTTTCAGTGGTATGTTGAAGACTAGTGGGAAATAAAATTAGAAAGGAAGCTTGAAAACAGACTATGGAAGTCTTGAATACCAGACTAGGGATTCTCTCTTTCCTAGGCCGGGAAAACCACTAGGGTGTTTGAGCAGGGATGTGATATCATGACAGCTGTGCTTTGACTAAATCAATCTGCCATCAAATAATAATAGAGACAATAGAATACAGAGTAAATATAACAAGCCTTTTCTCTGTGGAGTGAAAACACTCAGATGCTTATTAATTGTCACTTAAGGGAAATAATTAAGCTCGTGGTTTCCAGTTTGAGTACAGATACTGTTTTTAGGATTACCATCCAGAGCAAATCATATTACCTTTCTTGCCTTCTCTGTGTAAAATGGGGAATGAGATAGAACATCTTATATAGAAGCAGACTCCCATTGAAAGGCCAAGTTCTGGGCCCATTTTCATCAGTAATTAGCTATGTGATTTGGGGCAAGATCTTAAAATCTCCAAATGTTGTATTTTCAATGTGTACAACTAGGTTATTTCTAAAAGCTTATTGAGTTCAAATCATGTTTCAATTTAATCAAAATATGATCAAATCATGATTATTATGGGGATGCTTAGAGCAAATTAATTAGGCATAACATAGAGCAATTTTATATTTAAATCTGTAATTAAATGAAAATTTATTATTAAAAAATATTCATTAAGGGTGCTGGGGTGGCTTGGTCAGTTAAACGTCCGACTTCGGCTCAGGTCTTGATCTCGCCATTCGTGGGTTCCAGCTCCATGTCGAGTTCTGTGCTGACAGCTCAGAGCCTGGAGCCTGCTTTAGATTCTGTGTCTCCCTCTCTCTCTGCCCCTTCCCTACTCATACTCTGTCTCTCTCTCTCAAAAATAAATGTAAAAATAAGCTTTTCATGAATACCATGCTCGATATGATTAAAAAATATTTAATGAATCCCCCTATTATGTACTAATTCCATGTGAGTGGGGTAACCAGTCGCTATCTAAAACCGATTCATTTCAAACAAATTAATGTGTTTTATTAATGACAAACCCATGTAAAATTCACTCTTTTGAATCTGTCCAGATATAAAAATAATAAAAACAATTTCTAAGTGATTTGATTTAAAAAAATGTAAAAGATCTACATGCATGGAGAATACAATGTATTCATATGTTAAGACTCAATATTGTTTAGATGTCAGATCTCCCTAGTCGGATCTATAGATTTAACAAAATCCCAGTCAGTACAACTAATATTTGGTCAGAATATACCATGTACCACAAACTATGTTGAACATGTTACATGTGGTATCTCATTTAATGTTCCACACAGTTCTGTCAGTTATGTACTGGGATTATCAGCATTTATAATTGAGTAGGCTAAAGCATAGAGCTGTCAGACTTACCCATGGTCAAGACTTAACCAATGGTGGAACACATATGACCCCTGGCTGTCTGATTCCAGAGTGTGTTCTTTCAACCACTGTGGCTACAGTATGATAGCTGACATTTATTGATTACTATTAGCCAGGCACTTAGCCAGCTAAACATCTTACATATTTTAATTCCTTTCTTTCTTACAACAATCCTTTGAACTATACACAATGATTATTTCTATTTTATTGGTGAGGAACCTATAGCAGAGAGCTTTTAAGGACTTACCCAACATCAAGGAATAGTCTTATCCAATGACTTGGGCTGCTACTGGGCCTCACAGAACTCACATTTTAATCACTGTACCACATATACCTTTCTACGTACAGTATATATCCTGCCTTTTTCTATAGAGAAAGTCTTGAAGATTTTCTAGGAAATTTCCAATATTCTGTATTTTATTATCTCACTTTGGAGCAAGAGAAAACAAAAAGCAATTGCCAACCCATATATGGAAACTTACCTAAAGAATGTTCTGGTTATTTCTACTCTAGGATTAAAAAAAAACAATCACTCTATGTATTAACTCTATTTTTTATGTAACACAGATGGGTGAAAATTTTGGCCAGTCAACAAATCTGACCCCAGAAAGTTTTGTCTCTAACATGAACCAAAATACTCCCCCATGTCAAGAAAACATGTTAGTCAATAATTAGAGTTTAGAGCTCCACTCCTCTCATAAGAAAGCAAAATTAATAATAATAATAATATAGCTAAACTAAGATATAATGGTCTTGGGAGATATTAGTGGGTTTCTTCTGAAAGAAAGAAATAGGAGTGAGGCATGCAAGTTTTTACCATTAGCCAAGGGCATAAGCAAGACTGCTGTGGGGCATGTCTTACTTTTCCAGCTGATGCTTTGAGAATAACTGATTTCTTCCATAAGCAGAAGGCTAGGTTTAAAATGCTTCTGTGCAGCTATGCTGTTGTCCAAAGGGGTCACTAGCAGCACACACATTATCAGCCACATCCATCTTAATGAAAAACACCTAGGTCAAATCACGAGAGTGTCCTGGACAGAGTAGGAAAATAGAAATATGAATTGTAAGTACAATTTCTTTTTTTTTTAATGTCTTCTACAATATCCAATAAATGAGCAAGAACTGATGCAAGAATTGCTGACTTTATTTGGATCAAACAGATATAAGGAATATATCTGAATAAACATTTAGAACAACAGTCATAAGAATACTAGCTGGGCTTGAAGAAGCATAGAAGACACCAGAGAAACCCTTGCTACAAAGATAAATCACCTAAAAATTAGGTCTGAAATAAAAAATGCTATAGCTGAGATGCAAAACTGACTATATGTAACCACAACAAGGATAGAAGAAGCAGAGGCATGAAAAGAAGAATTAGAAGATAAAATTATAGAAAATAATGAAGCTGAAAAGAAAAGGGAAAGAAAAATATTGGATCACAAATATAGACTCAGTGATTCCATGAAGTGCAATAATATCCATATCAGAAGTCTCAGAAGAAGAAGAAAATGAAAAAGGGGCAGAGGAAAGGTTTTTGAACAAATTATAGCTGAAAACTTCCCTAATCTGGGGAAGGAAACAGACATTCAAGTCCAAGGAGAGAACACTCCTCAAAATCAACAAAAACAGGTCAACACCAAGACATATAGTGAAACTGGCAAAATACAAAGATAAAGAGAAAATGCTGAAAGCAGCTAGGGACAAAATGTCCTCAACCTTCAAGGGTAGACATATAAGGTTAGCAACAGACTTTTCCAGAGAAACTTGTCAGGGTAGAAGGAAGTGGTATGATATATTCAATATGCTAAATGAGAAAAATATGCAGCCAAGAATATTCTATCCAGCAAAGCTGTCATTCAGAATAGAAGCAGAAATAGTTTCCAAGACCAGCAAAACCTAAAGGAGTTTGAGAACACTAAACCAGGGAATATACAAATCAAAACTACAATTAGATACAACCTTACACCCATTTGAATGGCTGAAATTAACAACTCAGGAAACAACAGATATTGGTGAGGATACAGAGAAAGGGGAACCCTCTTACACTACTGGTAGGAATGCAAACTGGTGCAGCCATTGTGGAAAACAGTATGGAGGTTCTCAAGAAGTTAAAAATAGAACTACAATACTACCCTGCAAGTGCACTACTAGGTATTTATCCAAAGGATACACAAATGCAGATTTGAAGGGTCACATGCACCCCAATGTTTATAGCAACAGTAGCCAAATTAAGAGCCCAAATGTTCATTGACTGATGAATGGATAAAGAAGATGTGATGTGTATAAAATAGCATATTACTCAGCCATCAAAAAGAATGAAATCTAGCAATTTGCAATGGTGTGGATGGAATTAGAGTGTATTATGCCAAGCAAAATAAGTCAGAGAAAGACAAATACCATATGATTTCACTCATCTATGGAATTTAACAAACAAAACAGATGAACATAGGGAAAGGGAATGAAAAATAAAAGAATATAAAAACAGAGAGGGAGACAGGCCATAAGAGTCTCTTAACTATAGAGAACTAACAGAGTTGCTGGAGGGGAGGTGGGTGGGGGATGGGCTAAATGGATGATAGGCATTAAGGAGGGCACTTGTTGTGATGAGGACTGGGTGTTACATGTAAGTAATGAATCACTAAGTTCTACTACTGACATCAATACCATACTATATGTTAACTAACTTGAATTTAAATAAAATCTTGAAAGAAAACAATTTAAGAAGCAATGCAAATTTGTTGCAAACATTTAAAAATCCAAAATATTAAAAAATTAAATACCCTCTTTGGGGGGAAAAAAAGCAAAATAAACAAATGATAGGAATAGAGCAGAAAAGGAATACCTCAAATGGCTGGCAAATAGAAGACAGTATTTAAAATAACACACAAAAAGTGCTTCACTAAATTCCTGGTATATAATGTAGCATCGATAAACGTTACCAGCAGTAGCATGTTGGTTTTCTTTGGGCATGCATATTTTGTTAAAATTTCTAAAACTTTATTTCCAATCACAACAAATTTTTAGATTGCATTGTACATTTGGTATACCATGTTCTAGAAAAAATTCTGGTCAGTACAGTTTCATAATATATCCAATATAATTTCTATACAAAATTTGTCTTAAACTAGATGTCTATCTAAATTTACCACAGATATCATTGTCAAAGCAAGATTGACTTGTAATTTTTTATCTTAGGAATTTCTTTGCATGTTTCTGGGGGGCTGGATAGGGGAAGGGCATGGCAGAAGCAAATATGGAAATCTTTATTAATATTCATGGATCTCTTAGGCAGAAAGCAAGTTCCAAGTGTTGAATATGAAGAAAGGAGGTGAATAGTCAGGATAAAGGATGAAAAAAAAGGCAAGTCAACTGTAAATAGAAGACATATAGCATAAGGCAATGCTTTACTCCATAATCTTACCTAAATTGGCTCATCTGTTTCCAAAGTATTCTGCTATCCCAAGAATAAGAGCAGGCAACCATTAATGATAATGATTCTAGGTCGGGCATGCATACATTCTTTACTATGGCCTATCCTATAAATAAATTTCACCCTGACTTGCAGATGACACACTGAAGCACGGAGTATTAAATACCCAAGTGATAATCTGTGACTTGAGCCAACATAAGGACATGCAGAGGAGCCTTCAGTGGTCATCCCTGAGGGCTACGAAGATGCTGACTTAAAGTGGTGCTACTCTATTCGTAAAACATATCAGAACAACTTTCTAAAGTAGCGATGTTAAAAACATGGTGGGAAGTACATCTCTCATCAGGGAAGACAGATGACTGGCAAGAAGAGAAACAAAATCAGTGACCCACATAATGCTATTTTTTCAACCCCCGGTGCAGACAATTTCTTCTAGTAATTATCTATTTAAGGAAGTATCTTTTTTTGCTAACAAAAATACTCTCGTAATAAAAGACCTAACAAATATATCCAGAGCCCTGAGGTTTAAACTGGACCTTTTAAAATATAATTTGAGACATTAATTTTAATTAGCTGAACAAATATTTTAATAGCATATGCTGGTTGGTACCCAGTCAAGCACTATTTCTTACTGGGCCAGAAACTGCAATTATTTAATTTCTGTTACTACTAGATAACAACATTTATTTTTATTCACTCATTCAGATAAATCAACTTGGATAGGAGGACGCATTAGCTATGCTTACAAAAGCTATGAATGAGGGGCGTCTGCGTGGCTCAGTTGGTTAAGCGACCAACTGCAGCTCAGGTCATGATCTTGCAGTTTGTGAGTTCGAGCCCCGCGTTGGGCTCTGTGCTGACAGCTCAGAGCCTGCAGCCTGCTTTGGATTCTGTGTCTCCTCCTCTCTCTGCCCCTCCCCTGCTCATGCTCTGTGTCTCTCCATCTCTCAATAATAAATAAACGTTAAAAAAATTTTTTTAAAGCTATGAATGTATAGCATGCTGTGATTTGCCCCTATAAATGCTGTCCCCTCAGCTCTGCTTATCTGATCTGGAAAGAAAGATGGAAAGGGTTGTGTATGTGGATGTGCCATCCTATATTTTGGACCAACTTCTTTGTACCTAGAACACCCAGTGTGCATACCTTGCACCAAACATCAGTTTATACATCTGTGTCACTCACTGTACATACTTTGACAATTCAGTTTTAGAAATACCAAGGTGAGCAAGACAGAGGTAGAATATATTCTAGTCAGTGGCACATATAAATAATAAAAACAAGACAATAAATAAAATGATAGAAAAGCACTATGAAGAGTAATGTAACCAGGAAAACAAGAGATGACCTCATTTAGATGTGTTCATAAAGAAAGAGCAGAGCTAACATTTTCTCATGCTGAGAACTAAGGCAAGGGAGAAAACAGTCATTTAAAGAATGGGAAAAAGAGCATTCCAGGCCAAGGAAGCAGCGTGAGCTACATGCTGTGTAGCGCGGTGCATGAGGTTTCACTGTGTTGGAGGACTTGAGAAACATCCAGCTGGGTGACAGATTATGATGGAGAGGAGGAGGGATCAACACGAACTTGCAGAGATGGGTAGCACCAGACCATGGAGGATCCTGCAGGCCGTAGTTGGAGATTTTATTCTAAGTGCAATTAAAAGTACCTGACATGGCTTAAAGGGGAAGGGAATAGGATTCTGATTTGAGTTTTCAGGAAAATCACTCTCACTGACCTGTGGACCATAGACTGTCAAGAAAACACTTCAGAGGTTATTGTATCATCCAGGTGAGTGATGATGAGGTAAACCAGACACAGGTGGCTTCTACAGTTAGGAATGCAATACGTGATGGCAAGTGAGATGAATAAATTGCAGCTCTAGCTAACCAATAAGTTGTCGGGACCAGGTCCTTTGCAAGATGTACGTCAAAAGCAGGAAGCAAATACGGAGGCTAAATGCTTCACTAGTTTAGTGGAAGGTGCAAATATTCCAGAGAACAACAGGAGACCCAAACGACTTAGGGAAACTCAGTAATTAAAAAGTCTTCACAAGTACAATGATTTTGTCTTACGGTGGAAATCCTTCCTGCCAGAGTAATTATTTGAATTTGCTATTCATAGTTAACACATCATTTGGTTGACATTTTAAGTGCTATCATAAAGATGATGACTATGGCTGAACCTATTCTGACGCCTCAAGACTAAAGTTAACATTTAGAGAGCACCTACCAGGAACCCAGCAGGGCTTTTTTTCCTACATTTGCTCATGTAATTCTCACTGTGAAGTAGATATAATCACCCTCACTTTAAAACAAAGAAACACATACTCAAAACCCTTAGGTATATGTCTCACAAATGACAGAATATGAATTCTATTCCAAGTTTGCCTGACCAGAAAGACTATGGTATTTTCACTACACACTGACTGCTAATTGCAATTCATTACAAATTCAGAGGCATGTCTGAATCTTCATTAAGCTTCCATAGATTGTTTTGATTCTATGCATAATTTGCCAATTTATATAAATGAGTATATAAATTTCTAAGCCTTCATTGCTGTCCAATCTAATTTTGTGAGACCCATCTCTAACTAAGTTTGGAAAATGATGACAAGTAAATATCAGGCATAAAAGTCACTAACTCGGAGCCAATGAACTAAGTTTGGTGTTTCTTAAACCTAATAAAGCAGCATATCAGAATATTGAGCAAGCCTTATGATCATGCTCCTTAACATCTTGAAGTTTTAAGTGTAATACTAGAAATAAAAAAAAAGAAAATCACTCTTGATGCCTTTATCTTTTCCTGGCACTCACAATCTTAACTACATTATTTTATTCTCATTTAAAACCACTCCATTCCAAAAACTCAGCTCAGTTCTTGTTCCATGAGTAAACATAGGTATTAGCTTTCCAGTGTTTGCAATATGGCAAAAAGAAAGGAGGGAGCAAATCTAGAGTGTTCACCATACTAACATCCCTCAAGGGATCAATTTTCTCATTCTTTTTATATGTTAATTTTGGTCTATTTGACAATCAATTCCACATTCTACCACATCTGTCCTTCATTATTTACTTTAAAAATAACAAATCATTGGATGCTACATTTTCCACACAGATTTCAGAATTTCTGAAAACAAAACAAAACAAAACAAAACGCTATTTCATTGAAAAGTTTGAGATATTAAATCCACTAAAGTTTGGTGGAGTGAACTTGAGAATGAATCTATGTTCATACTTAAATATGTCTTAATTCATCATAATATACAAAGACTTCACTTTTAATGAAATACCAATAGCATAATATACATATTAAACGTTAATGGATATGATATAGTTTATTTCCAGTTTCTAGATCTTTACTTATCAGGAATGTTAAAAATCTTGTGAAACAAGACTTCAGTGAGATAGATATTGGAAATACATAAGATACTTTTTAATGTTTGTTTTTCATCAAGTATTCACTAGTTTTATAATTCAATGACTCCAAATACTAAGTCCTCAATACTAAGTTTGTCCAAAAGTCTCAGTCTATTATCAATGCCAGAAGTGACAATGATTTGAAAAAACTTAATTTGACTACTTTGTTTACTATGGTTGAGTTCATATTCTCAGGCATTTAGGACACACATAACCTAATTAGCTCTAGTGACAATCACATACCTAAGCATATGGCACCATTTATTCTTAAGTTCCACAGTAGCAATTTGCTGACTTGGTTGAGATCTTCAATCCATAGCTCCTACCACTTTCTCAACATCTCTCCCCACCATGCATGCCCTTAGCTCCCATCTTACCAAAGAGATAACCCTTCACTGTAAAAATGGTAACTTTTTTGCCTGTTTTCCTATCTCACTCCCCTAGCAAAACCCCAACCACCGCTAAAAAAGCGATTTGCATTGTCTACACCTGCATTCAATCAACCAATGCCAGAAAAACAGAACCATGCCATTGGGAACTACTTCCATTATATCCTCCAAAATTGTGAATAAACACTCAATACTGAGAAAATCCTACTGCACCTTTCTAGTAAATTTACTTTACCAACATCTTGAGGATGGCTTTTCTTTTCCTTCAGAATCTTCCAGCACACCTAGGTGATCATTTCTCATAAAAGAAAAGGTAGCTGCAATCAGATGAAAGCTAACTTATCTTCCAACACCAAAACAGCAGTCTGAATGCATCTTTACTCTTTTTTGTCTCATTACAGTTAAATAAGGGTTAGACATTTCATCTCAATTCACTGACTTCCCTTGAAATCTAGACCCCATTCCCTCTCTCACTGCCTCTGTTTGGAAGCAAGCCCACTGATGTCTTAATTTTGCCCATTAAAGAAAAATCCTCCTTTTACTCGATATCATATATTGCCCTATTTATATGCCTCCAGCACTTTGCAAAACAGTTGTTTTTTTCTTTCCAACTCCATTTCCTGATACCTTATTATTCCACTGAAGATTATTCCAACTGAACCTTTATATTCACCAACTCACTAAATAGCTCTACACAAAGTCTACACTTCAAATGTTTGGAAGAAACCAACAATCAAGTCTGCTCTTATCCTGTGACCTTCTTAGTATTGGTATTAGTCAAGGTTCTAAAGAGAAACAGAACCAATGGGAAATATAATATTATAAGTAATTGGCTCACACAATTAAGGAAGCTAGGAAGTCCAAAATTTTCAGGGTGGGCCAGCATGCTAAAGACTCAGGAAAACTGATATTCTAGTCAAGTCCACAGACCATGTGCTGTAGAACAAGGAAGAGCCAATGTTGCAAACAAAGTCCATGACGTCCAAAGGCAGCCTGCTAGAGAATGTTCTTTTGCTTGGAAGAGGCCAGTCTTTTTGTTCTACTCAAGCCTTCAACTGATTGGATGAGGTCCACCCACAGTATGGAGGGCAATTTGCTTTACTCAAAGTCGACTGACTTAAATGTTAATATTTTCCAAAAATACGTTCATAGAAACACCCAGAATAGTGTTTGACCAAATATCTGGGTACCTCATGGCTCCACCAAGTTGACATGCAAGATTAGCTATCACTGTATCATTTGCTATGGATGGCCAATTTCTTCTTGTAGAAATTCTTTCCCTTCAGGCTTCAGTCACACTCAGTTTTCTGGGTTTATTGCTACCCACTGTTTATTCTTTTCAGTCCCCTTTGCAGGTTTCTCTTTTGCTACCTTTTTTTTTTTATTCAATTTTGCCATTTTATGGTCCTGGTTTCATCTTGCTTCTTTTCTATATAGTCTGATGACCTCAAATATGATTCAACTGCTTACTTATCATGTCAATTAAATAGCAAATAGCCATTAAGAGCCATTAGAAAATTCACTTGTCCCAAGAAGAAATTATATATGTGGGTACATGTATATACAAGAAGATAGACTATCCAGTGATTCTGCCATTGTTAGAGGTGAAAGGAGATTAGAAAAGTAGTCAGGGCCCAATGAAGGCTTTTGTAACTGACAGTAAGGAGTTTGGACACAAAGCTTTCCAAAGCTTTAACAGAGAAGTGCTATGAATTAATTTATACTTCAAAAAGTCAACACCAAAACCTTTTTATGGAACCATAATATATTTGTAAAAAAGTGTGCATGTCAGAAGTCCACAATTCAAAGTAAACACAGCCATGTAACCACCATTCTGTGAGTAGAACATTACCACAACTCCAGAAGCTCTGTTCACGCCCTTCCCTTTCATTGTCCCTCTTCCCTCCAGGTAACCAAATTCCTAATCCTAAATTCCAACACCTAAAGTAACGTTGATGATTTTTGAACTTTATATAAATTCATATAGAATATATTATTTTATGTCCACCTTCTTAGTGCAATGTTTTTGAGATGTATCCATGTTGTGTCTGGCAGTAGTTAATTCATTTTCATTGCTATAGGACCATCCCATTCCTTTCCCTGAACGGGCCACAGTTTATGCATCTGTTTTCTTTCTTTTTTTTTTTTTTAACAAGAGAGAGAGCGAGCGAGCAGTAGGGAGGGGAAAAGAGAGGGAGCGAAAGAATCCCAAGCAGGCTCCAAGCAGCCCTCCGTGTTGTAGGGCTCAAACCCATAAACCATGAGATGGTGACCTCAGCCAAAATCGAGAGTCGGTTGCTTAACTGACTGAGCTACCCCAGCGCCCATGTATTTATTTTCTTATTGATAGTCATTAGAGTTGTTTCAAGTGTTTGGATATTACAAACAATGCTGCTGTGAGCACTCTAGTATATGTCTTCTGATGTATGTGTGTATGCCTATCTATGGGGTATATGTCTGAGAGTAAAATTCCTAGCTCATATGATATACATAGGTTTGAGTTAATAATGCCAAGAAATTTTCCAAGGTGATTATACCAATTTGCATTTCCACCAGCAGGGTCTGAGAGTTTAGTTGCTCTACAGTCTTGTCAACAGTTGCAACACAAAAACAAAACTAAATTTAAAAAACACATTTTATTGTCTTTACTGTTTTATATGTGTGAGTAACCCCATTTACTAATTTGTTCATTGTCTCTCTTCCTTCACTGGAATGTCAAATATTTTATGACAGGGTCCCTGACTTATTTATCACTGCATCTTCATAGCACTGAACACTTATGTAGGCATTATAAGTCTCAGTAAATACTATTGATTAAATGATCATTGTCTCTAATCTCTGACCACAGCTTTAAACCTGAGACTCTGACCTCTTACACATTTGCTTCTTTCCCAGTATAAGTTCTGATAAAGTATGTTGTGCCTCAGTTTCCTACCAAAAAAAGCCACTTCAATTTCTGTCTTTTGTTTTACCCTATTTTTTTCATCCCCCCCCCCCCACAATATATATACAACACACATAAAGCATTTCATGATTCACAAGTCACTTATTGTGCTTTGTAATTAGAAATGTATATTTGATTCTTATCTCTTTCTGGCACGGAGCTCCTAAAAGCCTTATAATTTCTTAAGTGATAAGAGCAATTAGTGTCTTGATATTCATAATGAACCCTTTCAACCACACTTGAGTTTTATTAATGAGGTGACTTTTAGAAAGCATCTAAGGTTCAAGACCTGTTACCAGTAGAGCAAATCATGTGATTAGAGGGTTGGAACTTTCAGTCCCACCACCAACCCCTTGGTGGGAAGAGGGTCTAAAAATTGGGTTCAATCTGCAATGGCCAGTGAGTTAATCAATCATACCTATGTAATAGAGATTTCATAAAAACCCAAAGTACGAGGTTTAGAGAATTCCAGGTTAGTGAACACATGGACATGTGGGGTGAGTGGAGCGCTCATAGCATGGAAGCTGTGTGTCCTTTCCCCAAAATCTTGCCCTCTGCATTCCTTCCATCTGGTCTTTCCTGAGTTATATCCTTTTAGAATAAACTAGTAACCTAGTAAGTAAATTTCTGTGTTCTGTGAGCCACTCTAGCAAATTCATGGAACCCAAGGAGGGGGACCATTGGGACTTCCAATCTATAGACAATTGGTCAGAAGCACAAGTGACTACCTGAACTTATGAACGGGGGGACAAGGGGAAGGCTTGTAGGACTGAGCCCTTAACCTGTGGGATCTCACATTATTGCCAGATAGATAGTGCCAACACTGAGTTCTCTTGTAGACACCCAGTTGGTGTCCAAAAATTACCTTGTGGTGTTGGGGGTGTGGGGGGGAAACAATCATAATTGCTACCAGGATCCTGCTTTTATTTGTGAACGGGTCATGATCTACTAATGTCTAAATGTTCCTCACACTGCTCCCCTCTTGCTATGGAACCCAAAAGGGAGTCTTGGTTAACTCAGCTCTTGGCATTTTTTTACTGACTTAGAATCAAGACAATAGGTAAAAAGAAAGCTAGAAAGGCATTTGGGAACTAGGGAAGAGAACATCCAGAGTGGTTACAGCAATCTACATAGTAAAATACCATGTAAGAGAAAGCCCAGAAAGATAGGAAAAAAACTGTGCAGGCCTTTATGTTCTTTGAGATTTATCTCTGAGAGGCACTCCTGTGGATACAAAATGAGAAAGTACTGGAAAGTGCTTTTTCACATTTCTGTGGGTTACGATTTGCATCCTGTCAACTTTTTTTTTTTGGAAGATCAAAGGTTGGAATTCCTGTTTAATTATTAGTTGGCAGCTGAATATTTCTTTAGGTGCACTGTAGGTTCTGATAGAGGTAGCTGAGGTCCAAGATTATCTGCATTACAGTTAAAAATTAATATTCTTGTAGTTGAGGGAACAGAGACGTAGAAAAAAAATCCATATCCTTGGAATTTGGAAAAAGAATTTGAAGTCAAGAAGTGGGTAATGGCAAATTGTTTTCCACATGTTTGTGTTTACTTTCTATTACTTAACAGATGCTGTATTAAATGATTTGCATACATGATGTCATTTAATAGCCAAAAGCTTTTGCAAGTGGGGCTCCTGGGTGGCTCAGCTGGTTAAGCTTCTGACTTTAGCTCAGGTCATGATCTCAAAGTTGGTGGGTTTGAACCTCACACTTGGCTCTGTGCTGACAGCTCAGAGCCTGGAGCCTGCTTCAGATTCTGTATCTTCCTCTCTCTCTGCCCGTCCCCTCCCCTGCTCTCTCTCTGTCTCTGTCCCTGTCTCTCTCTCAAAAATAAAAAAAAAATTAAAAGAAAATTTTAAAGCTTTTGCAAGTAAGGAAAACTGGCCTTAGAGCAGTTAGTTACTTTATGCATGCCCACAAAGCCAGTATATGGAACAGGGAGGATATAAACACAGGTGTCTGATTTCAAAGCCACTGTACTTCCTGCTCCACCATATTGATATTTTATATACCTTTTGAAGTCCATGTCAGAGACAATCTAACACACTACAAGATGCCCGATAGATTTATGCTTGTGTATTTTATATTAGCGTATATTGAACAGAGTAAGTTCTTTAGAGTTAATATGTTTAAAATCTCTTCTGTATTCAAAACATGTTTGATAGCCTTCAAAGTGGAGAAAGACATAGCTCTCGAGGATCTATTTTTGAAAACTTTTTGGGAGAATTCTAGTTTAAAGTACACTCTTTAGCCAACAACTAAATTTTAAAATGCAAAATTGAGTTAAATATTTTCAGCATTCTTTGGACAAGTAGTTTAGTTTTCCAGCTTAAATAAGGAATATTCTCAATTTTCTGGAGGGAAATACAGTCAAGGGATATAGATAGGTTAGGGCAGTGCCTGCTCTCTAACGCCACCCTCAAACCAGCAGTATCAACATCATCTGGTAGCTTGTTAGAAATGCAAAATTATGAGGTCTGGCCCCAAATCCAATGGGTCAGAATCTTTGTGATGGGGACACAAGATTCTCAGGTTTAGTAAGTTCCAGGTGATTTTTTTTAATGTTTATTTATTTTTGAGAGAGAGAGAGAGAGAGAGAGAGAGAGAGAGAGAGAAAGGGGAAGAGAGAGAGGGAGACACAGAATCTGAAGCAGGCTCCAGGCTCTGAGCTGTCAGCACAGAGCCAGATGCGGTTCGAACCATGAGATCATGACCTGAGCCAAAGTTGGATGGCCAACCAACTGAACCACCCCGGCTCCCCAAGTTCCAGGTGATTTTGATGCTCCCTACATTTTGAGAACTACAAGGTAAATGGAACCATATGTTCACTGGACTCTTTTTTTTCTCTTAAGTTAGAGGAAAGAGGAAAAAAGCAAAGTAACTGGATTTTTCTTTTCACTTACTTTGTAAGGGGATTTGAATACGGACAGTCCCCAACTAAATGATGGCTCAACTTACAATGTTTTGACTTTATGACCGTGTGAAAGTGATGTTCAGTAGAAACAGTACTTTGAATTTTGGTCTTGTCTTGGGCTGGCCATGTGGTCCAATCCTTTCTTGTGTGGGCAGAGGCAGGGGCAGGAGCTGCAGCTCCCAGTCAGCCCTGCAATCGCAAGGGTGAACAACCAACATTCTCACAACCATTCTGCACCTATACCGTCATTCCACTTTCTACTGTCAGTACGGTATTTAGTAAATTACAAGAGATGTCAATACTTCATTATAAATGAGGATCAGTGGGAGGTGACTTTGTACAACGGTAGGCTAATGTAAGTGTTCGGAGCACGTTTACAGGAGGCAAGGCTAAGCTCCGATGCTCTGTAGGTCAGGTGTATTAAGTGAATTTTTGACTTACCATATTTTGAACATATGGGTTTATTGAGACATAACCCCATAAGTTGCGGAAGACCTGTACAAGTGAAATTGCTTTAGAGCTTGTTAGCAGACCTATGTGCCTTAAGTTGTGAGGAAATGTGTCTAATTAAAAAGTTTCCACGGTGAATTTTTAAAATGTCATATTATATACTCTGCACACAGTTCAAATGTTTCTACTTCAGGAAGCAAATGAGAATAGGGTATATTGGAGATATTACACAGGTCAAGTAGAAAAGACTTGTGACTGATTAAATGTAAGAGGTCAGGAGATAAAGAAGTCAGAAATGATTCAGAGATCTCTACTTAGGAAATCAGTGAATGTCTGTTATACTTGGAAGGCAAGGATGAATCTATGCCTGTAGGTAATGAATAAATATTAAATTTAAAAAAAGAAAAAAAGACTTTGCATGTATTACACTGTGTGATCTATGATTACAAAAGAAATATAGCTTAGGCTAGAAGTGATTAATGCCATAAGTTTAAAACACAGGGAAGAACTTAAATAATCACTATTCAATAATATCAAAACATGAAATGAAGTCATATTGACTACAGAAACACCGAGTAGTCACAGAGGATTACCCACGCAGAATACAGTTATGTGGAGTACAGAGCAGGAATGCAGAAAGCTTTTGACATCATATGCCAAGAACAAAATGACATTCCTACAGTGTCTAAATTAGAAATTGAAATTCAGATTGTGTGAGGTTAAGAGAAGAAATAGGTGAAATTTTCTTTTCAAATGGAGGTAAATCATTAAGGATTGCCTTCTTTTTGCTTAATGTCTAGCAGAAAAATCATGGAAAATCTAAGGCTAACAAATACTCTAGGCTATGAGAATTAACAACAAGAACAACAAAAATCAACTCAGAGGACTGAGTAATGGCTTAGGCTATAAGAACAAAGTTCTCCATAAAGAAGTCTAGGGGCGCCTGGGTGGCTCAGTTGGTTAAGCCTCTGACTCTTGATTTTGGCTCAGGTCATGATCCCAGGGTTCTTACGATTGAGCCCCACATCAGGCTTTGTGTGCTGACAGTGCGGAGCCTACTTGGGATTCTCTATCTCCCTCTCTCTGTCCCTCCCCCACTCATGCTGTGCGCGCTCTCTACCTTAAAATAAATAAACCTGTTTTTTTTTTTAAATTCACTTTCTTAAAAAAAAGAAGTCTATATAAATTTCTACAAAGAATTGTTTTAACATGGGGATGAAAGGTTCAGCATAGGGAATACAGTCAATTGTCTTGTGATAGCATTGCATGGTGACAGACGGTAGCCACACTTGTGAGCGTGGCCTAAGGTATAAACGATTGAATCACCATGTTGTATACCTGAAACTAATGCAACATTGTGTGTCAATCATACTTCAATTTTTAAAAAGAATAGTTTTTTAATAGAATCAATATGAAACAACACAATGTGGTCCTAAATATGTCTTTAAAAAGTAAGTGAACCAGTGATGTCTGAATCATTCCTGAATGTTTTATAGTTACATTCAGACTCTAAAGAAAATGTATGTATCTCCGTCCTTGAAGAAGGTAGATAGAATGGTGAGCAGACAAAAGTTGGGGGGGTGGTGGGAAAGAGGAAGAAGAGATGGAAAGGGAAGACAGGAGGGAGGACAAAAGAAAGAGGGAAGGAAAGAAGCCTATCTGCATGTAGGAATTGAAGAAATATTGGAGAAAGGAATAGGAGAAAAATATACTGGAAGCTGAATGTCTAGAAGAGGATGCACAAAAGAGGGAGCTAAAGAATACATTATAGAGGTGCCTGGGTGGCTCAGTCGGTTAAGTATCCAACTTTGGCTCAGGTCATGATCTCACCATTCCTGAGTTCAAGCCCTGCGTTGGGCTCTGTGCTGACACCTCAGAGCCTGGAGCCTGCTTCAGATTCTGTGGCTCCCTCTCTGTCTCTGCCTCTTTCCCACGTGTGCTCTATCTCTCTCAAAAATAAACATTTAAAAAAATTTTTTAAAAAAGGATACATTATAAAATATTCCTTGAGTTCTTGGTGACATTGCCCTGCAAACTGAGTCATGTGCTCCACAACTAGCTGTGATACAAATGTAGGACAAGTCTTATGGAACGAATCATGCGCTTTTTATTTTTCCTGACTACCTTGAGTTGCTTCATAATGGGATTTTAGGAAGAGGGTGGTGATTGTGAAAATTTAGACAAGGAAATTTTGTATTTAATGAAATTTAATATGAATTAAGAATATACATTCAGCTAATAAAATCTGACTATGAAAGTCTTGGAGTAGCTGTATTTTCTCTTTGGAAAGTGAATGTACAATGGTTTTGACCATTTTAATATTCATTGGTATTTTCATGAAAAAAAATTAATTAGTTAAAATCTGAGGAAAGTCAAGTTGCTATCTGTTAGTATAGTAACCAGAGATTAGCTCAGGGGACAGGGAAAGGAAAGGCAAAACTTCAACCCAAAATGAAGGTTAAACACGCTCTTAAGATTCTGGTTATGAATTCAACCAGATAATTAACTATGTACCATGTATCATCAAAGTTATCTAGATATTGCTATTGAGTTGTACTTGTCTTTGCTCCAAAGAAAGGACTACATGCCAGTAATGTTTTTCTGCCCTTGAGATACCTCTGAAGGACAAGCACCTCCTTTTTTTTGAAAACATATAAATAAATACTCAGAACAAGTGTGTGGGTGTGGGTGCAAGTGGGCGGAATCTGTGATACATTTGATGAATCACCAATGCAATTACGTTTATAAATTTAAGTTTGTCCTGTGGATGGATGGATGGATGGATGGATGGATAGATAGATAGATAGATAGATAGATAAATAAATAAATAAATAAATAAATAAATAAATAAATAAATAAATAAATAAATAAAGGAAACCTCATTTAAATGGAGTCAGGAAGCCCTGAAGGGGGCGCTCTCACGCACGTACCACACACAGCCTCCAAAACCGGCAGGAAGAGGGAAGAACAAAGTTCTTTTGACAAAAAAGGGCACCATTCACATAGGAATTTTATCTTCTGCCTTCGTGAAAATAAAGATCCTTCCCTGCCCAGCAACAATACATGAACTACCGCTTGCAGCCAATGAAATACCACCACAACCTGAAACTCTTTTCTCCCAAAAACTTTTGTTCAGAACAGTCTTCCCTAGTTTCTTCTTATAATCTAATAAAAGCTGACCTTCCATTCTTCTCTTCAGATGTGTCTATGGTTCACCATAATTTGCTTTTCCCAAGTTGCAATTCCTCTGCTATTACCAAATAACCTCTTTTTTTTTTTTACTTAAATAAAAGTGCTCTTTATTTAAAATTAACAGTCAGAATTTGTGCCCAAAAAAAAAAAAAAAAAAAAAAAAAAAGAACCAGGGAGGTTACTGATCTTGTAAGTTTTTATATTAAAATAGTTCATCCAACACTTATACCCAAAACAAATAAGTGGTCCCCAAAGTTCCAATGATCCCATCAGACATTTTTCAAAAAAGGAGGAAGAAAACGTTCTGTAGTCTATGGGAAAAAAACATAGGTTATTAGAGCCTCTTGTAGCACCTAGAGCAAGCACCTTGAAACACTTCTTGAACCAACATTTTGGTTCTACACGTAGAGCTCAGATGGTATTAGTAACAATATGCACCATTTAGTAGTTTCCTATGTTAAAAAATTATTCTTACTAACTGGGTGCAAAACTTTTGAAATTGTTACTAGCATTTAAAACTTTGCAACTTGTAAAATCTGGGGCCTAAGGGCAAGTATTTCTAGTGCTGTATCTTAATTTGATTCTAACCTATGTTGTATTTTCCAAAAGTTATAATTCACTTAAACATGTTCAAGGTTAATGTAAAGTCCTACAGCTAAGAAATCGGTTTAATTTTGTTTTACCTGGACCCTTCTTTTCCAATAGTCTGACCATACTTTAAACATCTAGTTTGTCTTTGTTACTCCTTTTTTTCTTTTGCACAAGCATCTTTTTTTTTTTTTTTAGCCACTTTAACAAACATACTTTTATGCTATAAAACTACTGTGGACCCTGTAAAGTAATCAAGATGCAGATGGCAGGGAGAAATAGCACAAAGAAATACAGTGTTAGCTCTGGATCAACGTTCATTTCAGTTTATCGCTTTTCTCACAACTTTCTCAGAGGATATGGTCTTTTAAGTCCACTTTAATTTCTAATCTGTGCCTGTGTCCATGTTCATGTTTGTAGCTGCTCTAGAACGAATACATTCCAAGGAGAAGATAATACCAAGAAGATGAGAGAATTATATTCTGATCTGTAGAGATTCGGTGGTAAAAGTTTCATACTCCTGTTACCACAAATATTCATTAAACCTCTTTCCTATATGTCCTTATAGTACACATGAGTGAGATGGAACAAAAAAAGAGAAAGAAAATTCCTTGTGACCAGTGTGATAACCTATCTAATAACAGAGACCAGATATTTAAGGGAAAAAAAAATCAGCAAAATTGGAGCAGGCACTTTTCTCAGTCTAAGGATTACAATAGAAAAGACCAAGTTCCTGAAAGTTTGGATTTCTGTCCAACAAAAAGCATAATGATGTTCAAAAACCAGGATGCCAGCACAGGTATGTATAACACGTGAAGAATATTCACATATTATGTCTATAACCCACACATGTGGACTTCTGTTAAGCTTGCAATTCATTCTTTATGATTTCTGATAATTCATAGTTACATTACATTAGTTAGGTATTAAAGAAAGCAATGTCTCAAACATACCCAATTGGTAGAATTTCCCCTTAGCATTGCCAGAAAATAAGAAGGAATGTATGATCTTTCTCATTTTGCTAGAAGTATTGCTTTGATGCATGTAACTGTAGTTCATTCATTTCACTCCCATAAGACAGTCCATTGTGTGAATAGATCACAATGGATTTATTCATTCTATTGTAGATGATCTTTCTATGTTTTCCAGTTCTTGAACCTACAAACCATGTTGCTAGGGACAAGTCTCTGATACAAATACACAAGGATTTCTCTGGAGTATACACGCAGGAGTAGAATTGCTTGGTCATAGGTACATACACCTTCATTATTGTTAGAATGCCCAGTGCTTTTTTGCAGTAAATATAGCTAAGTGATATTCCCTGAAACAATGTCCAAAAGTTGCCACTGCTCTACTATTTTGCCATCAGTTGGGACTCTTTGTCCTTCAATATCTTTGCCAACCTGATGGTTATTAAATAGTACCTGATTGTGGCTTTAATTTGAATTTTTATGATTGCCAATGTTAAACCTTAATGTATGTTTATTTGTGTTCTTATTTCCTGTTTCTTGTTTCTTTCTCAAATATTTTCTATTGAATTATCTTTTTTTTATTGGTTGCAAACATGCCTTATTTAGGTCACAAACCCTTTAGATTATATGTGTTTCAAATATTTTCTACTGATCAGAGCCTCATTACCTTTTTCTCTAAAGGTATTTTAATTGAAAATAATGGTTCTTAATTTTAAAGTCATCAAACTTCTTTTATATTGCTAAAACATAATTTTTAAAGCGTTTTAAGCTTTAACATTTTACTTTTGCCTTTTTGCCTTCAACCTACCTATATCGATGGTATGATGCAGGAATCCAATTTAATTTTCTCCTATATGGATACCTAAGTGTCCCAGTACCATTTATTAAAAATCTCCTTCTTTGCCTAGCAGTCTGCAATGCCACACATATAGTTTTGTGGGTTATTTAAGATAAAAATGGGGCGTTTCTATCTATAATTTTTTACCAAACCCCTCTTTAAAAAGTAATCTATCTCTCTCAACTCTGTTAGTATATTGACACCTACTTCATTACTTTAAGTGGCTAATAGACATTTCTTTAATGAACTTGCCACCATCTATTTCAACAATCCTTCATTGATATTCAAGTTGGGTTTTTTTTTTTTTTTGCCATTAAACACATTCCCGTATCAAATATCCTAGCACATCTATTTTTGCAACTTTTAATTATATTTCTGTAGAAGGCATTCTGAAAAGTGAAAATGTTAGATCAGAAAGGTGCCTATTTGGGTGAAGGAGAATGGGAGGTACAGGATTCCAGTTATGGAATGCATAAGTCGTGGGGATGAAAGGTGGAACACATTGTCTGGAATACAGGCAATGGTGCTGTTGTGGTGTCGCATGGTGACAGATGGTAGTGCACTTGAGCACAGCAAAGAGTAGACTTGTCAAATCACTAGGATGTACACCTGAAACTAGTGTAACATTGTGTGTCAACCATACTTTGATATAAAAAAGTTTAAAAATAAATCAGAGATGAAAATTACAACACAGAGAAAATAGTCAATAATATCATAGTAACATTGTATGGTGACAGATGGCGACGGCACTTACGGTTGGGAGCACTGAGTGATGGACAGAGGTGTTGAATCACTATGTCGTACACCTGAAACTAACAAACATTGCATGTCAACTACACTTCCCTGAGGAAAAAAATTTAAATTAAAAAAGTGTCTGTTTGTGACGCTGATATTTTCAGATCATCCGCCAAACTGTCTCAGTTCACCTTTCCTGCAGCAATGAATTTCTATGCCTTTTTCCTCCCATTCTTGATAACATTAGGATTGCTTCAGTCATTGCCGTTCTGGTAGGTAAAAATTATACAGTACTGTTATTTTGATTTTACAGCCTGCAGATTTTACAGCATCTTATTATACTCCTTCTTGACAGATTTCTCTTTGACCTATTTTTCAAATCTGTTTTTCATCTTCGCTCCCTTTCTTTACTCTGATACAATATTTTTTCCTCACCACTTAACATTTTCCATGTTTACATTTATTTATCATCTTGTCTCACCACTAGAATAAAGGTTCCTGAGAGTGAGGACTCTGCTTTCCTCATTGCTTTATTTTTATGGTGGAGAACAGGATTGGCAAGCAACAGCTTCTGGGTCAAATACAGCCCACTGCCGGCTTCTGTCAACGGTTCTGCTGGAACACAACCATGCCCATTGCTGGTGTAGCAGCTATGGCTGCTTCCATGCTACGGTGCAGAGGAGTTGTGACAGAGACTTTACGGCAGGGCACAGCACACTCAGAAACATTTACTATCTAGCTCCTTTAAAGAAACAAATTTGCCAAGCCCTGGTCTAGAAAACTACCCTACTGTTTGTGAAATGAATAAATGAATGAGAAAGAAAAATTGGTTTGTAGATGTTCTGTAGGTACTAAGGATATCACTCATTTTCATCACGTATATATCATAACGGATTTTCCTAGATTTCTGTTTGGCTTTCGACTTTAAGTGCATAATAATTTTAAGTTTTAATGTGGCTACATGTGTTAATATTCTGTTCAGTGGTTTTAGGATTTGGTGAGAAGCTACCTAAAAGCCCCACCCGACACGACCATCCTTCCTCACATAAATTCAGTAACTGTTCTTTGTGGACTAACAGAATTGTTGACAGAATGGATATTCTTCAGGTGCTGAAAAAGGGCACCTCGTTGAATAGAAGGGTTTTTTCAAACCACTTATTCAGGGGCGCCTGGGTGGCTCAGTTGGTTAAGCGTCCAACTTTGGCTCAGGTCGTGATCTCAAAGTCCGTGAGTTCGAGCTCTGCGTCAGGCTCTGTGCTGACAGCTCAGAGCCTGGAGCCTATTTCAGATTCTTTGTTTCCCTCTCTCTCTGACCCTCCCCCATTCATGCTCTGTCTCTCTCTGTCTCAAAAATAAATAAAGGTTAAAAAAAATCAAAACACTTATTCAATAAATTTAGATTATTATATCATTTAGATCCTCCATATCCTATTATTCCTACTTGATCTGCCAGAGAGGTATGTTTAACATCATCCACCTCTGTTACACAATTTGTATTATGTTCTGCTTTTTCATAATACAAGTCTAAATCAGAGAAAATAGAAAACACTGTAGAGCAGGGGTAAAATTTTGTCACAGTTTCTCTTGGTTTAATTTCAAGTAGCTTTTATTCTTCTGGTAACAGTCAGAGGTTATTAATAAGAAAGTCTAAATTTTCTCTTTGGTGTAGTGATTATAGTAACTCATTTCATTTGCTTTCACTCAAAATATTCTTAATGGTTTATTCATCTTTCTTGGTGAAGTAACATTTTGCAGATCACTTGTCTTATTCTTGTAAGTCTATCAACAATGGCTTAAAACTTGGAATAACTTTTGAATGTTATAGAAGTAAATGAATAAATAGGATTAGAAATCCCTCAAGTGTTACTTTCGTTACTTGGTTAGAAAAAGGAGGAGATTATGTTTGAGAAAATATTTTATAAACTCTCCTGGGCAATTAAAATGCACACTTTCATAATTATTGGCATCACGTTCCACCTGTCTGCTGCAAGGAGAAAGAATGTGTACATAGAGGTTTTCTTCCTTTACCTTGTTCTTCTTTGTGTGTAAATAATGAGCCATCAGAAATTGTAAGGATATCTATAAAATTACATTTAAAAAAATGCCAACAGCTCTGTGTTCCACCTTTGGATTTAAAGCAATCTAACATTTGACCAGGAAGGAGTTATGTGATTGGGTATTACTCATCTGTGGCCTTTCAAAGGGCAAATTCCTGCCAGAGGACAAGTGGAGTTTAAGATGAAATATATCTGAACTGAAACGAAAGGCTGGCTTCTGACGCTTTGGGGAAAGAGATCACAAGTCATAAGTAGTTAAACTAACCTCACCCAAGAGGAATAAACCGCTCTATGTGAATTCTTATTTTTAAAATAACAAACGCTAATTTAATAACATCTTCCAAGATTATGTTTTCCTTTATAAAACTTCTAAACTAGAAGTCAGCTCCCCAAGGGCACCAACATGGCTCATAACAGAGTCAGCAAGGCTTTAAATGGGTCTTCTAGGCATAAATATAGAACGATCCACTGAATGCACCTCTCCCAACAACCCATACATGAGGTTCTGTGAGTGTTACCAGGTCCCTGATATTTGCTAAACCTGGGTCCATTTTATTCTTAGGAACTACAGGCACAATGCCCAGGAACAGTGTGCTTTTCAAGGACCTATAAAATTTTGAAACCAATTTTGAACATATTGGTTCAGCAGTAGGAACATTACAAAGTAAGAATAAATATTTAGTGGTCAACAAAACATAACTTTATGCTAGCCACACTAATTGTTACATTTAGTATTCATAATATTTCTGTTATACTTGGGAACAAGTTATATATTGATTTTCTTCACTTTGCAAGAATTTCCACACATACATTGTGATTTGAGAGAAATCACAGCCAATTATTAATTGCTCATTGCCAAATATTTTCCAGGACAGTATTATAAGTATCTTTTCATTCTTTTGCTACAAGTATTAGACGTAATGTAGGAGGTATATACATTTTAATGTACTGCTGCAATGTGGTATAAAGCCAGAAATCTGCTGAGGTACTCTATCTCCACCCTTTTTCTTCATATGCTGTTGACCACCGAACACTTAAAATTCATCTTCTAAATACCTCCTCTGTTACTTACTCTGATTGCGATCATCTCTTTTCAGTATTTCCTGCAAGCGCCTCCTGGTGGTGGAACTGAGGACATCCGGGTAAGCTGGACTGGCTTCCACAGAAAGTGTATGGTGCTTCCGGCCAGGCGAAAGAATTAGAAGCCTGCAATGAGAGGAGTCAGGAGTTTCTTGAGAGCAGCATAGAGAACTTCCAGGAGCAACTGTTGAAAATAATGAGGTTTTGAGGAAGATTTACAGAAGAGGGCTTTTTTTTATATAAGTTTTTTGTATAACTTTTTGTTCTGTGGCAACCTATTCTCTGCCCTCCTCTCCCACCCACTTTCTTCAAGACCTTCGTAAAACTGCCGCACCATGCGGCAACAGGAAGGTAACTGGAAACTACTTTGCTGTGGTGGCTGTTTCTACTTTGCGCTCCCTACTTCATGGCTGCCAACCACATACCAGCCCACCTGGTGAATTAGGACGTGATACAGTATTTCTCCCACCTCTAAATTTAAACTATAGTTACTAAATGCCTCTCTGTAGAAGATTAAATCTGCATAAATTCAGTGTTGCATAACACTGGAGAAAGAGATTTCAGACATTCTTAGGGGTGTTATAGAAGAATAGGACCACCTATAAATACTACAAATGAGGAGTTACTTGAAGGAATAAAATATCAATGACAATAAATAGAGCATGCTAAATGAACATATCAATGACATTTTATATACCTTAAATTAATAACAGAAACAAGTATACAGTGCTTTCTATGCTCGACATGTTTTATTCATAACAACCTTATTAGCATATTGTGGGAATACCCTAGGCATTTGTGTTTCTACACTCTACAAAGGAATGGACAGTGGCAAGACTGATTATGTAAATTGCCCAAGGCTGGTGTAGAAACTGTACAGAACTAGTAAGCTGGAGAGCAATATTCAAAACCAGGTGATTTGGCTCTAAAGCCCCTTTCTCTGTCTCTCTGCTGATCACTGTTACTAAAGGTAAATACTGCACAATTTCCATTGACCTTCCATTGTCTTTGGAATGTTTGATACACCTTTTCAATTGTCTTTCTCCCTAAAAGGTGATGCTTTTTTCGTGGAAATTTGCCTCTTCTTTAAAAAATGTTTGGTCCTAGGGGTGCCTGGGTGGCTCAGTCGGTTGAGCCACCGACTTTGACTCAGGTCACGATTTCATGGTTTGTGAGTTCGAGCCCCACGTCAGGCTCTGTGCTGACAGCTCAGAGCCTGGAGCCTGCTTTGGATTCTGTGTCTCCCTCTCTCTCTGCCCCTCCCCCACTCATGCTCTGTCTCAGAAATAAATAAACATTAAAAAAATTTTAAAAACTGTTTGGTCCTTTATCTAAAATCTTTGTCTTGTTTTTTTGTTGTTGTTTTTTAAGCTCAAGTTTCCCAATTCCTGCCATGCCAAACGCTGCTTTTATTTGGCTCACTACATAAATCCCAACCTTCTCTGAAAGAGAGAAAATTCCTTGCACACCGTGGAAGGTACTTTAAGACCTGCGGCTCAACTCTTCTTTGTCCTGACCTTTCTTGAGGCTTCACTGCAAAATTTTAACATAAAAATAATGACTCCTATTGAAGTAAACTGACATAGAGTGAGCCATGGTAAGTAGAACTTGGAGTTAGGACAGCAGTATGGAACCTAGGTTTTATTGTGATCAGATTTTTAATTTTTTGCATATCGCATTCTATTTAAAACACCACTTCAAGTGGAACCCTGAAGCTTTTCAAAGGCTGCATTAATTCTTTTGTCCCTAGGGGCCCTACCTCTTCTCTCTAGAATGAGGCATTTTCTTAGGGGCAGGTAAGACCATTTTGTGACTTATATTCATTTGGTTTGTGTCCCAGCATGTTCACGTTTAAAATTGTGACAATTTGTAAGGAGCACTAGGTGCAGTATGTATTCTGATAACTATTAATCTAAAACATCAGTGCAGGGTGAAGAATAATGTAACAAAGGCTCACTTGGCATGTAAGAAACCAATGCCAAAGAAAGAAAAGAAAGTATCTTTTAGCTAAATGAGCTTTGGTGATGGCTAAATTTCATCTGGTTATTACATCTTTTCATTTTGAGAGTTTATTCACCACTTAGTCATTTTTTTTTTCTTAACAGTAGCACTTAAAAGATGTCAAAGATCAGGCATCAAAACAAGTTTTCATATAGACATTTCTTTTTTTTTATTATTTATTTTAGAGACAGAGAGCATGAGTGGGTAAGAAAGGTGGGGTGGGGAGACAGAGAGAGAGAGAGAGAGAGAGAGAGAGAGAGAGAGAGGATCCTAAGCAGGTTCCATGCTCAGGCTCAGTGTGGAGCCTGTTACTGGGCCCAATCCCATCACCCTGGTATCATGATCTGAGCTGAAATTAAGAGTTGGACACTCAACAGACTCAGCCACCCGGGCGCCCCAAAACATATATTTATCTGAAATTGTCGGTTAATAGGGTAAGTTTCGCAGATAGACAACTTTATTGATGAAGTAAATTCTTCCTTGATTTATAATCATTTTTATTGATATTCTTCTTTCAGAGTGTAAGTACTTCTTCCTTTTTTAAATAGAAAAGATGGAGCATAAGTTAAAACATGACTTTGTCAATACAATTCATTGTGTGACGTTTTCATCTTCTTTGTTAGCCTATCTTTTCCATTAACCTGTCATTTGGAATTTCTGTTATTGTGTCTACTTAATCATTCATTAATGCATTCATTTATTATTCAACATCCCTAGCATCTAATACTGAACTGTAAAAAGGCCTAGGGCTTTATAAGTTTTACAGGGCAATAAAGGAGACAGGGAAGCAATAAAGGTGTCATTTCATTATTAAAAAGATAGTTAAAATCTGCACATCGGACAATGGAAATACCAAAGAGGGGTCAGTGTAGGAAGAGTCAAGAAAGAGTTTGAGATGATTTTCCGTGAGTGGGGGGTGAGTGGGGAGTGGTCTTTTGAGGAAGGCACAGGCTTAGGGTGAAGAGGAGCATGAGCAACATACCAGAGTGAGGAGCTGCTAAAAAAAATGAAAGAAGGAAGATGATGTGATCGGACTTCTGCTGTAGAAAGATCACACTGGCACTGCTCATAATCTTGTCTGGCTTTGTATTTATAATATGCTGTGGTTGGTGACCAGCCAAATAAGCATTTAAGAACTCTGAGGAAAATGATAAATGAGGCTACAATACTTGGTTGTGGTGGAAAGACCTTATAACGACAGGTTTACACTCAATATTCTGGATCTTAGAGGTTTCTGAGAGCAAGATGCTTAAGTTAGAAGTCAAGGTAATCTATGTCATTTTTAAAAATAGTTGTAAATTGTTTTAGGATCATACAATTATATTTGTAGACAAACTCCATATTCTGCCCCCAAAATTATATATACCTATATACGCATTTATGTATAGCATATGTATATTATATATATATAATATATACAGTAATAAGTATGATCCTGAAAATGACATGTCCTTACTAGTGATGACAGAGTAAAATGGAATAATTACCATTGATGAGGAAATCTGCTACTGCTTTAAGAAAGTTACTCCAACTAGAAATAAAAAAGAGCCAAGGCAGAAAAGGAAAGCAAGGCGGTAACATTCAATAGAGACAGATCACATTATATAATGAGATCCCCAACAATTACTTACTTCTATTGATTTTCCTTGAGGCTATAAAATATTTGTATATGTGTAGTGGTTTCTAAATAATCCAAGGGGCTAACGATATAGCTGAGGATCCAGGAGGAAATGAGACCACCAAAGAACACTTGATTAGAGAACACAGAAGCCAGAAGACAGCAACTGAACAGAGATGGTAACTCTGTCTAGATACCAGGAACAAGAAGAAAGTCCTTTGTGGATTTAAATGTGGCAGCACATTGGGGCGCCTGGGTGGCGCAGTCGGTTAAGCGTCCGACTTCAGCCAGGTCACAATCTCGCGGTCCGTGAGTTCGAGCCCCGCGTCAGGCTCTGGGCTGGTGGCTCAGAGCCTGGAGCCTGTTTCCGATTCTGTGTCTCCCTCTCTCTCTGCCCCTCCCCCGTTCATGCTCTGTCTCTCTCTGTCCCCAAAAAATAAATAAACGTTGAAAAAAAAAATTAAATGTGGCAGCACAAGAAATTTTAGCTTCCATGTGGTACTTACTGGTGTAATGCTTAGAGTACATGATAAATCTTCTGACAATCTATGCTCAAGAAAGTTGGCAGGCATGCCTGGCTTATACTCCCAAGAGTGTTGGTAGTTCCGCCCCCCCCACCTTCTCCCATCATAGTTTTTCAAGAAATTAATTATTTGGGGAATTAGGAAAAGGACACATCCACATTGGCAATTACCTATCAAAACTGTGCCATATTTAAAAAAAAATAATGTTTACTTTTGAGAGAGAGAGAGAGAGAGAAAGTGCAAATTGGAGAGGGGCAGAGAGAGAGGGAGACATAGAATCTAAAGCAGGCTCCAGGCTCTGAGCTGTCAGTGCACAGAGCCCGACACGGGGCTCGAGACCACAAACTGCAAGATCATGACCTGAACCAAAGTTAGTTACGTAACTGACTGAACCACCCAGGAGCCATACATCCCCTTTCTTCCTTTCTTTCCTTCTTTCCTTATCATAAAACTGTGCCATATTAAAGTTAATTAACTACCTAGTAAGAGACCTACTATACTTTTTCTCTTAGTTTTGGTGGGTCCTATTATTTGGTATGGTATTTTACATAATTAGATTTTATTTTGAAATCTAAAATAAGGGATTTTTTTTAGAAGTGTATTCAAATTTGAGTATGAGTAAACATACCATAAGAAAACAGAAACTATCCCAAATTATTGGGAAAGCTTCGAAAATAATGACACAGGCCACCATATACATATGCAAAGAATTATCAACTCATAATTACTATATGTGGAGATACAGACACAGATTTGGATTCTGATCCACTCGATAAAATATTACTTAGTTTCTAAATTAGTGGCTTAAGTATTTTGAGGATCACAGCATCTTTGTTATGCTGATAAAAACAATGAAAACTTTCTCTAAAAATATCCATACCCATAACACACAAAACATTGAATACGATTTCAGCAGGTTCTTGGGATGCTCCTGAAGTCACATCCATGGACACCCACTCCTGCATTAGAAAATTTGATAGCAATCTCTCTTTTTTTTATCTTTATAGGATTTTGACAGAAATTTCAGCCATGTCATGCATAAAACCTATTTAAAGAATTTTTTTAAAAAAAATTTAACGTTTATTTATTTTTGAGAAGAGACAGACAGAGCATGAGAGGGGGAGGAGAGAGAAAGAGGGAGACACAGAATCTGAAACAGGCTCCAGGCTCTGAGCTGTCAGCACAGAGCCTGACTCAGGGCTCAAACTCATGGACCGTGAGATCATGACCTGAGCTGAAGTCGGATGCTTAACCGACTGAGCCACCCAGGTGTCCCAAGAATGATTTTCCCAGTGGGGACTGGGGCACATGGGTGACTCAGTCAGTTAAGCATCTGATTTCAGCTCAGGTCGTGGTCTCATGGTTCGTGGGTTCAAGCCCCATGGTGGCCTCTGTGCTGACAGCTCAGAGCCTGGAGCCTGCTTCAGATTCTGTGTCTCCCTCTCTCTCTTTCCCTCCCTTGCTTGTGCTCTCTCTCAAAAATAAACATTTAAAAAATTTTTTAAAGCAGTTGGGTCCTTTTTAAAGTTGTATTAAATTTTCTGAACTGTACTTTATGTGGTCATTTTGCCTTCTGCTCAAAATAAGTGTGTTTCAGGAGATTTCTTTGTTAGCCCCAAGCTCCTCTCACTCTTTGCTGGCTTTGCTCATGTACTACAACTACTGTGAATTAGATGTACTTACTTTTGTTCTGTAAATAGGTGTAATCACAAGCAAGTTGTTTTGATTCTGGAACCTCTTTCTTTTCTAATATATACAATAAAATATGAGCTTAGTCATTTTTCAGATTGATTGGTAACAACAGGAAGAAATATTTGAGGAAAATGAGCAAAGAGCCAAATGGAATTTTCTTAGAGATCAGCAAGAGAAGAATTTTAAATGCAGTTTAAGTAGACTGTCAATAGGTTAATGAAGAAAATAGCATTTGCTAAAGCTAGAAATTAGAGATAGTCTCTAATGAAATTTTAAATCTTGGGTGTTTTTGTTTTTACTTCTGAGAGAGAGAGAGACACAACATGAGTGGGGAGGGGCACAGAGAGAGGGAGACACAGAATCAGAAGCAGGCTCCAGGCTCTGAGCTGTCAGCACAGAGCCCGACATGGGGCTCAAATTCACAAGTCATGAGATCATGACTATTCTAGCTGGAGCAGAGAGAGACTAGTAGGAAGTAATATGAGTGCAATAAAGAGTTTGGAAGTGGGGTATCGTGTGCAGGGGTCAGACTCACTTAGAGGGCAAGGGTAGTAAGAAGAACAGCTAGGAAGTTGTTACAATAATCTAGACAAGAAGTGATGGCGACTTGGACCAGGGTGGTTGTAATGGAGATGGTGACAAGTTGCCAAATTGTGTGTGTGTGTGCGTGTGTGTGTGTGTGTGTGTGTGTGTATGTGCATGTATCTGCATTATAGCAAGCAGGATTTCTTGAAGACTTGAATGAAGAGTGAATGTAAGAGGAGTGTTGTAGACAGAATAACAGCCCCCCAAAGGTGTCTAGATCTTAATCTCCAGAACCTGTGGATGTTATGTCACATGGCACAGAGAATTATTAAGAATGAAAATAATGGCAAATGGAATCAAAGATGCTAATTAGCTGACCCGGAGCTCAGGAGACTATCCTGGATTATGTGGATGGTGCAATCTAATTACGGGAGTTTTTAAAATGCAGAATTATCACAGTAGATAATGTGATAGATGCCAGAAGGATCAGAGAGGGGCAGTGCTAGGAATAGCCTGCTGTTGCTGGTCTTGACAATGGAGGAGGGGACCACAAGCAGAGAAGTGCATACAGGTAGCTGCCAGAAGCTGGAAAAGGCAAGGAAATTCACTCTGCCCTGGAGCCTCCAGGATGAAGCAAAGGCCTCTGACACCTTGATATTAACTTGAGTCTTGTGTTAGACTTTTGACCTACAGAACTGTGGGATAATAATTGAATAAACACAAAATATTGATTTGTATTAAGCCAGTAAGTTTGTGGGGATTTGCTACAGCAACAATAGAGAACTAACACAGGGAGCCATGGGTGACTCTTATATGGGCATGGGATACAGGGAGGAATGAAAATTCTGGATGAAAGAGTTTGGAGGAGAGTAAGGTGGGAAGAATTTAAATTGGGGCTTTTCACGTTAGAAACTCTTATTACTTATTCAAGTGGAAATGTCAAGTAAGTAGTGATAAAAATAAATCTGGAGTTCAGGAGAGCCTAGGGGCTAGAGAAATAAATTTGGGAATTTAAAATATAAACTAGGAGATGCTTTTTAAAGACATGAGACTAGACAATATTGCCAGACTTTCTTACTGCATTTAGCAATCCCTAGGTTGCTTTAATCCAATTACGCTGACTCTCTTCATCACTTTGAAGTGAATTCAACAGCATGGACAGGTCTCTAGTAGTTTTAAAGTATTAAAATGTTAAATATATTAGGAGTCCTGTGTGTGTATTATATCCTATTATATATATATTATTATTATATAATGTTAAATATTTATAATATTAAAAATATTGTTAGAAATCTAGTAGTTTAAAAATATTCTAATAATGTGATCAAATAATGGCTGTGAATTTCAGGTCACTGGGCTTGACTATTTTTAGTTTACCCCATGGAAATCATATTCTCAACTGGAAGCAATGAATTGGTAATCCCTGGCTAAGCAAGTCTGCAGAACCTGTAAACAGAGCAAGGCACAGGCAGGGAGGAGTGAGTGAGAATAAAGACAGGTGAAAGAAGTGTGTCTGTCATGAGGAACGGTTAAAAACAATTATTTAGTCAGTAAACATCTATTGAGTACCAGTGTAAGCAAGACCTTGGGTAAATAAAGATTGAGACACGGTCGTTGCCTTCTTTCACTAAAACCAAATCCACAAGGATAGTAGACCAAAAAAAATAAATAAATAAAAGAGCTTTTAGGGAGGCTAAAAAAGCTGGAGTTAGTTTTATGGGGACAAGGGGACAAAATAGAAAGATCCAGGATAAGATTTTGTGGGTTAGGAGTATAAAAAGTTGTGGAGGGACTCCAAGATATGAAAGCGAAACTGCACATGCTGTGCTCTGACTTGGCGTGGCTTCGGTATGTCAGTGCCATACACAAAGGAAAATCTGATGGTAGGGTGATCATAATGTTAGAGAAAACAAAGAGACCATCCCAAGGCAATTGTGATCATTCCCATTAGGGACTGATTGAAATTAGGCAGAGACGATGGGCTCAACAAAGAGGGAACAGATGTGGGAGGCATTTTGGTAGTAGAATCAACATGACAAGGAAGCTGATGACGTGCCCAGCAAAAGACAGAAAAGAATGGAAGTGAAAAGTACACAGGCTAATCTAGAATATAAACCATGCGTTGCATGTAAGGATGGTATTCATTTGGTCTTAACATTAACTTTGATGTTGTGACAGCAAAGGTAAGCTACCCAGCAGACATTTGCACATGTGTCTCTGATTTGGAATAGAAGGTTTATACAAAGAGATTTGGGAGTCCACTTTTTAAATTTTGTCAACGTTTTTTATTTATTTTTGGGACAGAGAGAGACTGAGCATGAACGGGGGAGGGGCAGAGAGAGAGGGAGACACAGAATCGGAAACAGGCTCCAGGCTCTGAGCCATCAGCCCAGAGCCTGACGCGGGGCTCGAACTCACGGACCGCGAGATCGTGACCTGGCTGAAGTCGGACGCTTAACCGACTGCGCCACCCAGGCGCCCCGGGAGTCCACTTTTTAAAGGGTGATGAGAGGGAGAAGAGCCAGCCAAAAGGGCTAACTTGTAAGAGAGAACAGTTCCCCGGATGTCCTACAAAATTCCTCTCACTCCTAGATTGTATAATGTTAGAAAAAAGGGAAACTGGAAAAAAGCCTGTTATATGAAAATTAAGAAGGGTTACTTATAATAAAATAAAACTCTTGTAATAGCATTAAAAACAAAACCTTCAGACCCATGAACTCATTTGAGTTCACTAGCCGTCTGTTAGAAAGCATTTTAATGCCATTTTGTAAGATGGGGGAACTAAGTTAAAAGTCCCACAGTTCATGAAAGGAAAGTTGTGTGGGGTCAAAATCCTGGATTCTTTTCACCAGGCCATGAAATGTTAGCAAGAATCTGGGAAAAGTAAAATTCCCTATAATGACCCATATGGCCCTTGTGATGTTTTAATCAGCCCTTCTTTCTCTGACCTTCTGTTCTACCACTCAGCCCTCAAACACTCCCAGCCAGCTCACTATCTTCCTCACTGTTCCCTGAACATGCCAGACATTATTCTAACTAAGGCCTTTGCACTCGTCCTTTGTTCCTCCTGGAATGTTCTTAAATAAAAACCATTTGGAAAAACTAATACCACCACTAAAATTAAAAAGGAAAAGAGGCCAGTATCACATAAATAAGGAAACGGAAGTACCACTAACTCCACATACAATTACAGAAATACATGGACAGAAAGGACATCTCGTAACTCATGCCTTATGTAAGTGGTTCACAGAAAGAAATCTTAAGTTTACTTGGTAGGAAATTAAAAGAATTATAAGGATGCATCGTATATAAACAGAGGATAGACAAATATTGCACACCAACAGACACAAAGTCACCACGTTTAATTTTATAACACAAATGTATCTCATAGGGCTATTAAATCATAGTTATCAACAGAAGTATGCTACCACCATGGTAGACATATATACAGGATTGGGTGTAGCTATGGCTGCCTCTAGCCCTTCAGCCCATTCAACAGTAAGAGCTCTAAAATTGTGGGCTGCTCATTTTGGAGCACCAAGAGTAGCAGAAAGTGATTGGGGAATTCATTTCACAGCCACCTCAGTTAAAATGCTCTGTGATCTGTGGGACTTACAATGGAATTACCATCTAGCCAATAACCTAACAGTCACTGGATATAGAGAGAGGCTTAATAAATGATTTAAAAGAGAATTCCAATTGATAGAAAGACAACAGAGTTTTCCATAGTCCCTGGATGTGGCTTGCTTTATGCTAAATCAGAGGGACAGATTACAAAAAAGATGGTCCTCATAAGATGTTAAACACTTCTGCCCTAGATATAGGGAAAAGGGAGGCATGAATATACACCCAAACTTCTGTGTAAGGTAGAAACAGAACTGAGACAATTCTGTCTCGTTATAGGATACTATTGCTCACAGACACTGCAACACTTATGGGACTACAGGGGCCAAAGACAGCTAGCACTTAAGAAAATCCAGGACCTTCCTCCCACTGACATACTTTAATAAGTAGAAGAAAATTACATACCAGCTAGGTCTCATATTACAGATTAGAAAACTGCTATATGCTTTATCCAGTTCTTGTGCCCCCACTCAGTTGTACAACAGCCACCTTTGCACTTGTCCTTGGAAGACAAGTCAGATACATGCACTCAATTGCACCATCAATCAGGATACAAATATGTAGTACCGATCTTATTTCCTACCAATGCTGCTGCTGGATAAAAATATTCCTTATAATTACCAATATTCTCCTAATTTTTTGTCTTGCCACATTAACCAGATACTTCACCTATTGCCACCGCAGAAATTGCCACCGTGGTAACAGGACCCAAACATTGTGCAGAAACTTAGCTAACTACACTATCTGCATAATTAACACAGAATTAAAAGAGTGAGATTTTTCACATTAGCGTAGAGAGATTCACCATTATACCTAACTCCCCGGAATCTTCTGACAGTAGTCTAGACTTGGCACAAAAAGTGTGGGAGGAACATCCAGAAATTACCCTGCTGGTTGGAGCAGCCTGGGAAGATCACTCAGAAGACATATTGGATGAAGACAGCTGGCCACAACAAGTACATGTTGCTTGGCTTCAGTGCCAAGATATGTTGACTTCCACGCAGTATCTTTACTGTAATAATTGCTTAACTAAAGTAGCAACAGCACTAGGAACTTTACAGGGATTAGTGGCAGTCACAAACAAAAATGGCTCAATTGATATACGTTGGCTTTTAATATACTTTTGTCAATGTATACAAAGGCTGATTGTTCAGAAAGATAATGGAGGACATCATTCTAGGCTACAAACATACCCACCTGTACCACATACGCATGATTTAGTCTTAGGTATTACAACCATAAATATGGCCGCTACCCGAATGAACTCGGGAGATCCCAGCAATACTCCTAAATACAATGTAAACTTCCTTATATCACAAAACCAGCCTACTCCTAACTTCGATTTTTCAAATCATGCCCCAACCATACAGGGACTGCCTGAACACATACGAGGCTATATTTTATACAATAACTTCTCCCTCTTTTCAGAGACAATTACATATGCACTTAATTCTACTAGGGCTCAAAAAGCAACCTGAAGACACTTTTGCATTTATAGTGATATTAAGCTTTGCCAACAAACCTTTTATTCTAACTTACAAGCTGTACACCTTTACTGAGCCATACATAAATCACACATTAGATGGCTGTAGACAAAATGATCAAGTGTGAAAGACCATAATTGTGCTCATTTAATGGAGACTTTAATCATGTCTCAAACCAACATGCCACTCACATTATAAATAAGAAAAATTTCCGTGAAAGCATAGAATCCATCACATTCATTAAATTTAAAAACATTACTACCATCCTGCATAATCTCACCACACAAACATATGTATTGAACGTAGAGCCATATACTGGAGGATACTGAACCTTATAATACACTCCTACAATCCTTTGTCAACACATGGTATGAATTTTGGTACCAACTGGGCACGGAACAAGAGGATATCTATGAAGAACATGAATATCCTGAAAATATTACTAATACTGATGAATATGACAGATATGAGTATCTTGAAAGTACTACTGTTAATAAACTCTCATCATCTCACTTTCCATTCTTTTTATTTTTTTAATTTTTTTTTTCAACGTTTATTTATTTTTGGGACAGAGAGAGACAGAGCATGAACGGGGGAGGGGCAGAGAGAGGGAGACACAGAATCGGAAACAGGCTCCAGGCTCTGAGCCATCAGCCCAGAGCCCGACGTGGGGCTCGAACTCACGGACCGTGAGATCGTGACCTGGCTGAAGTCGGACGCTTAACCGACTGCGCCACCCAGGCGCCCCGCACTTTCCATTCTTTAACACACCCATAGACAAGATTCCAATGCCAACAGGATACCCAAGGGATTACAACATCTTATTCAGAAATGAAAATGTTACATATTATGATTGTTATTGGATGGGTTTTCCAAGCTTTCCAGTTTTGGGCAATTTTTAGGTGTTTATTTATTTATTTATTTAGAGAGAAAGAGGCAGAGAGAGACAGAAAGAATCTCCAGTAGGTTCTGCACTGCCATCACAGATGCTGGTGCAGGGCTACATCCCATGAAGTGTGAGATCATGATCTGAGCTGAAATGAAGAGTCAGACTCTTAACCAACTGAATCACCCAGGCGCCCCCATTTTTTGACAATTTTTATGAGACATAAAGATACACAATATAACAAACATGGCACTTTGTGTGCCAAGGTTTCACCAACCTATTTAACACCTAAAGAATTTTATAAAAGAGGAAATAGAACATTTGCACCGGCTGTAATTGCATTGAAAACACATTATATGGAACAATTATGCCATAGTTGGACGTTAACATGCGTGAAAAGCTTTAAAGGTACTTTTTCCATGCATCTACACAGGGACACTGCTACAAGACCAACACTTTTAAAACCAGTTCTGCCATGCTTTCAACTGAGCCTTACAGCAGCACCCAAAAAGGGATATTTTTGCACAGAATATTCAGGGAACCAGCACCTCAACTATCCATTTGGAACAATTCAGATTTTAAAACAATTTTTTACAGAGTGGGGGCATTACCCTGACTGGTAAATTGCTCTAGAACAGCACAGATAAGGTCAAATTCAGCTGCTGATACCTTCTGCATGCCAAATCGTAATAGGACAAAATCAAAACTCTCAAACAATGCTTTAATTAGGCAACTCTCACTTAATGGGATTGACGAATTTAATTCACACTTCCATATACAGGATATAGTATACAATGGAATGGTGACACAAAGTTTACACATGGATGCCACATAAGCCCTCCATCATTGGAGATATCCCCACAATGTAGATTGCACCATGCCTTCATGGAATTGATATCTCTTTTAATGATAACACTTTCGGACATGATCCATACTTATCAAAAATTGGATACAATTACATGGTAGAATATTTTTAGAGATAATGGTTATGGCTTTAAGGACTACCTGTTATGGAGTCCTCTACTGCAAGCTAACATCACAGCTTATAAACTACCAGCTAACATAACATAGTTAAAACAAAATGGTTCCAGGGCGCCCGGGTGGCTCAGTCGGTTGAGCGTCCGACTACATCTCAGGTCATGATCTCACAGTTTGTGAGTTTGAGCCCCATGTCTAGCTCTGTGCTGACAGCTCAGAGCCTGGAGCCTGTTCCAGATTCTCTCTCCCTTTATCTCTGCCCCTCCCCCACTCACACCCTGTCTCTGTCTCTCCCAAAAATAAATAAACATTTTTAAAAAATTGAAAAAAAAATGGTTCCTGGAACCGTCTATAATTCCCATACAATCATCTCTAAATGAGTTCTAGCACGGGAGAGGTAAGTGGGGTAACATGATCTTAACCTGTAATCATACTCAATTTTTTTTAATGTTTATTTTTGAGAGAGAAAGAGACAGTGTGAGTGGGGTTGGGGCAGAGAGAGAGGGAGACACAGAAGCAGGCTCTGAGTTGTCTGCACAGAGCCCAACATAGGGCTTGAACTCATGAATCATGAGATCATGACCTAAGCTGAAGTCAGACGCTCAACCGATTGAGCCACCCAAGTGCCCCACCGACCTTTTTTAAACTAGGCAATTTTAATAACCTTGCAGCTATGATTCCATCACCTTAGGTCCTTTCATGCCTACATGGTATAAGACACAACTCAATTGCTCCAATGTTATTGCCATCTATGACACATCTGTTTGTAAATTACTTGACATATGACTGGCACATGTAATGCTACCTTAACATCAAAAATCTGAACTCAACCTACATAACAAAGGAAGTGATCATACTGGTATGTCCAATTAGAAAAATTAGATCCAATACATTTTTTGCTATCCTTTGGCTAATATAACCTCAATTACACAAAGAAGATCACCAGCATGTTGGGAAACATTGGGAATTGATTTTTAACACTGGGCTTAGTGACACTGATTGATCCAGGTATGCAACAATTTTTTTCATGGATCCAACCATCAGTTGCAAGATGGGTAGAATATACATGGTTGGTACAGCATCATATCTTTGAAAATATAACCAGAACCAAATCACAGCTAATTTACATAGCTAAAGGAGTCACCTTTGACAAATGTGGTGTATCACCCAATAGTCGAGGCTCAGAGATCTAGGATCCTTCACTGCTGGCACGTAATAAGTAGCAAGTGCTGATAGCTGACTTGGATCCGACCAAGACCTCATCTCAACTGCGTGCTCACATCTGGTTCATTAACTTCCAACCCCTTGTTCCATCTTGTTTCTTGTGTGACTTGTCTTGTGCTTTGCTTTGTGTGACATGTAAGAAGCCAAGTTAAACACATGGTGAAAGGTCACGGAGTTTGGAATCCTGAACCTGCTTTACAATTATGTTAACCTTCCTTTATGCTTGAATACAGCTGACATTGTGGAAAGTCGTAACTCATGTGTATATCATCTTCATAGCATGCTCATGACACTGGAACTTCTTATAAGGAACTTCAGATTGAGCTTTTAATAGTCTTTCAAGGTTAAGAGCTAAACCAAATCAGACTTGCCGGCAATACCTATAGATTTCAGTTACTTCCTCTCTTTTTGAGTTCCCCCCCAAATATCCTTAGATTCCTGAACCTTCCAGGCAGTCACCTTCCTTATTCACCTGGTATGGTTCCTGGGAACCCTGTAAGCAAGGTATCAGCCTAATTTTTTCCAAGGGGCTTCACTGGGTCCATAAAGTCAATCTTAGTCCCTTAAAGCTATCTGGTCATATCTGAGCCTGAGCAAGTCTTTCTCAAATATGGCATTCCACACAAAGTCTTGGAAATGTAACCAATGTTTCCAGTGGTGGCACATTCTAAGGAGAACAGATTCTTATTGATCTTAGAGGGGAGGGGTGAGGGAATGGGTTAAATAGATGATAAGCACCAGGCGATGCTTAGCATTGTTGAATCAGGACACGGTACACCTGAAAGTAACACTGTATATTAACTGAAATTACAATAAAAACTTTAAAAAACTGTAATTGATTTTCCATTTTGTCGTTGCCACAAGCCCCAGCCAAAGCCTCCTGGATATGAACTTACATCTAATTCACAACCCACATCCGGCATTGTGCTTATACTATTCTCTCGGTAACTAGCAGCTGTATAGATTCCCATTTTGCATGACCTGTGACTAGAGGTTTCACTACTCAGATACCCAACCCGAATTTGCCTGTCATTGTATTTAGATCCAGATCCTGTAAAATATCTATGTCCAAATTATACTCAGCAATGGGGGAAATACGCACTAGAAAACAGTGAGGAGGTTAGTGTGTCTGACTTTGATCATTTGTCCCCTTAGTCACCAATAGCCTTTATTTCTCCCTGAAATTTTGAGGGGGCTTCCAAATATAAGTGTGCATTCAGTTACTGTGTCTATTAGAGCTGGTACCATCTGTCAGTGCTAGACAAATAAACGGTTAATTCGATGTGGGGCCTCCGGCTGCCCCCTGTTGTATGAACTAGAGGGCAACACTGGCCAAGCCCTAGTCTCTAGTGGTAGGGGGTATCCACCTCGGGAGTCCCCCAGTTATTGGAGGGGCATGCAGTGACACACCTGGTTTATTGAGCTTTCTTTTGAGGCTTAGCAAGCCCAAACTGGGTTGTTTGTATTTCCTCTGGGGGTCCCGGATAATATTATATCTTGCCACAATTGTCTATGAGAAACCTTGATGGGCCCCCTTTCCACCATTTTATTATCGGCAGTATCCTTAGTTTCTCCCTGTTTTTCAACCCACCTAGTTCCCTTAAATGGATTCTTTTGGCTTTACTTAAGTCAGCCACCACAGGGATGACTGTAGCGATGGGCTCACAACCCACAGGGGCAAAGACAGACACTAAAGTCCCAAGCCATGCCCCAAGGCTGACTATAAAATACAGTATCTACTATCTTCTTTCCCAGGACCCCACAGTCCTAACACCCACGTGGCCACCGCTTCTCTGCCCTGTTGCTTTCTCACCATTTCTGAGAGGATAGCTAGCAATCTCACGGGCGATTTTAGGGCATCGCCGTACTCATGCACTGGTCCAAAACACTCGAAAGACCTGATCAAGTCTCCCCGCATGGCGGTGGCTGGCCAGCTTGGGATTTCCCCCAGAAACAGTGGGCTTTCCGCAGGTCAGCCCCTTCACTCATGCTTATTTCGTTTTTGGCATCCGGCAGACTAACCAACTGTTAGAAGGTGAAGGAGGGTCAGCGATGTATGCTTCATACTGAGAAGGCACTGAAATACCAAAAAACGAAGCGAGCCACTCGGCACCATTTACAGAGTTGTTTTTGTTTTTTTTTTATTCAGGGTAACTTACAGACAGGAGCGATCTGGCATGTGGACGGACTGCTGAGTGATCCAGACGGTACTACCATTCTCTGCTCCTAGTAGGGCCTTAATCCTCAGCTTTTATGGAATGAGGAGCACCCTGTGAGGTCCCAGGGTAGTTATCTAAAGTGGTGCCACCTGTGTGCCAGAGGCCTTCTCCTAGTTATCTAAAGTGTCGCCATCTGTGTGCCAGAGGGGAGAACAAGATGGAGGGCCAAAGACGGAGTCAGTATTATTTGCACTCGTACAAGGAACCTTACTGTTGCCACAAAGTAGGGCAACTTTTTAAGCTCTTGTCATTTCTCAAGATGGGGAATCTAATACTTAGGTGAACTCTGTGACGATGTTGCAGAGATTTATAGCATTTTGTTTCGTTTTAGCATTTTGTTTATTTTTTATTTTTATTTTTATTTTTTTTTCAATATATGAAATTTATTGTCAAATTGGTTTCCATACAACACATTTTTGGGTTTTTTTTTTTAATGTTTTTTCCTTTATTTATTTTTGGGAGAGAGAGAGCACAAGTGGGGAAGGGGCAGAGAGAGAGGGAGAGGGAGAGAGAGAGAGAGAGAGAGAGAACAGAGGATCTGAAGCAGGCTGTGCACAGACAGCACAGACCCCGATGTGGGACTCGAACTTACGAACTGTGAGATCACAACATGAGCCAAAGTCGATGCTCGACTGACTGAGCCACCCAGGCGCCCGTGGAATTTGTGTTTTTCATGACAATTTTAGGTTATGCTTTCTTTCCTTCGTAAGAAGTATTTAACCAATTTTTAAAATATTGTTTCTAGCTCTAAGTAAATTCCTCAAGTATTGGGGCCCAAAACTTACATTTTCTAATGCTAGTTGATGTGTTGATAATGCCTATGCCTATGGTTTTTATATTTTATTGCATTTTAAGTACTTTTACTAGAACCTTCTTTACCTCTCTTTTTAATACTTTTGTAACAAATGATGATGTCTTTTTTGGTTCTCTATGTTTTCATCATTCTTCAAGTGAATTTTTTTCTTTTATATCACATATTTAAGCAGCTTCCTCATGAAGGAAATATGAGATGTGTGTAAAGGAGTGACTTGATATTTCTGCCAAGTGTATTAATGTAAATATATGAAAAACATTTTATTTGCTAATAGTCTGGGGCATTATTTCACCACTGGGCATTTTTTTTTTCAACGTTTTTATTTATTTTTGGGACAGAGACAGACAGAGCATGAACGGGGGAGGGGCAGAGAGAGAGGGAGACACAGAATCGGAAACAGGCTCCAGGCTCTGAGCCATCAGCCCAGAGCCTGACGCGGGGCTCGAACTCACGGACCGCGAGATCGTGACCTGGCTGAAGTCGGACGCTTAACCGACTGCGCCACCCAGGCGCCCCACCACTGGGCATTTTTTGCAGAAATTACAGAATTAGTATTCTTTAGTTTGACTACTTATGGTTTGTAAAGGGAGAGTGGACATAATTAGCTACAATTTTTCAAAACTGATGACTAGAGATCATTTTTAGCGAGTTTGTCCCTCCTATTAATTTTTAAAGCTAAAATGCTTATCTTTAGATTCCTGAAACTATGTTCTTTACCACCATTAATGAGACATAATGACCGTGGACCCTAGAGGAAGGCTGTGGTTTGGGCACATAATGAAGATGAGGAAGAGGTGGCTAGGGACAATACAAGGACAATGATGATACTTAATGTTTATTGAGAGCCATTATGTGTTAAGCCCTGTGCTAACAACTTTACTTTCTCATTTCTCACAGCAATTATGCAATGGTGTTTGACAGTTCTGCCTCCCATTTTACAGATGAGGAAACTGACATTTAGTCTAGTTACCCAGGATCACTCAGGATAAAGATACAGGTGCAGTTCAAACTCCAGTTGGTCTGCTTTTGCAGTGTAAACTGGTAACCATGGCAATATAGCGCCCTCTCTCCACCCCGCCCCGCCCTGCCCCGCCCCAGGCACGATGTCTCATTCCTGCCCACACTCCTGAGTCAGGTGTCATATATTCCCAGCAATCCTCAGATAATAAGGTTCAAAGCTGGTGGGCAGCTTTTCTTTAAAAACCACTCTGGGATTGCGCATTTAAAAACAGAAGTCCCTCTTTTCCTTCTCACACATCCTAGCCTTATTGCCCTTTTCTCTCTTCCTCTTCATAGTTCTGTGGGATGGCTTTCAGCAAAAAGCGACCACTCATAGTCTCTCTCTCTCTTTTTTTTTTAATTAAAAACATATTATGATACATCCTGGTGTGAGGGTAGGAGACACTGTCATTTTATTTGAGCCTCTATAAAGAAAGTCCGAGGAGCTAATGCATTTGATGCCATTTCACTTTGCAGGAGGAAAAGAAGTTTCCGTTACCCAGTGATGAATGTAATGATGAAACCTAGATAGAGCCAGGTCTATGTTTTGTTACCATTTTTATTGCTACGTGCTCCCAATACAACAAACAGCATCAGTAGTTTACACTTTGATCCGAAGGAATTTTTAGCTTAGTAGAAAAGGAAGCTCAGAGACCAGAAGTATAACAAATATGTACAACTTTGTGGGAGGTTGTATGCGTGTGACGATCTTGCTCTGTATTCTCCTGTGGACCAGATGCATACATATGCAAGCAAACTAGAGAGAATTTCATTCCTGGGAAGCTTTTAGGGGAAAAAAAATGACTTCCGCTTGAGGTTCAGAGATTGTTTTGCTATCTGGAATTCACCTCGTTCAGTTCAACTTGAAAAGTCTTACATGAAGTAGCAGGCGATTCTTCAGAGGTACGGAGTCAGTAGGAGAAGCTGTGAGTTTCCCATGGTTAACACGCGAAGGTCCCTGTACATTCTGTGCTTGGAGAGGTTAACATCACTGGAGTTCGTTCGCATAATACATTTTTAGACAGTTCAGGAACTGACCTCAAAAACATTATGCTCACAACACTTTCTTTTTTCTTCTAAGTATTTATCTCTTTCATATACGTAAAAAAAAAAGTGTTTCTAATTCATCATTTCATTAAACAGCTATCTGAGTCCATACTATTTTATGTGTCATTGAACGAGAATAAGTCACTAACTCTGTATCAACTACTTTCAAAATGCAAAAAGTGTGCATAAAATTGAATTTAATTTTAGCTCTTTCATTTGGCTGCTGTATTTGCTTAAATTTCTCTTCCATGCTCAAAATGTGCATCTCTAATGACGTCTCTCTAGTTTACTAAAATATGTCATTGATACTAGCGTAAATATTTAGTACATAAAAATACTATCAAGAAAAAAATCACCTTTTAATAAATATCTTCAGTTCTGAATTCTATTTACAAGTACTTTACATCTACTCCCTGGAGAGAGCATTTCTGGCTTCACTGCGAGCAAGGTGACCACTGACATAAATTACTAGCACATTATTGCAGTCAGATGCATTGTGGTTGTGAACATTTGGATATGAACCATGCAGAAAATAAATATTGCAACCATTGACAAATACTTTCTTGAATCTTCTTCCAAAGCCCCAGAGTCCTACTATACTTGGGTATCAACTGTAGTTCGTTGATGCTTTTCTCGGCTACCAACATACAAACAAATGATCTCAACACATTTTCCCTTTGTTGTTATTACAGTACATTGAGTATAACCGTTTGTATATGTCAACAAAGGGAAAAGAAAAAACAACACAAGAACACAGGACACTTCAGCGGTGCCTATTGGGGTCCCGGTAGTAGGATTTTAATTTTGTCTTGCACAGGCTAACTTACTAGTCTCTGTTCCCTGTGACCACAAGTATACTAAGACACCAATCCTACCCCTTTTTATGTAAAGGCTGGAAGGTAATAGGTAAGCGGAAATCTGTACATCTGCAGCACATCTGATTTTTCTTTTTCTGTGATGTACGTATCGCATTGTTGATTAAACAAAACCACACAACAACACCCTTTGTGTTGTCAGCAGCTACAATTCTTCTTGTTCATAATATTCTGCCTTGAAAATCAACCCATAGAATGTCAAATAAGGCAATACTCAACAACAGGCATCTAGAGCATCCAGAAATGTAATATAGTAAACAATCATTTGAGAACACATCTCTTAAAATAATACTGATTTCTGCAATATACAGTATTTACATGACAGCTGCAAATTCGCTCATACAATACTTCTAATATAGATAAATAGGAATACAAGTCTAAGAATTCTTTGCTCCATTTCCAAAATATTTTGTTAAAGTGTAAACTGTTGGCACCTCTTTTTTTGTTTTTAGTGTAACTTTTTAAAAATAAAAAAAATCAGCTGATATACATAATTGGTTCCAGTCCGCTTGCTGCTTTAGAGAGTGACCAACACACTTAGCAACTTACTTTCCTTCTATTAATAATCTTTGGCGCTTTCTTCCAATGAATTCTGGTAAATGAGTCAGTGCAGAACAAAAGGAGGATGAAAGCAACTAGAAAGTGAACCAGCACTTTTTGTTCCTCCACGTACAGATAAAATGAGTTGACAATTTACGGAGATTTACACTTGAAACAAGTATGCACCACGGGGAGAGAGAGCTTGTCCGGGTTTTCCTCTGATGGCTAGCCGTTGAGGTTCACTTTCTCATCTTTCCAAAGTGGGTGATCTTATGGGACGTCTCTTGTCAATAATTTTTTCATCTTTCTTTGAGGTTCTTGCCTGAGAAGAAGCACCTATTGAATCACTGACTGCAAGGAAGTGGGCGGCAGCCATTTCTGAAGATGAGTTGAGGTGGCCACTCTTGGCGGGTGGGGAGGCCAGTCTCAGAGTCTTGCTTCCTACTTGCTGAGCTCTCCTCTGGGGTAAGTTAGCACCATCAGGTTTACTGTTTGGCCTGGAAGCAGTGACTGCATTTGGACCTCCCACTGAAGAAATCCTACTCAAAGATTTCTTCTCAGCAGGGGGCTCTGAATGGTAAGGAACCAAAGATGTAGGCACTGCTAGAGATCCAGGGAGGTCACTAGGGTTAAAGATAGCATCATCATAAGTTTCAGCAGCTTCTGGAAGGTATGGTGGTGGCAGGGTGCTACTGCGCTTGCTACATGATTCACAACATAACTTGTTATAACCTGGTATGGAGCAGTATCGTGCCAGCACCTCCATTTGACAGAAGATGGACTTGTCTCCCAAACATGGCTCATCTGTAAAAATTAAAAGACAAAATAACACATACATCTAAACATAAAATAAAGGGGAAGAATTAAAATTGTTTATGAATATAAAAAATTTTAAGTAAAATCTAACATTAATGGGAGTTATCTAAACAAGCCTTTCATTAAAAATCCGAAGGTTATGGGGCGCCTGGGTGGCTCAGTCGGCTGAACGTCCAACTTTGGCTCAGGTCATGATCTCACAATCTGTGAGTTCGAGCCCCGCGTCGGGCTCTGTGCTGACAGCTCTGAGCCTGGAGCCCGTTTCAGATTCTGTGTCTCCCTCTCTCTCTGCCCCTCCCCTGTTCATGCTCTGTCTCTGTCTCAAAAATAAAAAATAAAAATAAAAGTTAAAAAAAATACGAAGGTTAGTGGTGGGAATGTAAATTGGTGGATCTACTACAGACAACAATGTGGAGACTCCTTAAAAAATTAAAAATAGGGGTGCCTGGGTGGCTCAGTTGGTTAAGCGTCCGACTTCGGCTCAGGTCATGATCTCGCGGTTCGTGGGTTCCAGCCCCGCGTCGGGCTCTGTGCTGACAGCTCAGACCCTGGAACCTGCTTCAGATTCTGTGTCTCTCCATCTCTCGGCCCCTCCCCTGCTCATGCTCTGTGTCTCTGTCTCTCAATAATATATAAATGTTAAAAAAAAATTTTTTTAATTAAAAATATAACAACCATATGATCCAATAATTCCGAGAAGGGGTATTTATCTGAAGAAAATGATAACACCAATTCTAAAAGACATATGCACCCCATGTTTACTGCGCCATTATTTACAATAGCCAAGACATGGAAATAAATGTCCAGTGATGGATGGATGAATGGATACAGAAATTGTGGTATATATATTGCAATGGAGTATCACTCAGTTATAAAAAAGAATGAAATCTTGCCATTTACAACATGGATGGACCTTCAAGGCATTATGCTGAATGAAACAACTCAGAGGAAGACAAATACTGCATGATCTCACTTGTGTGAGGAATCGAAAAATAAAACCTCATTGATACAGATAACAGAATGGTGGTTTCCAGAGGCAGGCGCTGGGGAGTAGGTGAAACGGGTGAAGGGGGTCAAAAGGTAGAAATTTTTAGTCATAAAATAAATGTCCAAATGACTAAAGTTCATAATATTGTATTGCATATTTAAAAACTGCCAAAGGTAGATCTTTGACATTCTCATTGCAAGAAAAAATAATTTTGTAACTATATATTATGACAGATATTAACCAGACTTATGGTTGTAAGCATTTCACAATGTATAAAGATATCAAATCATTATATTGCATCTGAAACTAACATAAAGTTATATGTCAGTTATACCTCAATAAAAAAATATGAACATTTGGAGAAATTCACTGACGTAGTTCTTTATGTGCAGAGCACTTGGGTTGACCACCATTTTAATATCTCTTTCAAGAGTCTGAAGATTGAAGGTACTTTCTCTTCCTAGTAGGAACACATATCTCATTTTAGAATGAGAAAATAGGATTCATTTTGGCACAAATATTTGTAGGATATAAAGGAGACATCTTTTTTTTTTCTTTTTGCTCAGTACCTTTTTTTTTTAATGTTTATTTTTGAAAGAGACAGAGAGAGACAGAGAGAGAATATGGAGGGCGGGGGGAGAGGTGCAGAGAGAGAGGAAGACACAGAATCTGAAGCAGGCTCCAGGCTCTGAGAGCTGTCAGCACAGGGCCTGACGCGGGGCTCGAACCCACAGACTATGAGATCATGACCTGAGTCAAAGTTGGATGCCCAACCAACTGAGCCGTATAGATGCTCCCTGTTTTGTGTGTGTGTGTGTGTGTGTGTGTGTGTGTGTGTGTGTGTGTTTTAATTTTACGGTCTTTCTGGCTTTCTAATAGAGTAGCTTCTACATTAAATCTAAATTTAAAATCATAATAAATTCTAAAGACCTGTTGGAACAAATTAAATCTTAAAAATGTATTACTGAAAGAATCAAATAATATCCAGAGTCAATGCAATGGTTTCATTTTCACTACTGAATATTCTTAGGCTATTTGTTATTTGAAAGCATAACTTTGGGTAAAGTATACCAACATTCGTTTGAAAAATTCATGGTTTTAAAATTTAATTTCATTGAATTGATAACACTTTATGTACCTTACTAAAGTAACACTCATAAAACAATACAGATGTGTGTGGACTATTTTTATTATTTTTCAATTTTTTTTATTATAAATTATAAGAATTAGATTCCAAAAAATTCCAAACATTGAGCTCATGGACACATTAGTTTGTACTTATTTTCAGCCATTTTAGGGCATATCTTATGCAGAGCCCAAGAACTCGGTGCAACTCCGAAATACTGATCGTATGTCCAAATCATAAACACAAAGAATTCTAAATTGTGGCATTTATGTACTATAATCACTTAAAATTACAGTGTGTTACTGAGTAATGCCCTATGGCTAGGTAAGGAACCTGCCATATAAATTGCTAAAGAAATAAAGAACCTTTTTTCCTAAAGTTTGGGGAAGAAAAGACAGTTGGCAAGAGCAATAAACAGCTAAAATTACCACCTATACCTATTACTGATTACAAATTATAAAATTAATTATAAAATTACCTATTAGAGTTATAATACCATATTCCAAATTGTGGAATGACCTGTAATTTGCCTGACATTACAGATCTATTAGATGGTATGACGTGTCTAAATATTTGATGTTAGCTAAGGTAATCATCTAATTATGTTGTGAACGCCTGTGAGTCATATTAACGGGTTTCACCTCAAATACCCTTATTACTTCTGAATTACCTTTTCTACGCCTATATCTTAAAATAAGATTAATTTCTTGTTCCATATGTTTAAGGCTCTAGGTCCTGAGATAAGAGGACTTTATTTGACTTTGTATTCTCTTCTCCCTCTGACCCTTCACCCCCTTGCGCCTCCCTTCACCCCCCTCACCCCCATCTGTGGCCCAGCTCAAAGCGTGACCTATTCTGAGTCCACGTGTGGGTCTCCCCTCTCTGTGTGAGCACCTCAGCACTGCACCGAATGCTTCACAACCTGGGTCTAATTAGGGCCAGAACATGCTTCTGCATAGAGAAGGAAAAGGGAGAGACAGTCTGAGAAAAAAACAAATAAGAGCAAAAGAATACATTCATTTTATCATAATTTGCCTCCGGACACATGGGAAGGGCTTAACAGCAACAATGAAATAGTACATATAAGTGGGGCTTAGGAAAAGGATTCATATGACAAAATCAATCACTTAAATTAAGGAAGCTTTTTAGCTGTTTTGTCCTGTGGCCAGATCATTGTAAGAAGTTATTATAAGAAGGAAAAGCATTTTACACATAGTCTCAAAAGGCCATTTGATTTTAGTTGCAGTTTGAGACTGAAGGGAAGTATTGCTTACTTGAAATGTGTGACAGAAATGTGTGGCCTTTTCGACCTTGTAGAATTGGCTGTTGGGCCTGGATTTCAGAGCAAGAGAACAGCTACAAGAATGTGGAATCCCTAACACAGTTAGACCATCTCATTCGCACCTCTGTTGTACAATTAAAAAGGATTCCTTTTAGCTAAAGGAAGAGAACCAAGCAGCTCTCTGACAATTGGGCATATTTACAGAAATACATAGCTCTATCAGCTATTAAGGTAATAAAGTTTATTCAGAAAGTTTTTAGCCAGCCTCCTGGCAGTAATACATAAGAATAAAATATTATGGCAACAGTGAACTTCACAGTTTCTAACTGGGTAAAGTTTGTTCTTTTGGCTTTGGCTTGTGTTTTGAATTTTTAAATATACTTTTCCAGAGAAAAATGATGAAATACATAAGTCCTTTGTCTCCCTCTCATGGTCATACTTATTCTTGCTCCCATGCATTTCAAATAAAAATTTATAGTGAAATAATTTGTAAGGTTTAAAGGACTTGATGTGAAATTTCCTCAAAAAAAGGTAAGACATTTGATACAACAGTGCCTTGACAATTTTCTTGAAAAAAAGAAAGTACCATTCAACAGAGGTCGGTATTAAGGGCTTCCTATAGTGTAGACCAACAAATAGGCAACTTTTTGAGTCCCAAGTCTCAGCAGTGTGACAGTAACGTCCACAGATGTCATGAGGTACAGATTTAGAAGAATGGCATTTAAGAGGAAGCTTGTGATAGGGGAGGTGGGGTGGGTAAGGGAGGAACAGAATAGGGAGGATGTATGAGGTGGCGGTGGGGCGGGGGGCAGGGGGAGAGAAAGAGAGAAAGAAACAGGCTGGGCAGTGGAAGGTACAAGAAGAAAGAGAGCCAGACACCACAGAGGAACAGAGACACAGGCTGGGAGAAAGAAAGAAGGTGAGGAAGAGAAGAGACAGAGACAGGGGGTGGGGGAGATGAAGAGAGAGATACAGACACAGAGTAGGAGAGGAAGGCAGAGGAACAGGGAGGGGGAGAAAGGGAAGAGCAACCTGAGAACGAGAAAGATGGGGGGGAAAGAGAGACACAGACACATGAGCTAGAAAAAGCCTGGAGGGAGATGTTAGGGAGAGAAAGAAGGAATATGGGAAAAGGAGACAGGAAGAGATGAGGAGACAGAAGAGAGGGAAAGAGAGAAGAGGTGGAGGCAGGGAGAGAGAGAAGAACAAGGCTGAAAAGGGTATGTGACAGACACAGAGAAAGTGAGCAACCTATGGGCTGCAAATGACAGTAAGTCAGAGAGACAGGAAGCAAGAGCAGACCAACACAGAAAATGAGAGACAGAAGCCAGCAAATGGCGATACAAAATGAGACAGAGGACAGAGATGGATGTAAAGAAAGAAAACCACCCAAAAGGAGGAAGAAGGAGACAGAGTGGTAGAAACTGAAACCATCCAACATATATTTTGTTTTACCGTAGCACACTGATACGTAGTTGAAAATAAAGTGCGCTCTGCTTTTGCAATACAGCAAGGAGGCAGGCTGGGCAGACGTCTGCATGCGTGCAAGGTGCCTATTCCGCAATGCCCTAGCTGAAGCGCACCCATATGGAGGGACAGGTGACAGACACGGCTTTGTGAAGGATGTTTATTACCCACATGCCTAAACTGAACAACTACAGTAATGTATTTCAAAACCTCTGCCATACTACGTCGTCTACTACAATGTGAAATTGTAAAGACAATCACAGAGAGAAAGTAAGTTGATTCTCCTACTAGAAAGACAAATCAGCAGCAGCTTCAGACAGACATCATGCCCTCACCCCAGCATTAGCACCTGAAAGGAACCACGAAGGCTGCAGTGGTTATGATATAGCTCAAACTCTCATCTGGAAAAACACTATTCGGCTCATGTCTCAAGAGGGGTTTTCCTTAGATTATTTTTTGATAAGCAAACAGGAATTCCAGAGATTGTCCTGAAATTCGTGTTTTTTTGAGGCTTAAAGACCATGGTCAGTGCAGTGAAACCAGTCAGTGTCACACCTACCGTGACAGGGAGGCAGCTGACAAGCTCTGGAGGACTGGGGCTTCTCCCCTGCGCAGTGGTCTCCAGCCCTGCAGAGGACCTGCCTCACCTCTGTTCCTTCACCGCATGTTACTGAACACTATAGAAACAAAGGCTGGAATTATAGACGTTTGTTCCACCGAGACCATCTTTCTCCCTTTCTCCATGCGCATGCACACACACACACACACACACACACACACACACACACACACAAACACATGCTTGCACAGCTCTGAAGATCTATTTCATTTTGGAGACAGATAATCATAGGTTTATAGCCTGACTTCATCATGTACCAGCCTGCGCACATTGCTGTTGAGAAATGGTAAGCAGACTCCAAGTGACAGTATTCTGTCAGGATCCACCTGTGAGAGGAAGGCTTCTTTGGGTTTGGAATGTAGAGGACGGACTGTGGGAAAGGCAGCCCTGGAAGGTGGTATTTTGGACCCTGGAGATGAGCCGTAGTGGGTGAGGAGGAGGCAGTCAGACAGGAGGAGGGGGAAGGGCCAGCAGCGAAAAGGTAGGAGGGTCGAATGGGCATGGTCTTCTTGGAATAGTAAGAAACTTTGAGAATACAGAGTTGGAATAAAGAACAACAGAGTAAGAAGAGCTAGCATGGGATTTATTGTGGTGAACATTTTATAAGATATACACAAAGGCTGAATCATTACATTGTACACCTGAAACTGGTGTAATGTTATATCAGCTACGCCTGAAGAAGGCGGAGCTCTGACTGGAGGGGGAGGAGGAGGAGGAGAGAAAGAGGATGAGGAGAAGGAGGAGGTGAAGGAGAAGGGAGAGGAGGAGGAGGGGGAGGGGAGAAGGAGGAGGAGGTGAAGGAGGAGGGAGAGGAGGAGAGAAAGAGGATGAGGAGAAGGAGAAGAAGAAGGAGAAGAAGGAGGAGGGGAAAGAAAGAAGAGGCGGAAGAGGAGGAGGGGGATGAGGGGGAGAGGGGAGAAGGAGGGGGAGGAGAAGGAGGAGAAGGAGGAGGAGAGGAAGGAGGGGGAGGAGAGGAAGGAGGGAGAAGACAGAGGAGAAGAAGGGGGAGAAGAAGAGGGAGGAGGGGAGGAGGAGGGGGAGGAGAGAAAGAGGATGAGGAGAAGGAGGAGGAGGGGAAAGAAAAAAGAGGTGGAAGGGGAGGAGGGGGATGAGGGGAAGGGGGAGAAGGAGAAGAAGGGGGAGGAGAAGGGAGAGGGGGAGGAGAGAGAGGAGAAGGAGGAGAAGGAGAAGAAGAAGGGAAAGAAGGGGGAGAAGGAGGAGAAGAGGAAGGAGGGGGAGGAGGGGGATGAGGGGGAGGGGGGAGAAGGAGAAGGGAGGAGGAGGAAGAGAAGGAGAAGGAGGAAGAGGGAGAGGAGAAGAAGGAGAAGGAGGAGGAGAGGAAGAAGGGGAAGAAGGAGGGGGAGAAGGAGGAAAAGAGGAAGGAGGGAGAGAAGAAGGAGAAGAAGGAGGAGGAGGGGAAGAGGAGGAGGGGGTGGGGGAGAAGGAGAGGTAGGGGAAGGAGGAGGGGGATAGGGAGGAGAATAAGAAGAGGAAGAAGAAAGAAAATGAAGGAAGAAGAAAGGAAGAAGGAATAAGGGAGGAGGGAGGAGGGAGGAGGAGGAGAAGGAAGAGGAGGAGGAGGTGGTCAGGGGAGTGGGGGGAGAGAGTCAGCATGGTGCCATGTGGGGCAGGGCCCTGCATTCACTCTCAGGGGTCTGGAATTTATTCCTAGGAATGGTGAAGTCAACAAAGATATTAAACAGAAGACCAGTCGCCCATAGACTTCTATGTCACAAAACATCCAACCACGGTTTGCCCCTACCAACTCATCTTCAATGCAAGCATTTGTTTTAAAATAATTTTTCCTGGGGGCGCCTGGGTGGCCCAGGCGGTTAGGCAACTGACTTGGGCTCAGGTCATGATCTCAGAGTTCTGGGTCCCAGCCACACATCGGTCTCTGTGCTGACAGCTCGGAGCGCGGAGCCTGCTTCAGATTCTGTGTCTCCCTCTCTCTGCCCCTCCCCCACTTGTGCGCGCGCGCGCGCGCTCTCTCGCTCTCTCTCTCTCTCTCTCTCAAAAGTAAATAAAATGTAAGAAAAAAATTAAAAAAAATAGTTTTTCCTAGCACCTCTAGGTGCTCCATGATGACAAAACAGGTGGCAGTTTCTCACCTTGCATGATGTCTATGTGATACTTGAGCCAAGCGAAAATCCGCTGCACGTGCTTACACACACACACACACACACGCACACACACACACACACACACGCGCGCGCGCCCACGGGTTTCCCACGCCCACCTCATTCCAGGGCCCCGTCTTCCACTGGGAGGGGCAGGGCGCTCTGTTGCAGGGCCGGCGGTTCTCGGGCCTGTCGCCCGCGCAGTACTTGCTGTGCACAGAGCGGTTGGTGCCGTCGCGCAGCGGCTGCAGGCAGCGCACGGTGCGGAGCTGGTAGCCGGTACTTCCGCAGGTTTTGGTGCAATGCTCCCACTCTTCCGCGACCCAGCTGCGGCGTGGGGGTTAGGATTGGACATAGTCACTGCGTGTCGTGCACCTTCCTGCCCCGCAGCCTAGCCTTTTCTGCTCTCTGAGCGACGCGCCACCCAGGGGGCGCGCTGCAGTTCCGGAAGCAGTTTCAGAAGGGTGGATGCAGCAAGCAATTCGCAAGTCTTAGAATTTTCTAGCAGCAATAGGCCCGACACTTCTGTTTTTAACGCCTTAGTATTTTTCTGCTTCCCACTGACTTGGAAACCTGTTTTTCTAAAGGGTGATCGACAGAGGGTTTCTGAAACTCATCTTAAGGTTGCCTGGTTAGGTTCGGGCATTATAGCAATTTTTCAAAAATACACCAACTCACTGTCAGCCGGGTGGCCTAATGGTGGTACACATCTGAAAGGAAATTTAAAAAGGGAATCCATCCGACACTTACTGAGACAAACTGTTTTGGCTGCTGCTGCTTTTTCAAGAAATCCTGAGTCCACTCACGTTTTAGTATTCTTACTGAGATGACTATTTCATTTGCACAATTGTTGCTGAGAAGGCTCCCTGTCATATCTATCCTGTTTGGAAAATTCAGCTCTCCATATTGGCCCTGATTGGGCTTGACAAAAAGGCAAAGGTAGTGTGCGTCCTGGGCTTGAATACACCCGATGGAAAGTTTTCTAAAAAGGTATTTTCAGAAAGAGTCGCCATGGGACGTGGCCAAATTCTGGTGTGGATGTCAAGGCCCCCAACACTCTCCACATCAGCTGTGGACACAATATTATGGATCCAGGTTCCAAAGGGCTGTCACCACAGATTCCATTTGGTTAATCATGTCTGTCAAAATGTAGTTGAGGCAGACTATTATTTATCCTTTCCAAAGCTACCTTCCCTCTGTATTTTTTTTTCTTTCCATATATATGGGGTACCAAAATGTAACCATGCTAAAGCCTTGGCAGTGTTTGGTATTCACAGTTTAAGATCGCTTTAGCCCACCAAACTGGCATAAAACATAGTGCACCAACTAAGAAATTGTTCTCAATTTTAAAGGCCTCAATACTAACTCTCACTGGAAGACAGATTATTATACAAGAAGTATACATTTTTTTGTCATAGATACTCCTGGTTACCTTTTTCCCCTCCTGAAAATCCTAGAATGACAACAAAGGAGAAAAATAGCATAAATCCACAAAGGTAAACAAAAAATGGAATAGAAGGCACTAGAAGAAAATTTGGAACCCAGAAAGCAGTGGGACATATGGCTGCTAACTCAGTAGACCTAAGGATGAAGTTTAACTCAGCAGTAGAGGCTGGTTAAGCAAATTGACTTGCTGGTGGAACTTCAGAAATGTATTGGATTATGCCCTTAGGTCAAAGTGTGGGCTGTGAAACTGTGGGTGAAGGCAGGGCTGAAAACAGGGGGCTGATGAAATGTCTGCTTAGAAAAGACATCCTGCTCCTTGCTCTCTAAGCCAGCAGGAGGTTTGAGGCTTATCCTATGTGGACGATGAACGAGACTTGTAGCTTGTGGACAACAGATATAGGCAAGAGACAACAGAGAAAGAGACCAGAGTGAAGACAGGGGGTGATGTAAGAATCCACATATGGAATGGTGAGACAACCCTAGCTCTCTACATATATACAACTTCCTATATAAATAGGGTTATAACCCCTAGGCAGGAAATTGATTCTGCTCTTTGGAATCTGATCATTTCATTAAAAGCCCTAATACACAATTAATTGAGGATCTTCACCGAAATAGCCCAGCCAGCTCACCCTACAGGGAAGCCCACCAGCAAACAAGTCTTGACCATAAACCAAGCTTCCAAGCAGCCCTTTTAACACTTCATTCTTACACATGTGTGAACAGCCAGTAATCACCAGACACAGCCTCTAACACAAATGATGGAGGAGAGAAAAGAAACAGAAGGAAAGAACTCAAAAGAAATAATGCATGAAAAAGAAAATCATCTTTAATATCATAAAAGAGGTAAAGAAATACATTACATCTGTGAAATAAGCATCAAGTGCCTTTAAAAAGGAACACTTGAGGAAGAAAACAGAGTGCTTGAATATTAAAGTGCTCTTGGATATTAATGACATGATAGCAAAAATGAAAAATTCAGCAAGTAGAATAAATAATAGGTGAGAAAAGAAAAGAAAATTTGATCTGTTTAGGAATCCTAACTACAGATATCTTAGAAAGAAAGAACATTGAAAAAAATAGGGGACATTTTTTAAAGAAAAAATACAGGAAAATCTCCTAGAGATGAAAGATAATTGGTTTTGTGTTTTAAAAAGTCATGGAGTGCACAGCATGATGGAAGAAAAATGTTTAGCAACCAGGCAGTCCCATCACAGTGACATTTCAGGACGTTGGGAACAAAAAAAGATCTTACAAACTTTCAATGACAGACAAAACTAGAAAGCATTGGGAACCAGAATAGCAAATGACTTTTCAACAGCAACATGGGATTCTAGAAAACAATGAAACAGTGGTTTCAAAATTCTGAAGGAAAATACATTACAGTTTGGAATTTTGTGTGTGTGCGTGCGTGTGTGTGTGTGTGTCCAAATGATCAAGAGTGAGGGTAGAAGAAAGACTTCCTATATACCCTTACACTTCAAATTCTTATCTGCTTTTCTTAGGTGTAGGAGAACTTCTTACATAAAAATTTTTACTTTGTATATACTTTTTTCATGAAGCTACTGGAAGATATGACCAACCAGAAAAAAATGAATGCATGAAAAGATAAAAAGACAAGAAATACAGGAAAAAGAAGAGCTGATGCAAAAGAAAGGGAGCAGGAATACCTAGGAAGAGGTAAAAAGAAACATCAGGACAAGCAGAAGTCCAGGAGGGCAGAACTGGAACTTTCTGAGTGAGATCTCTAAGAAGTTACAAGTGACAGGATACTTGAGTGTTTAGTATTTATAGGAGATGGATACTCATGGAAGACAGTTTAGGGATGAATTAGTGAAAATTAGTAGAAAACAAAATATAAAAAATCAAGACATTCAATAATTCTAGAACAAAGTTTCAATAGGAAAAAAAGGAGCATGCTAGTAAGTGACTCCACTATTAGGAGAGACAGAAGTCATTAAAATAATATAAACTCTGAATATTATTATCAGTAAAAGATGGGTTATAACAATATTGGAAATATGGAGGGAGATAAGTCTGGGCTGTGTGTGTCTATTTGGGGAAGGATTATGAAAGAATGCAAAATCTTTCACTTCCCATGTTGGAAATTCCATATACATAATGTCCAAAACCTGCCCCACCCCAAAAAGTCAAGTGGACACAAAAGCATTTTACTTAGAGAGTTGGAAACAAGTAGTTACCAAATACCAAGAGAAGCTAGAAAGTGGTTGTTTTTAAGGAGCAGGACTATGGTAAAGCGCAGGGAGCCACAGCTTTATATAATTCCTATAAAATGATTTGACTATTTAAATCTGCTATGTACATTAGCTTTGACTAAAAATAAAATTAAGGGGTGCCTGGGTAGCTCAGCTGGTTGAGCATCTGACTCTTGATTTTGGCTCAAGTCATGATCCCAGGGTTGTGGTATGGAGCCCATGTCAGACTCTGCACTGAGCATGGAGCCTGGTTGAGATATTCTCTCTCTCTCTCTCTCTCTCTCTCTCTCTGTCTCTCTCTCTTTCTCTCGCTCTATCTCTTCCCTCCCCTCTGCTCCTCTCCCTTACTTGTGTGTGCTCTGTCTAAAATAAATAAACAAACAAACAAACAAACAGACTAAAGATATTTAAATTTCTATCATTTTGTCTTTAGCGTATGATAGTTAACATGACTACTTACAGTGGATGTGTGCACTCTTGAATATTGCACATTCTTCTGATAGGTTTTGGCTTTTTGTTGGCTTCACAGAAACTGCGGTGAACCATTTTATTATCACTCTTCCGACGGCATCCGTATTTAGTGTACTGGAAACCTGGGAAAGGAAATATATTTCTCTGGATTTAATCACTTCTTCATTCTGTGATATATCTGATCGATCATTCATTCATTCAATGAATATTTACTGAGTACATACAGCAGGCCAGGCACTGTTGTAGATGCTGAAGATCCAGAAGTAAATTAAATAAAAAAATCCTTAACTTTTCAGAGCCTACGTTTAATAAATATTATAAATTATTAAATAGCACCTGTACATGTGCTAATGAACTAGACCCTGAATACACACCATCTACTGTGAGGGGCAGATTTGAGAACCACGGTGATAACACCCAGTGACACAAGCTTTCAGAGTTATGTAAGTAATTTACTGTAGAGGGCACCAAAGGAACACAGAGGAGAAGTTCTCAAACTCAAGCTGGAGGAGAGGCAGGGAGCGCTTACAAAAGCAGCATTTCTTGAACAGAATCTTGAAGTTCAAATAATATTGGGTAAAGGGAATGAAGTAGAACAATACTCCAAGCAAAGGAAATGACACATAAAAAACTGAAGATCTGTTTGAATGCCCAAGTTTCAAGTGTGAAAGGGGTAGGAAATAGGAAAGAATTCAATCTTAAAAGCTTTGAGTGACAGACTAGTGTTTGGACTTTATCTTGATGGTCATAGGGAGTTTTTGAAGGTCTCTCCAATCACCAACCCTGACATCTCTAAGTAAGTAAATAAATAAATATAAATATTTTTAAAAGATAGTTTAAAAAAGTTTGAACATACAAAAATGCTGTAAGGAAAGCACAATGAATATTTGTATCCCTTATATCTCAATAACCTTGTGTTACATGTCACTGTATTTGAGGTGAATACAAACATATTTTTACATCTGTGATATATTAATTATACTATGCAATGTATGTAATATATATGTAAAATTTTGTGGAACCATTTGAGAGTAAGTTGCTGCAATTCTGATCCTTCGCTTCTAAATACTTCAGCATACTGCTCATAACCAGCACATCTCTTATATAATTCTTAAAATCAGAATACTTAACATAGATATAATGCTATTATCTAATATACAGACTATATTCAAAATTTTCCAGTTGTCCGTATAATGATCTTTACAGCAATGTTTTTTCCAATTAAGGGTTATGCACTGCATTTAGTTGTCATGGAATTAAGCAGGAATAGTTTCTGAGCATCTTTTTATCTTGAATATTTTTGAGACATATAGGCTATTTGTTTTGTAAAATGTCCCACAATTTGGGTTTTATATAGTTGCCTCCTAAGGATTAGATTCAGGTTATTTACTTTTGGCAAGAATACTACATAAACTATGCTATGCCTTCAGAAGAACACATTAGGATGTTATAGGAGTTAAATCAGGGAAATAATAAACTTCCACTCATTCATTCATTCATTCATTCATTCAATTACCCTGGAAATAAAGGAAGAGCAGAAGATCAAATTAGACTAGTTAAAAGACTTTTGCAATAATCTTCCCTTTCAAAATCATGCAGGAAACCTGGTGAGGAATAAATAGATGTGGTAGATATTAAAAAGGTGCTTCTGACAAATCTTGTAACCAAGTAGATGTTGAGGGTGAGGCAGAAGGGAAGATTCAAATTAAATGAGCATCTTATAATGGATTAAGTATCATTTTAAATAATTAATTGAAAACATTTTATGCCCTGTCTACCTCAAAAAAAAAAAAAAACCTCTTTAGACACACATCCTTGAATTAAAATGATAAAATAAATGGTTGATGTATGCATTCCCTACTCTGAATAATATTTTTTGTTCTCAATTACTCAACATCATTGTTGTGAAAGCCCCTTGCCTTCTCCTGCCTGTCAGGGAAAATTTCTTCTAGGCCAGCTCAGTTCTGGAGCATTTATTGTTCAGAACTAGAGTAAGGGACGAAGTGAGAAACTGAAAAACTCTGAGAATAGCTGAACAGATTAACTTGGGAAAGGGCAGAGAGGTGGCACAACGTAGTGAGAGCATGTAGCCAGAAGCCAGACCACCTGGGTTTGTATCTTCTGATCTGGGCACATTACTTATTTTCCCCGGGGGCTTCACTTTCCCCGATCAGTACAATGAATCATAGTGCTGACCTCACAGAATCATTCTGAGTATCCATGCACTAATACAGTAAACATTTAAATTTTAAATTTTTTTTTATTTTTTTCAACGTTTATTTATTTTTGGGACAGAGAGAGACAGAGCATGAACGGGGGAGGGGCAGAGAGAGAGGGAGACACAGAATCGGAAACAGGATCCAGGCTCTGGGCCATCAGCCCAGAGCCCGACGCGGGGCTCGAACTCACGGACCGCGAGATCGTGACCTGGCTGAAGTCGGACGCTTAACCGACTGCGCCACCCAGGCGCCCCTACAGTGAACATTTAAAACAGCACCTGCTACCTGGTACACCTAATAGCTCCTTTATTATTAACACTGATAGAAAAGAAATGCACAGATATGGAAAGTAAAATGGAGAAGAAGAAAGGCTGGAACCACAGGACACAGCATTTGGGAGAGCTGGGGAAGAGTAAAGTCATTAGAGGCCCCATTTCATGAATATGAGACAAAAAGAACGGGAGGGAAAAGAGCAAGACGATTTTAAGAAGGTTTCCAGTTGTCATGAATGGACTCCTATCCTTTGTAGATTCAGAGATTTCAGTAAAAATGTTTTGAACTTATGTTTTGTTGGTATGTTTGCTATTTCTCAGATCACAGCCTCAATGAGAGGCAATCTTTAAGGCAGAAAGCACAATAATTGGTGTTCTATGAATGACATTTGAATGTGATAAATGTGTTCAATTGTTACCTCCGCCACAGGGTTTGGAACACTGAGACCAGCTCTTCAAAGCCCACTCAAAAGTATCTAATTCTTCCTGGATGACATTGTTGCTGCTGATTGTAGGTGCAGAATCTTCATGAATGACGTATTTATATGTCAGGCTGGAGTGGGTGTCGTTCTCCTGAGGTATGATCTAATATACACATGGAACAGATAGGTAAGTCACCTGAAGAGGTTTTACATTTTGAATAAAAATTACAAATATTTTAGAATAGTGCTCTTATTAAAACTGGAAGACTTTCAAGCAGTTTCTAAAAATATAATGCTTCTATCACCTAAAGTGCAAGTATGCCTTGTTTAAGAAAAAAAAATGCAAATATAAAAGACTTGGACCATAAAAAGTATAAAAAATATACTTAGGTATAAGATTTACATAATAAAAACGTAACTTCACAATATGATTCACCATAGATTTCTTTAATATATACATTAAGTTATAGATCTCCTTTGGCATTTGAAAATTATTCTTTAAAATAACTCTTTTGTCATGATGGTAAATATAATGTTCCCTCCAGAAAATGTACCAATTATGGAAAAATCTAAAGAAAATAAAAATTATCCATGATTCTACCAAACCAGAGAAAACCAAAGTAACTTCTGTTATTTTGCAATATGCCCTCAAGATATTTGCATATTGCATGTGTGTGTGTGTGTGAGTGTGTGTGTGTGTGTGTGTGTGTGAGTGTGTGTACCCATGCATGCTTTTCTGGCTTTGCTTATTTCACTTAATGCATCAAGATAGTAAATATTCTTTGAAAACATACCTTTAAATGTTAGCAAAGTGTTTAATTCTAAAGGTAGTGTGCATTATTTAACCATTCACTTGTTAATATATACTTGTATTGATTAGAATTTGTCCCCATCTTTGTGGTGATTTTTGATTTTCCTAGTGAGCTGAAGGGTATAAGCATCTTGTTGTTGTTGTTGTTGTTGTTCTTATAATAGACTGGGGAATGGTCCTTCAAAATAGTTAGAACAATTATTACTTTCATGATGAGAGTATATGAATGTACCCATTCAGTACTACATACTATATAATTGTCATCTTTGTTCATTGATTGGCAAAAGATTGTTATTTTAATTGTTATTTATTTGATAAATACTAATGTTTAACTTTCTTGATTTATTAGTCACTTGTGTTTTGTCTGCTATACGCTACATGTTCATGTCTTCTTTTTTATTGGTATACATATCTTTTTCTAAATAATTCACGCAATAAGGACATTAATCCTTTTGTAATAAGCATTGCAAATATATTCTGTTTTTTCAGTTTGTTCTTTAATTTTGTTTGGGGCAATGTAACTCTTTTTAAAAAAATAAGTTTTTATTGACTTGCACATACTAGCTTTTATACGATTACATCAGTTATACAAAGAGAAAAACATGCAATTCACTACTATTTTAAACTAAACTTTTAGAAATAGCTTTTGCTTGAGAAATTGGGTAATACTAAATCAAACTAGAATGAAGGATTTGGTTATCTGGCTTATGTTTTATTTTTCTCCCTTAGTCTTTATTTTTAAAACAACATTACAAACCAAGCATTGACCCTTACACTGTAGCCAGATGCCTACTGCCTTCAGCCCCAGACAGCTCGCTGCCATGCTCCAGGGCTCCCAACCTGGGGTCCAGCCCTTTAGAGAGGAAAAGAAAGGCTGAGGTGATAGAGACTGCCATACCCCACTGTCCTAACTACCAATCTCATATCTGATATGAGATCTGTAGCTCACATCTTACATCTCTAGCTCACATTGTTCCCTGCCGTCACCCAGATATCAGTGGACAAAGCCTTGAGGTAGGTTATCCTGGCAGTTAACAGCAGTTAACCATGAGGCCTGTGCCACTGGAAAAGAATGCAGTGTAATTATATGAATGGAATAGAGCTTCTGATCTCCAATCATTCGAATTTAATAAAATTTTGATTAGTTATATTTTTGCTATGAAATTATATAACGTATGGAGCAGAAAGACAGAAATAAACCCCCATAAATTTGAAAAATTAATTTTTGACACAGATGAAAAGAAAACTTAATGGAAAAAAGAGGATTTTTTTCAACAAATGGTACTGGAACAAGTCATTGTGGTGGCTTTAAAAATGTGTCCACAAATCCTTTGATCCTTTTTCTCTCAATGAGTGAAGTTTAATTCTTCTCCCTTTCAGTGTGGGCTGGATTCAGTGACTTGCTTCAAGCAAACAGACAACAGGAGAAGTGATGGGATGTCACTTCCAAGATTAGGTTAAAAAACACTCTTCTGTCTTGGCTGTACTCTGTCACTTGGATCACTCATTCTAGTAGAAGCCAGCTGTCATGTGCTAAGGACACTTAAGGAGGCTATGAAGAGGCTCACGTAGTGAAGAACTCAGACCCACCAGCCACCACATGGAAACGCTTAGAGGAAATCTTCTGAGGCCTTCCAATAGCCCTGTGACAGAGCTAGGAAGCAGATGTCCCCAGTGGAGCCTTGGGGTGACTAGCCACAGCTAACAGCAACCTCATGAGATACCCTGAGCCACAACTAGCCATTTCAGCAGCCATTTTCAGCCAAATACATGGCCCACAGAAACTATGAGAGAATCAGTGTTGCTTTGTGCTTAGCTACTAAGTTTGGGGTAATTTGTTATGCAGCAATAGGTAGTGTAGACTGCCATATGCAAAAATAAGAACCTAACACATCACACAAAGTTTATATAAGAATCAACTCAAAATATAAAATATAAAACTATAAAACTTCTACCAAAAAAAAGAAGAAAATACTTTAACATTGGATTAGGCAGGGAAAAAAATGTATATAGAATACCAAAATCTTGATCTATAAAAGAAAAAATAGATAAACTAGACTTCAGGAAAGTTAAAATATTTTGCTCTCAAAGACACTATTAGGAGAACAAAAAGAAACTATACATTACGAGAAAATATTTGATAAATCATATATTTTATAAAGATTTATAATATAAATCATATATTTTATATCAAGTATATGTAACAAACTCTTAAAACTCAACAAATAAACAAAACAAAACAAAACAAAACCTACTTCAACAATGGGCAAAGGATTTGGACAGACACTTCACCAAAGAGAAATAATTTTCAAAGAGTATAAAAACACCTTGGAATTGAGTAGAATGCTTTGGCATTTTCTATAGAGAATTCAATATTTTCTATAGAGAATATAATTTTCTATAGAGAATTCAATAATATTTTCTATAGAGAATTCAATAAATATTTGCATACAGAATCCAACAGTATTTTTCAAATCAAGTAGATGTCTTCTGTTTTCATTCACGAGAGAGTAATAAGAGTTGTCTTGCTGATATCAAAAGCAATAAAACTGGGCAGGATATAGGAAGGAACTTTTTGGGGGGCACTGTATAACACAGCAAAGGATAGTGATTCCAACAAGAAGAGAAACATGCCAGGTCCCAGCTTCCTGACGGGGCCAGGTTCTGGACCCTGGCGCAGGGAACAGGAGGCTAAGCCAAAATAGCAATCTCACTGAGATGAGGAGATGGAGGGTGGTGTTTGGAAATTGCAGGCAGGACACTAAAGAAGGGGCTACACAGAGGGGTGGCTCAGAAGCTGCATTAATCCTAGACTGAAGGCTGGTCTGTGCATGCCCCAGCCAAGACACCATGCCGACTACTACTGAGAGGCTGCTGTGGGGCTGGGACTAAGACAGGGAGGGCTAGCGACATAGGAGTTCTTTTATAGCTAGATGAAGAGACCTCACTAACACTTCAGGTAATCAGTTAAGGTATCAAACAGGCCATGCCATTAAAATAAGGACAAAATTGAAACAGATCAGCCCTAACAAAGCATAAACCAGGCTCCAAAAATCAGGAGAAAATGACAGCCTGAACAAAACCCAACAGCTTGTAAAGAAGGTAACATAGGGCCTCCTGGGTGGCTCAGTCAGTTAGGCATCCAACTCTTGATCTCGGCTCAGGTCGTGATCTCACAGGTCGTGAGTTAGAGCCCTGCATCGGACTCTGGGCTGACAGCATGGAGCTCGCTTGGAATTCTCTCTCCATCTCTATCTTCCCCTACCCCACTTGTGCTCTCTCTCCCTTTCTCCCTATCTCTCTCTAACTAAACTTTCAAAAAAAGGAGGCAACATAAACCAAACACCCTACAACTTACCATCTATAATGTCCTGTGTGCACTTAAAAATTTCTCATAAGTAGGAAAATGTGACACATACTCGAGAAAAAAGCAGCCCATAGAAGCAGACAACATGAAGACATGGGACTCAAAGAAAACATTAGACATAATGGGTGAAATATATGGAAATCTCAGCATAGGAATGGAAATGATTTTTTTTGGGAAAAAAAAAGGACCAAGTGGAAATTCTAGAAAAGAACACCAACTGACATGAAAAATTTACTGATGGGCTCAACAACAGATTGAAGACCACATAAGACACAGTGAACTTGAACACAGCTCAATAGCAATTATCAAATCTGAAGAACAGAGAAAAAAAAATGAGTACAGAAGGATGAACAAGGTCCAGGAACTTATGGAACAATCGTGTAAATGAGGCCTAGGAGAAGAGGAGTGAGAGATGGGGGAAAAACACACTTGTGGAATCAACCCAAATTTGGTAAAAACAAACAAACAAACAAACAAACAAACAAACCCCCCCAAAACCATCAAACTTAGATCACCAAGATGCCTGGTGAAACCCAAGCCAGATACAGACAAAGAACATCACAAACTAAGCATACCACAGTCAAACAGCTAAACCAACAAAATGAAACAAAACAAAAGATAAGGAGAAAATCTTTAAAAGGCAGCCAGAGAAAATGGATACTTCACATACAGAGCAGCAATATGAATGAGGCTGACTTCTCATCATAGATGATGGATTGTAGAAGACAAGTGTCACATAAATGAGCCAAAGATGGCTCCTGCGTGTTGGCCCCTACTTTTGTTTCTTCGGAACAGGCTCAGACCTTTTAGCTCAGAAGCCTGCTAGCACCAAACTCAAATTTTAACACACACAGTTCTTTTAAATATAGCCCAAACAAGCACATTTGTATCCATTTTAGGCCCTGTTACTTAGCATACCCCTATGAAACCGCACTCAACATTTGCTAACTATAAATAAGACTATGGCTACAAGGACCCCAAGCTGCTGCTGCTCTATGGAGGACTCAGTACAGAGACTCCCCATTATGCTGCTGAGTGACATCGCCTAACCAGAAACACCCCCTCTCCAATCCCTTCTCTTCCAGGAGTTCCTTTGTGCATCTCTGCTGGATGGTGGCCCTGCACTCAAACCTGCTCAATGGTCAATAAAGCTTGTGCATGCTGTTTCCACCCTGTGGTCACGCCTACTTTCTTAGTGAGCCCTCCAATTCCTCGAACTCCCTCTAACAGGGTAAAAATATCCCTTCTCTCTCTCTGCCCCTCCCCTGCTCATTCTTTCCTTCTCTCTCTCTCTGTCTTAAAAAGAAAAATAAATAAAAAATTTAAAAAAAAGAAATGGTAAATATGTGGGTAAATATAAAAATCTCTCTTCTCTTTTGTCTTTGCCACATAACTGATTACTAAAAATCAGCAATCATACTACATTATTGGGTTAAAATGTACATATAATAAAATATATGACCAAGTTGCACAGAGTAGGGACAGGCAGATAAATGGAATAATATAAAAACAAGCAACTAAATATACAATGTTTAGGGTAAAAGTGTTTTCAGACCAAGTAATTATAAAACTAAAATGGACATAAATTAAACCCACTACATCATGAGTCTGTAATACCACATACCAAAACAATAACAGGATCGTGTAAAGGTCCATCTGTGTGAAGAGTTTCAATGTCATCTTCAATGTTATAATCCCATTCCACACCAAGATCAATGAAAGTCCGTGACTTGGCTTCCTCCCCTTTGCCATTCAGAATGTAGTGGCCTGTAGCCTGGTTCTTAATAGCTAAAGGAAGAAAAATGAGTAACCAGCATACATTTTATTTTATCATATTATAGTTTTGGTGATCCATAGCAAATCTATCCCCTTTTAAGCATCAAAGCAATCAAAACGAGTGTTAGTTCTGGTATGATTCCCATTCCAGTCATTAGGCATTCAAAATCCTCAAAAAGCACTCCCTCGCTAATCAAAAACAATGGCAAACGGTTAAATGGGAGATAGAAATGGGCAAATATTCCTAGTTGAAAACACTGTCAAAAAGGTTAATGGTTTCTAACTCACTCTTCCTATATATTTCCTTAGAAAGCTGGGAATATTTTGAGAATTATGGATATTTCTATAATAATGAACATAAATCATTTATGTTAGGACAGCATATAATAGAACACCTTCTTTACTGTGTATCTCTTTCAAGTTTGTAAAAATATTTATAGATATCCAACAAAGTTGAACTAATTTTTAGGTAAATAAACAATTAGTTCTTATGTTTGTGAAATGCCAAGGCCACATCTCTACTTGTATGGCTAGAAAAAGCTGTTTATTGATGATAGAATTCTTAATGCATTACAGGTATACTATATATTATTTAAAAATGCTTTCTCTAATGGATAAAAAATAGCAAATGGGATTCTAAAGTTTGGAGGTATTTATCAGCACATAAAATAAAAGCTCATGTTACTACCATCTATTGAAAATGTGTAGAAAACATGAGCAATCTTAGTTAAATACATTTATTCCGCTTGAGCTTTCTAAAACAAGTCTGATGTTTCCAAGGAGAACAATCTGAATTCTAGGAGAAAAAATAAACAATTTGAATTATTGGAGAAAGAACTATGGTTGACTGCTAGACTATTAAGGAATCTAGCAGTGAATATAATTTAACGTTTATTTATTTTGAGACAGAGAGAGACAGAGTATGAACAGGGGAGGGGCAGAGAGAGAGGGAGACACAGAATCTGAAACAGGCTCCAGGCTCTGAGCTGTCAGCACAGAGACCAACGCGGGGCTCGAACTCACGGACCGCGAGATCATGACCTGAGCCGAAGTCGGATGCCTAACCGACCAAGCCACCCAGGCGCCCCAAATATAATTTAAATACTAAAAAAAATTCTATGACACACCATAAAACAATTCATTTTTTTTAAGCCACCCATTTGAAAAAAGAAAAAGCAATTTGAGAGGCAAATTTTCATGGGATTGACAGATGCAACCTGAGTTCAGAGAGCTTCCTAGTGCTTTAATAGATCAGGGAACAAGTGGAAGTTAGGTTTACATTGGTACATAGACCTTTGAAGATAATGCCATTTTTACACGATCCTCTCATAAAGGAGGAAAAGAATCTTCTTGTGGAAATTATAAACAGCCATGCAAATGGATCTCCATGTGCCAGTCAGAAACCGGACACATAACTGGTATTAGGAAAATTTGCACTAGACTAGTAAAATTCACATGTGGTTGCTTTTCGGTAAAATAACTTAAAATGCAATAAAAGTAAGGAGAGGCATATAGTATGGCATCAACCAAAATATCAGAACAAATTTGTCAACCTATATATGGCAAATTTTTCTGATATTCTTCCTTAATTTAATGCATTTTATTTACATACTTATTTTTCTCCTCCCCTTATACAGAGAAAAAGTGCATAAAAACCTTGTTAAATAACTTTTTTTCCCCACATAAATAATGGACCAACCCAGGTCTCACCAAAAATTAGAGCTCTGTTTTTGCATATTTCTTGTTTTAAAGAAAGAATAGTGGGGAGAAATGACCAACAAAAACCATATAGTAATGCATTTATATGTAATTCTAACTCTTGCATATCTATGTATACATACACATATACGTATATATACACACGCATCTGCACACATATATATCTCTATATATATATGACTTCTTTGACATTTCTCTAAGGTCATGCTAAAGCAAAGCCAGCAGACAGGAACACTTACCAAGAATATGAGGAGAAGCCTCGTCTTCTTGGATTAACACATGTCTAGCACCAGGGGGTATATCAAACATCTTAAGGTACCCTTTGCATGTGTAGTAAATATCGGAGAAAGCAAAGAAGAAAACAAAAGCAACAACCATGGTTAGCCGAGCATGAAATTCTCACTGCTCCTGCACGCAGAAGAGGGCATCCATAAACTGACAGAAGCAGTTTCAGAAATTAACTTCAAAGCATTGGTAGTTTTTGTGACAACAGGCATGAAATTAGAGAAAACCTTTTTTTTTTTTTTTTGTAATGGTGGGGAGAAATTAATCTTGCTCCCAATCTATTAGTGATTTATCTGGTATTGGACTATGAATTGTGTCAACAACAACTCAGGTAAATACTATACTTTCCTGTGTACTTCTATGTGATTTTAGAGTTTGTTGTTATTGCAGTTAAGTTTGTTTGTTTGTTTGTTTGTTTGTTTATTTATATCTGAGTATAGTTCACATACAATGTTACATTAGTTTCAGGTGTACAACACAGCGATTTATCAAGTTTATATATTATACGATTTTAGTTTTAATTTTCTAAACCACCCTGTTGAAGAGGGGCCAATTTTTGGTGAACTTGGTGGGTAAACTTCTTGAGATATTTTATCTATGTATTATTTTATTTTTTTAATTTTTTTTATTAAAAAATTTTTTTTAACGTTTATTTATTTTTGAGACAGAGAGAGACAGAGCATGAATGGGGTAGGGGCAGAGAGAGAGGGAGACACAGAATCGGAAGCAGGCTCCAGGCTCTGAGCCATCAGCCCAGAGCCCGACGCGGGGCTTGAACTCACGGACCGCGAGATCGTGACCTGAGCTGAAGTCGGATGCTTAACCAACTGAGCCACCCAGGCGCCCCTAGTCTTTGTATTATTTTAAAAGCCTAAGGGCAAGTATAGATAGCTAAACTTCTAATTTATGAAGTATCTTCATATTCAAAGCCTACTTTATTCTAAAGAAATTACAGAAGAAAGGGGTATCTGGGTGGCTCAGTCGGTTGAGCATCCATCTTGGTTTCAGCTCAGGTCATGATCCCAGGATCTTGGGATTGAACCCCACGTCAGACTCTGCACTGACAGCACAGAACATGCTTAGAATTCTCTCTCTCTCCCTCTGCCCCTTTCCCCAACTCATACTCTCTCTCTCTCTAAAATAATTATAAAAACCTACTCACCTAATCAATGAGTAGCTTTCATTTTTCTTGTAATCAGTCATTAATTTTAAAGCCTTAAGTTTTATCATGGGACAGTTTTAAAATACATTTTTTAGATTTGACCAAACCATTTGGTTGGAAAATGTCTGTAAGTTATGTCATACATTGCCTTTACATGGACCTTAAACTCAATTTTCTACTCCAGAAATCATGAAATCAATAGGCTGAATGGATTGCCTTGAGTTATAAAATCATACATCAATCCTATTATTGTCAATGTCATATAAAACAAATCTTAGTATTATCACATCACATGTCCTAAAAATTATCTTAAGATGACTTAGAATTAAGATCTTAACTATAAATCAACAATAGGACAAATAGAAATCAAGATGTTGCATCTCATTTGCATCAAACAAATGAATATGTGGAGATTATGCAACTAACACCTTATATTATGAAACATCCAATTTATATACTGCAGGATGAGTGACAGAAATTCAGTTATAAATTGTGTATTTATACAATCACATATCATCAGGAAGAAATACGCTTGTCATTTCTATATGGGCAATAAATATCTACCTATGGATAGCTTTCCCCAACTTTTTCACAATATTGGTTACTGTCTTAACTCAATGGTATAGTCATTTTGGGGTTATGGTTTTCAGTACCTGAGCCTGGGTACATTCCAGTCTGTGAACTGTGCTGGGTTTGTCTGAGTATGCAATGGCCAGAAGTAACGTGCTTAAGATGCTAAGGACAGCAAAACAGCTTGATGCCATTTATGGATGCCCATCTTTCTGCAGTTTGCTACAACTTACCCAGCACATTTTTAGCTTCCCTTGTTTCAGCAAGAGAAATATTACGAGCTCCTTTGGGTAAAGTGAAGGCGCCTCTTGTCTTCCCTTAAATAGAATGTTTTTAATTAGTAAAGGTTTCACGTTGACTCAACGTCTTGCTGTTTCACTGACCGTACTAGAAGCTATATAGTAATTTTATGTGTTGAAGTCAAAATGCATTTATAATAGTTAGCTAATGCCAATAAACAGTTAGTAGTCAATGAAAGTAAGACTACATGTGAATAAGAAATGATAAAGGTGATTTGAAGTTGAATACTTGCAGATTTCATTTTCCAGCAACTTGAATTCTGTATGGCACCTCTTGCTTAAATGTTTCCCTGTTGGAAAACGTTAATTAGTCTACTGAGTGACTATGACGACATTAGTGCAAAGAAATGGATGTTAGTTTATCTTTGAACAGTTTGAATCAGTATTACTGATGAAATCTTTTCTTCACCTCTTCTGACCTTGGTTCAGAAGGCGGTAGGTTTAGCGTAATTTTTGAGGTATCTAAAAAAACATATCACTGCCTCCTACTACACATAATACAGAATGGATTATTAATGGCAAAAACTTTTTCTTTACATTAGTTCACTCTGGAAATAAAAGAATATGAATGATTTTACACCAAAAAGAATAATGTAACTGCAACAGAGAAAGCAAAATTACTTCACAATAAGATGAAGAAAATTACATGTTATTCCACCAAAACCACAATAAATGCTATAGTTTTAATTGTTTCCCTTGTTAAAATAATGTAATCAGCCAGATATGGGAATATTTGTTTTTTAACCATTTAACCATTAAATTGTCATACCACACAGGAATATCAAAAACATCAGTAATGATGTTACTGATGTCACTTTAGAATACAGTTCACCTAACTCTGCCTGCCCGAAATATATCAAAGATCATAACTGATATGTGTGCACTTGCCTTATGCTGCATAGTTGAGGTATAACGAGACTACAAAGAACTAAGAGAATTATTCCATTTGGATGAAGACTGCCTTTCTAATACTTTCTTTACTTCTAAAAGGGAAAATGACTGACATGACAATGTGCTCAGAGTAAACCAAATTTCTTATCTTTATTTTTGCTTTGTTTTATTTTGTTTTTATCATTCTGTTAGAGACTCTACCAACTGTAGAGGGATGATGTAAGAGAAGCTTCTCAAGGAAGCACTACATCAAATTTATCTTTAAATGCTGAATTCTCAGAAACATTTTCCCATAAATGCTTACTGAATAACTGAATAATATTTATTAGCAATTAAAAAGTTGGTCAGTAATAAATGTTTGTATCCAGATCTTTTATGAAAATTCCAATGAATAATTATAAAACCACTCATAATTTTGCATATTATTTGTGCTTTTTTTTTCCATCTACTGAAATTTTACTGGATGCCTAAGCCCAGATCACTGACTCTGTAATAAACATTAAAGTTTATTTATTTTTGAGAGAGAGATTGGGAGGGGCAGAGAGAGAGAGAGAGAGGGAGACACAGAATCTGAAGCAGGCTCCAGGTTTTGAGCTGTCAGCACAGAGCCCGAAACTCAAAAACTGCAAGATCATGACCTAAGCCAAAGTCAGATGCTTAACTGACTGAGCCACCCAGGCAGCCTTGTAATATAAAACATTTAGAATTATGTGAAATATGGACTCTAGATTCCTAGATTTATAAATGGGATACATTTTTTCACCTTTAAAATAAAAGCAGCAAAACTAATGAATATTTTAAAAGTTGTATTTAGAATTGTGTGTGTGTTTTTTTAACTTCCGATCAGCAATTTATGTGAACAAAAAATTCAAAATAAGCATCAATTCTAGGGGTGCCTGGTTGGCTCAGTCAGTTGAGTGTCCAACTCATGATTTCAGCTCAAGTCATGATCCCAGGTTCATGGGGTAGAGCCTTGTATTGGGCCCCACATTGGGCTCCAAGCTGAGAGTGGAGCCTGCTTAAGATTTTCTCTCTCTCCCTCTCTGTCAACCTCTGCCCCTCTCCCCCACTTATGCTCTCTCTCTCTCAAAAAAAAAATCAATTCTAACAATTAGGTCTTATAAAAAACATAAAACAAAACAAGACACATATTTTAGCTAACTACTCTATTTGATACTGATTTTATTTCTTCGTTATCTAAACTTAGTAGCCCATTTTTCATCATGGATGCTACGGAGTATGAATTTAATCCCAAGTGTTTGTTTTTCTTTTCTTTTCTTTTCTTTTTTTTTTTTAGTTCCTTGAAACTTAATCTGAATAAAACTAAACCAGCAGTGAATGTTTTGTTATATTTATAGGGAAATGCTACATTCCTTAAAGAAATCTCAAAAAGTACAAATCCTAGAGAAGGATAGTAAATTCATGAGAGACCTCATCTTACCAAGTTTCCTGGGGGTTCTGGTAAAGGTCCCCTTTACGGTTCGACAATGAGAATTATCTCCTCCACAGACACCACACTTATCCTCAACCTTGTTAGAACCGATTTCTTTATCACAGCCCACTTTCTGGAAAGAGAAGATGTTAAGCATGGGTAGTTTTAATGTGCCAGCTAAAGGTGAGAATCCTAGACAATGACGAAGCATTTGTTTCACTGGGACTCCACAGTGAGGCAGTCTGCACCAAGCCTTCACTCCAGCTCTCATTTCTAATGCCTCAATCTTTCGAAGAACTACTATGAAGTCAAATGACTTGTACTCTAGGTTAAATTCTACTCTAGGATCAATTCCCCCAGTCTAATGAAATATTTACCCCATTATACATAGTCATGACCATCAAACATTTACGAAGCACAGATATGGTAGCTGATGCTGAACAGACCAAAAGTAAAGATGGCGTTTATTCCCCTTGTTGCTTTCTTATTTGGAAAGATGAATAGCAAAACAGTGAGCTGTGCATTAGCATAAGCTTTACAAGCTGTTTAGGGATGTGAAACAAAACTTTATGAAGTGCTGGAGATTTTTATAGGACCCTCTGGAAGGCATTTCAAGAATGCAGAGGGATTAAAATAGAGTCATGGAAGTTGCTCATGGAAAGTGGGTTCAAAGAGCAATACTTAAGCCATATTTAAACCAATGAGGGGTGCCTGGGTGGCTCAGCTGGTTGAGTGTCCGACTTCAGCTCAGCTCATGACCTCATGACTTGTGAGTTCGAGCCCTGCGTCGGGCTCTGTGCTGACAGCTCAGAGCCTGGAGCCTGCTTCAGATTCTGTATCCCTCTCGCTCTGCCCCTCCCTTGCTCATGCTCTGTCTGTCTGTCTGTCTCTCTCTCTCTCTCTCTCAAGAAATAAAAACAAAAAAACAAAAACAAAAAACAAAAACAAACAACAACAACAACAAAAAACAATGGAAGGTTAGTGCTATAGGATAGGGGAAGAAGAGCGAATGATTTGCAAAGCACAGGCTATGAAAGGCCTCGAATATCAGGCAGAGTTTACTTTTTCACATGAATTGAACAGGGAGCCACTGAAGGTTCTGAACCGGAGCAGGATCCTTCAGTGCAGGATTATGTTATATGATATGCCACTGCGCTCATAAATTTGGAAGGAAAATGGGCAGAGAAAATGATGACCACACGTTTGATGTACCAGATAATGTGGGAAGTGAGAGATGGATAAAACTCAGATTCTACTTTTGGGGGAAATTTTATTTCAAATGTAAAGCATCTGCATACTTGAGATTCATAAATATATCAGCATAACTGAAGTGAAAAAGAGACAGGAGTAACATGTTAAGAAGGATGATTTCATATCAATTCAACTTGTGAACATGAACAAAAAAGTCAAGTGCATTTTTTTTTAAGAGTCCAAATAGGGCAAAAACCATTTTTACATCTTCACCACTTTTGTTCTGATGTGGAATTCAGTGTTTAAACTTAGAATCAATTAGAAAGGGAGAGAAAGAATTTCCATTATTTTTTAAATAAAAAATACACTTAGCATTGTATTTTTTAAAAAGGCTCTATATCATAAAAGTAGATGCCTACCAGTGAAATACTCAAAGCAAAGGCATCGTTCATTCCCAAGTTGCTGTATTCCCAACCTAGATACATCAGAATAACTTAGAAAAGGCATCTGGATGGAAATTAGGAAAAATACGTTTAAATCTTGATGCTGCCAATGGCCAAATTTTGGTTTGAAAAGTGAAATTTCTCCCACATTTACTTTAGGCCTCCTCAACTAGTCCTAGAGTCTCATTTTAATGTGATTTTACAGATAAGAAAGTGTTAAAACCTTTTGAAAGCATGCAGATGAAGGACCATAAAAGTAGAATTTCACGAAAACATATGAAGCTTCCGGGGAAGCAACTGTAACTCACCACGCACTCTCCTCGAACACATATGCTGTATGGGTCTTTGTAAGAACAGTGTGTTCCATCGTGAACCAGCTGCTTCATGTACACGACATCTCCAGTCTCTCTGGATTGACAGTAAAGGTGGCATCTTTTCTTGGCTACGTAAGATGGAAGATTAAATCAGCTATTTATATAAAACGACATATTTGAACACTACAGTTACTTTATTTTTAAAATATGAAGTTCCAACATGGTTTCCTGAAAACAAAATATTGTATACATAAATAAAGAGTAGCAGAAAAGGATGCATATTTGGCATACAACGAATCTAAACTGTGAAACTTGTTTATTTTATTCACTTTGAGAGAGGGAGAGAGTGTGCATGTGCATGAGAGGGGAGGTGCAAAGAGAGAGGGAGAGAGGGAATCCCAGGCAGGCTCTGCACTGTCAGCTCAGAGCCGAATGCAGGGATTGATCTCACTAACTGTGAGATCGTGACCTGAGCTGAAATCAAGAGTCTGATGCTCAACTGACTGAACCACCCAGGTGCCCCTAAACTGTGAAACTTTTGAGAGTGAACAGTGGTTGAAATAATAGTTACATAGCAACAACTGGGAGTGTCCCAGGCAAACCGGGTTGTACCAACAACCCTGGATTTTACCACAACTCTTCAACAAACTTTAATTCAGAGGGAGGCAATTTACTTTTAGTGACACTTTGAGAACTAAAAGGGTTTCTCTTCTGTCTGACCCAATGCCCTGGTATGGTCAACATCTCCTATAGGATCTCATTAATTTTAATATAATTTATGTGACTCATTTCATCGAAATAAAAAAGAATGCATCTTCTTAATGCATCGCAACTCTGAATTCCTATGTGGATGCATCTTTCCCATAAAACAGCTTATAAACTGAACTTGGCAGTGTATTATATCACATGGTTATCATGTAACTATTTTTCTTTTATCCATCCAAATATGAAGTGTGGCAAGATGTTTGTTCCCATTTGAACATTATTTAACCAAAAATTCATGGTAAGAAGTAAACAATTAAAAGGAAATTAAAAAAAAAATTTTAAGTTTATATATTTATTTTGAGAGAGAAAGAGAGAGAGAGAGAACAGAAGTGGGGAGGGGCAGAGAGAGAGAGGGAGAGAGAGAGTCCCAAGCAGGCTTCACGCTATCGGTGCAGAGCCCAATGAGGGGCTCGATCCCACCACGGTGAGATCATGACCTGAGTCGACATCAAGAGCCAGACATTTAACTGACTGAGCCACCTAGATACCATGAAAGGGAGTTTCTAAGTTCATTTTCTCATAACTAGTATACAGTACAAAAGTAAAAGGTTAGGGGCGCCTGGGTGGCGCAGTCGGTTAAGCGTCCGACTTCAGCCAGGTCACGATCTCGCGGTCCGTGAGTTCGAGCCCCGCGTCGGGCTCTGGGCTGATGGCTCGGAGCCTGGAGCCTGTTTCCAATTCTGTGTCTCCCTCTCTCTCTGCCCCTCCCCCATTCATGCTCTGTCTCTCTCTGTCCCAAAAATAAATAAACGTTGAAAAAAAAAATTTTTTTTAAATTAAAAAAAAAAAAAGTAAAAGGTTATATAAATTGGCTTTTGTTCTTAAGTAATGATCTATTTCTTGGTGCTCACTCACTTGTAAAAGAACTGTATTCTTTTTCTAGTTATTCAGCAAGGAAAGATCACACTAGTCCAGAGCATTTCCTCGTAGAGGCACTTCAGTCAAAGGAGGAAACTCAACATGTCTCCTAGGGGTTGCTTTCCACTGGTCTCTTCAGTAGCCATGGTGGGAATGCTCTTGGCCAGGAACTAGCTCGCAATTCTCACCTCTCTAAAGAAAGCCTTCCTCTTCAAAACCCAGCAGGACTTACCCCTATAAACACCAAGTTTTCTAAGTTACCAACCAGGTGCCAGGAGTCCAAGGGATTGGTGTGGGCAAGGCTTAACTTCTGAAGTTCCCATCCACACAGTGGGAAAGAGAGAGAAGGTCCACTCCACTCACAGTCAGGATGTTCGTAGGGCAGCCAGTGGTGCTTGGTGTTGTGGTATTCAAAGTGGGAGTTCCGCTGTTGGCACTGCTGTCCTCTGAAGTCCTCGAAGTGCTTCTGGCACTCTTCTGTATTACAAAGCTGGTACTCGAAGTTAACACCAGGACAGTCCTGACCGCCATTGATGGGCCTACAGAAAAAAGACAGCACTGGAAAATGCCCTTTGGCTCTGCTCCAGCAGTGGAAGCTCGCAGACTCAGTGCCTGAAGGCAGGAGGCCAGAGTTTCGGAGCTGTAGGCACAAAGTGAATGAACTCCTACTTCCTGATTTCAGTCCCTTTCTGAAAACGCCATCCTCTCCCAGTACATGTGTGTGTCAGGTACAGGGAGGGAAGATGGGGACCAAAAACTTGACTTAAATCAGCTTTTCAAACAGTCTGTTTTGGATGTATGTGTATGGTGAAAGTATATAAAGAAATATAAAAACATATGTATCTATGGTCTGAGGGAAATAGATTTTCTGCCATGCATAAAACACATAGATATAACCCAAAGAAATCTGATCACAGCTGTAGGCCTTCGTTTTCTCATATGGCAAATGCAAAAAATAATCCCATCTTTCTTAGGGGAAAATGGAGAGGACTGAATAAGTCCACATATTTAATATACTTAGAAAGAAGCATGGCTCGCTTTGAACCTTAGCTGTTCTTACAATTTTTATTGTTTTGGTGACTTCCACTAATACTTCTGCCATCCCTTCTGTGAAGACAGGTATGCCACATTTGATCTTCTTTATAAAATGGTAAACCCTAGACCAGAAAGAATGTCCTAAGGATCTGCTGAGCATGCAGGAAGGAAGGATCCAATATAGTTACTTTGAGGGAGCGAATGGATAGCTGTTTCCCCAACAGTTCCTTGGTGTTCCTTCAAGGTCTTTCTGTTGCCCTGTTCAGATGTGTTGCTCTCCTAACCCCAGAGTGTGGGAGCCCCTGTCTGGAACTACTCCCCACGCTGACATGCTTCCTGCAGACAGCCTCAGTGCCCAGGCTCTCTCTGCCTCGTTCCTGAAGATTTCTAAAGAGCAACTGCTTCAAAAACCTCTAATCTTCACTCCAGCCTTTCATCTTCACTATTGACTACTCTTCACAAGATTGATGAATGGAGATTTGCCCAAAACAGACACTTAAACCCTTGGTTTTCATGTTGTGTACTTCACATGTATTTAATTAAAGAAAATATTAACAACACAATATGGAAGCATTTTCTGGTCTAGCCAAAAACAACTCGAAATTACAGCAGTTATACTCACGCGGGATTGTTACACTGGCGTGTTCTGAAACGGACCCCAGTTCCGCACGTCCGGGAACAGGAACCAAATTTGGTCCATGATCCCCAATTGCCATCTTGTTTTTGTTGATTGGCATTCTTCCACATGCAATGACCCTTATAGCACCACTTGGGAAAATGACAAAAGGCAATTATGAAAATCACACATATGCTAAAGCTGAAGTTCTTATACAAGGGCCACCAGTTAAAGGCCTTCACTTCTTCCCCCGCCCACCAGGTAAAAATGCATTTAAAAATGAACCCAGTGCAATTATATCAATAAGGTGCCCTATACAGGATAATTTAGGCTTGCATTTTTAAGTATAAAATAAAAAAATAACATTTACTCAGACAAGTTTTTTTTTTTTTTTTAATTTTTTTTTTTTTTTCAACGTTTATTTATTTTTGGGACAGAGAGACAGAGCATGAACGGGGGAGGGGCAGAGAGAGAGGGAGACACAGAATCGGAAACAGGCTCCAGGCTCCGAGCCATCAGCCCAGAGCCTGACGCGGGGCTCGAACTCACGGACCGCGAGATCGTGACCTGGCTGAAGTCGGACGCTTAACCGACTGCGCCACCCAGGCGCCCCCAGACAAGTTTTTAAATGATACATTTACAATGAGCATCAAACATAACCAGTAAGAATGATCTGAGGACCCAACTTGCATAGTGGGTACTATTCTACCCTTCATCCTTCGTTAGCTGTAATTTTAGGCTTTTTAAGGGTCATATGCACCCCTTTACAATAATAACAGAAAAATATATGCCTTAACTTTGGAATTAAATAACATAACATATCTAAAGCATATATAGTACTCAAAACACTTAAATATGTTTCAAACTTTTCATTCACAATGATTCTAAGAGATAGGTCATTTATTTTATCTTTACGTTTTAGATGAGGACTATCGTGGCCCAGAAAGGATCATGAGGAGGATAAGAACATCTGACCAAGAAATAATTAAGTGGGAACCAGTGAACCTTGATACTATAGAGGTACCTCGCTTATAGTACCCAGCACATAGCAGGTGTTCAGCCGGTATTCTTTTCCTTTCAACATTTTGACTTGCTTTTTTATCCTATATACAATGAAAATGTCTCTTAAAACTCAAATTTGGTTAAGTTTAAATATAACACAAATATATTTAGAGAAGTTGGATGTTCAGAGTTGATGTACAGGATATATTTTTCATAAAGCAAAAATGAATTAATTAATTCATTATTGCTCTTGTTTTTTTAGTCAAAAGTCTGTAACACTGAATTTTTCCAAACATAATGTGTTTAGCATGGTACCTAACAAAGGTTAAACACCAATAATGGCAGATCTTATTATTATTATTATTATTATTATTATTATTGTAATTCTCATAGCAAATATAGTTCATACATATTTGGACTACAGCTTAAAGGGCTTTAAAAGAACTCAAAGCTATGTAAATCTTCCTTGCCAGCTTTTGGTCCTGTCTACAATATCTTATTTCCAAACTAGTCAAGGCTCTTCAGTTTGAGTTCTTAACATGCCTTTGTTTTGGGTTTGGTGATCTTTCCCCTTATGAGTAGCGTAGCTTGGCCCCTGGCCAGTTTCTGAGCATTCGATCTTGACTACACAATGTGAGATTTAAAACCTCTGGGCATCTTTCCCCAAGGAACAAGGCCAAATCTTTTGTATAAATTCACATGACTTTATTTCTGGACAACTTTCACAAGGAGTGAGACGCCAGCAAGTAAATCAAATCCCATTAGCAGGGGCACAGATATTCTGCTGAGCTGCTGTTTCCTATTCTATCAGCAGTAGCTGAAGAGCAGTCTCAAAGGTGTCTGATGCTATTCCTTGAAATTCGTAAATGTTACCTTATTTGGTAAATGGTCTTTGCAGATGTGATTTGGTTAAGGATTCTGAGATGGAGAGATTATCCTGGATTATCCAGGTGGGCCCTAAATGCTAGCACAGTACATGTACCCTTATAAGACAGGGGCAGAGGGAAATTTGCACACAGAAGAGAAGGAGATGATGTGGCCATGGAAGCAGAGATTGAAATGCTGCAGCCACAAGTCAAGGGATGCAGGCGGCCACCAGAAGCGGGAAGATGTGAGAACAGATCCTCCCCTAGAGCCTCTGGAGAGTACGGTCCTGTCCACACATTTTTTTGACCAATGAAATAGATTTTGGACTTCTGGCTTCTAGAACTATTAGAAAATAACATTTCTGTTGTTTTTAGCACCCAAGTTTGGGGTAATTTGTTATAACAGCCCTAGGAAACAATGTTTGTACATGATCGTAATGAAACCCCATACACCATGTCTTGCACACAAAGGACTACAGCCATGGTCATAATTTTCTAGGTTTCTAAAGATGATTATTGTGAAACATATCTTAAATCTTTATTGCATAAATAGATACACTCACTTTTCCAGCAGCACATTCAGTCCCATCAAGTGGGGGTCCTTTTTTTGTCTTACAAAAGTAGGGATTGTCAGGATGGCTACACCACAGCTGTTTACATGGGTCAAATGTTCGGAACTGGAAGAGAGAGAATCAAGATCTCAGAGACCGACAGATGGCATGTCATACCAATGTATGTCCAACCATATCTTCTATACAGTTTCTTCATGTTTCTTGGATATTTTCATTTCAAATTAATAGTCATAGTTGTAGCATGTTAAGAAAAAAGTACTGCCTAAGAATTTCAAGGAAAGAATACTTTCATTCTGCTATTCTAAAATATTAATGACAAGCAATGATTTGTCTGGGATTCTCTGGTTCACTTTAACATTTCTGCATACTATTTTTTTTATGGTTTTCAAATAGACAACACTGGAACTTTAAAGAATTTGTAAACATTATGACCATTTTAAATATAAAAACTTATTATGATCATTTTATAGCTCTCCTTAGCCCTGTAAGTATGAGCTAGTCAGGTATAAACAATAAAAATACCCGTCATAATGATCTGGCTCAAAGCAGAAAATATTTGTAAGGCTTGCTATGTGAGATCAAGTTTTCTGAGTGTTACAAAATACCACAATATATCCATATAGTTTATAACGTACTTTCCACATATTTAATCCTGAAAACAATCCATGGCTGAGAATATGAGTTACAAGGTAAGGCTGTAGTTATGGTTATAAGTGAGAAAGTAACAGTCAGATCAGCATATTAGTATTCTTATTCCTGAGAATGTTTTTTTTTATCTTCCTAAAACACGACATTACAATGTCCAAATATTTGTCTGTGCTCTTTACTTATCTGATCTCTTTGTAACTGGAAACATCTTACCATTCTCTAGATTAAAAAAAAAATCAAAACACCAGTTTATCTACATATTCATTGCTTATACCACTAATTACCCACACATAGCCTACGGTCATAGTCTTTTTTTGTTGTTGTTTTTAAATTAGCACTCATTTCGGACCTGGGTTCTTGTTGTTGTTGTTGTTCTAATTCCTATTACTTAAATGCAGAAATTGTACTTTTCCATAATATTGAGCCAAACTTTAGAATTCTCAGATCTAAAGCATTAATGTAAGTAGTAACGGGCTGACAATGTGCACCTTACAGACAGACCAAATGGCTGTAGATATCTCCATATGGAAGATTTCAAACAGAAGATCAACTTCTTTTCAGTGCCATGAAATATTTATTTTTCTTTCTCTAACACATAAAGCTTGCTCCAACATATAAAAAGCCCTTCCTTTCTCCCTTCTCCCTCCTTTTTTTAATAAACTACTAAAACGCATTATAGAAATTTAGTGAAACATACCTCTAATCTGCATAGCTACATGGAAAACTGGCTTTACTGAACTCCATTTACTATGTGCCTGCATTGTGCTAAGGACTTTAATTATACTATCAAATTTAATCCTGGTGCCAAATTCCATGAGATAAATACTATCGTTATACACATTTTACACCTGAGGAAACTAAGTCAGAGAGAATGACTAAAGTTCTCAAAGTTATATATCTAGTGAGATCCAGATTCTGACAACCCACCTCATCTGAGTATGAAACACACGCTCGTTACCTTCACACTATTGCTCCTGACCTTCATACTATACCACATGACTGTCATGTGAGAGAGAATACACGAGCACAACTCTTCCATCTGGTCAGAGTGGTATGAAATTCTGGCCAACAAACTAATGAAAAGCAACCTATCAAAGGCTTAGAAGTCATTTCTGAAGGTCACAAAAACCAAGGGAGAAATAGAGCATAAAGTTTCATGGCCTGACAATCTTAGTTTCAATGCCTGGCTCCCCTATTGACCAGATGTGTGATTTAAGCAAACTGTTTAATCTCTCTCAAGTCTTGGCTTTTTCATCCGTAAAATAAAACTGGTTGCCAGTTCCCAGGCTCCCATCTAGTCTGTCACAAGGATTAAATAATAATTCACAAGGATTAAATAATATAGTACTTAGCTTCAGCACGTAGTGACACAGCAAACACACAATCATTGATAGATAACCTTATACTTGCACCGTGAGTCTGTGAAGCTCACCAAACAGGAGCCACGCAAATAGATTTCAAGATGTAAAATCTCAATGGACTTTGAGTAACATACCGCAGTGCACATTTTATAACCAACCCCAAAGTCAAAACGACATTGTTCATCCATAGAGTAATTGATTCCAGGAAGTTCTGGGAGTTTGGGCCAATCATGTTCAAAAGGGTCATCAAGGAGACAGTCATAGGAACTGTAGAAAGGAAAATATTTCAAGTAGTAAAGTGTTCATTTTTTTTTTATCACATCCTAATGAAAAAGTATTCTTAGGTTACATTCTCTAGAATTCCATCACATCATATAGCAAGATCACAAAGGCATACGTTTTAAGGTTTTGGGTTTAAGTTCCATTTAGAAAAAGACCCATCATCCTTATTCATCCCAGAAATAATAAGCCAGGCATGACTCAGGAAGACAGTAGAATTTTGACAGCCTTATACATGTCTCCAGCTGAGTCCCCACATGGTGTGGTGGTGCAGATCCTGGCACTGATGCTATATCAGCATCATAGTGACACATTATGCAGGCCTCACATGGCCATCCTCTCCCTGTCCTCAACTCAAGTTTGACCGTAAGTCAAAGATGCTATAAGGAACTTACTAAAGGGAAACCACAGTTAAAAATTCACTTAAATTCTACGCTTATGGTTTAAAATATTGTGATTACATTATGGCATCATTGTGCCAAAAGCTCTGAGTCATAAGAAAATGTTTATTATGAGCAACAGCTTTCATTCACTGGGAGTTTGGTTATGACCAAGGTCCTAAAAGTCAGCTTCATGTCTGTGTTATGCTGTGATGTAAATGCTCTCTCACGACATGCAGAAGGGGACATACTGGATGTATCTCTTCAGTTCTTGGCCACTGCACCGGGACCAGTGGTAACGATGAAATGCTGCTTGCACCAAGGGGGCCATGACACTCCCCATAGCAGTCTCATCACCACACCTGTTGCCTTGGCCATCGTGCTCCATTCCCAGCCTAGAACAAAAGGGAGACCTCCCTGGTAAGAATCAGAGGGGCCATTGGTTTTGCTTGATTTCACTCTTGAAAATCATTTGAGGGAAATACACATTCTAGAAATTAACGTGGGTTTTGTGGAAAAGTCAAAGAAACTGCAAAATAGAGAACCATCTGACAGAAATGTCTCTCTTATTCTATAGCTATGTAAAGCACAGGGGTATCTCTGCAAGCCAGAGCCACTTACTTAGTTTCAGTACATGACCTCTTCCCTGTTTTGAGCTCCTCACACTTGGCAAGGAATGAGAGTTGCAGGCTGGCATGTACTTGGCCCAAAGTGTGAACAATACTGAGAGAAGCAGGAAAGAAAAGACTTTTTTTTTTTTTTTGCTTTATAGCTGTCAACAGTGACTTACACATGGCCAGTCTCATGGGCTACTACAAAAGCAGATGAAAAACCATCCTCATGATTCAGGGTACAACTTCTCACTGGATGACACATGCCGGTGACTGGAGCATATCCTGTAGAGAATAACAATTACTTTTATTTTCATTTTATGAGAAAACCCATTAAACACTACTACTGGACCTTCGCCTAGAAAAAAAAAAGGCTTTTCAGGAAACAGAGGCAGTATTATTTCACTGCTAGTGTTGTGCCACGTTCTCTTGGGAAAGCCACACACAGGTAATGGTCTCTAAAAAGATTCATTGGGTCTGCGTTTTCTCCTTTCCTAAGGGAAGGAACTGCCTGGAGTTACCATTCTGTTCCTCCCACCAACAAAGCCCTGTCTTTCTGTTTTAGTGAATGGTCCTTCCCATGATGGTACTGATGAAGGGAGCCAGAAATTCCATCAACGTTGAAAAGAAACTCATCAGTCTACTTTTTTTCCAAAGTCTACATCAGAATTTATTAGATAAATGTAAGCTGACTTTGGAAGAAAGTTCCTTGGCAGCAATCATTTCTCATGGTATCTCCTTTCCCTTTCCAAAGAGTTAGTGGAAATCACACTGCATTTTACAGCGTCCCCTCCATATCCTGAATGCATAATCATTATTTTAAAGGCAAGTATAATTTATTATAGCATTTAAGTGGCATTTAACATTGTGAATTCCACAGAAGTCACTGGAAGCAATAGAAAGAAAGTGTATGCTTGGCTGATGCATGATGGAAAGTGATGGTAGGGATTGGAACATTTGAACGGATTCTTTGATTTAGGATTATTTTTGAAAAGTCATGCCCTTAAGTTTTTCTTCTGCATATTAATAGAAATACCTTGCATTCCAGCAGGTCCAAAGTCTTGCCTGGTTAAGAAAATTGCATGATCATGGTGTTCAGAGTGGTTGGGATCAGATTTTTGTTGTTGGCAAGCCCAGCGACACACGTTCTCCAAGCTTCTGGATGGGTTTCCCCTTTCTATTAGGCTGATGGACTAAGAGGAAACAGTGTGTTGAAGAAGTGCACAAAACTTTCCCAAAGTCTTCCTATCATAATTTTCTCTGAAGTCAACATTTGGGAGTGCAATATTTAAGGATGTTCAATAACATTATCTAGTGCCTATGTATATATCTTATATTTGGGAATTCTAAATGCCCATGAAGGATATCTTAAAGATGATTAGTGTTACCTGTGTGAAAGGTGAATGACACTTTTATGGGAACATGTAATGCTGACATTTGCTATCATGGGGCAACTCAATATTAATCGTTGGGGTAAGAATTTTAGTGGTCTATTACCTAATTCAGCTCAGATTTCTTAGTTTTATAGATATTAAGAACAACAACAAAAAAAGGGTTAAAGATCCTGGCATAAGACTTTTATCCAGAGCTGTTAAAGTAAACAGTCTTTCATTAACTTTTTTATTTTTATTTTTATTGGTCCAGAACTGATCAACATATGTGAAGAACACAGGTTCTTCAATGAGCTGGCAAAGCTGGTTAAACCTTCATTTTGGAAAGAGGTCAAATTATATAAACCTTACACTGAAAAAAGCAACAACACTTTTCTTAACCTCACAGCAATGAAGAGGGATGTACTCTTATCTCGCAGTTCCAAGAGATGGACTGACATTGCTTGGAACATTGCTACCACCATATTATGATCAGGAGTTAAAAGCTCAGAAGGAAAAGGGCCCATCCTTCAAGAACCAAGTGTCCATACTTTCCAGAGTAGTTCTGATGGACTAAGAAATTGAATTTGGAACCCAAATTAGTCCTTAGTTGGCCAACAAGTTAAGAGTTTTGTTACATTTCAGCAAATGTTATTATCCATGTTTACATTCTGAATAAAATTAGCTTGGTTTATTATATGCTGATCACATACTTCTCCACGTAAATCCTATAACAACCAATCGAAGGCTGTTAACATCTCCAGCTGGAGTTGACTTGTATTCAGTGTTAGTGACACAAAGTAGGTCAGGTTTATGGAATAAAGTAAACATCAGTGACACCCTCTCATCAGAAAATGATAAGTGGGTGTTAAATACATAATGAAATGCAAACACATGGATTTTTCCTGTTTGCTAAATGCATAATTTCATTAGTATTTCATAATCAGGAGGATTAAGTATGGGAGTGGGAATGTGATTTTAAAACATCAAGAAAAGTGCCAAGTCAGTCCCTTTCTCAGAGGGAGAAACTATGGTCATCCATTTCATTATTTCCAAGCACAGGCACATCTACTGCCATTTTAAAGCCAGCTGAAGTTAGTTACATTACATGAAATTCCTACTGTGTACACTTTGACCTAATTTTTTGTTTGCAAAAGTATTACAGCTCTTCTAAATGCATATCCACTGTATACTTCACTTTCCTAAGTGGAAAATACACATATAAAATAATTGTTTTTAACAAATCATGAAAGGGCAAGGATCTTTGCTATTTTTCTTCACTGATATATTCAAGGCACCTAGAAACAAGCATCTGACACATAGTAGGCACTCAGTATAGATGTTCTGAATGAATAAGTGAATCACAAATTTGATGATAATAGTAGACTAAAGAAATTCTCTTTTCTGACAATGGTATCCGTTTTTTTTCACTCATACAGCCATGCCTAAAGTCAAAATATCTGAATCCATTAGTCACATGAACAAAGCAAATGGCATCAGCACAAAAATCATTATCTGCTCAGATTGGGAGATGTGTACTCATTGTGGTGGTTTCTCTTCCTCAGTCTATGTGAGACATCAGTGCCACATGTTAGCTATAGCTTCAAAAATTTAAGCTTCTGTTTGCTAACCCAGTCCTTAACATTCACAGTTTACATATTTTAGGGCATTTTACCTTTGCATAACCCAGCATTATCATGCGCACCAGGACCACATTCATATGTACTCCAAGGGACTCATCATGGTAAATTTCATTCACCTAGAAACAAAGCAGATGATTGCTAAAAGAAAGGTAACACATCAATGATTATGAGAGGCACAGCATTTCAGGGACCAGCCATATAATCACAAGTACTAGAATCAAGTCACTTTTTTTTTTAATTTGGTTTAAACTGAACCCTGAAATTACTTACCTTTAGCTTTGGAACAATTCTCCGATATGTGAATTACTGATTTTGTAAACCCCACAGTACCATGAACGTGGAGACTATGCCTTCAAAGGGCTTCACTAAACTATTGTTGTGTTAGAGAGAGTCCAATGTGCTATAACCCGCAATTCATCAAAAGCAACCACATGTGGGTGGTGACTCTGGCAAGAGTCTACTAGCTGTGTGGAGTCACAGCCACGTAGAGAGAATCAGACAGCAGGCATTTGTCTGGGTCCTCCTGTCACCACCACGGGTCCTAATCTGGTTGGGAGAGCTCATGGAGACGGAGCTGGTGAGCAGGAGCTGTGGTGGTTTATCTGCAGGCCAGTGAGTGGGTAGCCTGAAGTGTGCAGCTGAGACAACGGTGATTTAGAAGTTCTACAGTGTGAGAAGTCCTTCAATATTTGAATTACCAAGGTCCTGTATCAGTGTATATTAGATGAATATCACCCTTGGGTATAGCTCAGAAAAGCAAAGTCGCGTCATTCCTTTTTATTTAATTTCTAAAGTTGGGCTGACATTTCTAAAAGTGATTTGGCATGCTTTAAAATCATAATCTCAGCAACCTCAAAATCACAGTCCAACACACATTTATACAGATGAGGAAGGTGAAGACAGTAGAGATTAACTGATATGCAAAAGCCACAGTCAATTGTCGGCAGATATGAATCTAAGGTGAACCATCATTGTGTCTTCTGATTAAGTGCAAAAGAAGTGTGAAAAAAAGATTGCTTATTAAGTTGGCAAATGTTAGCAGGAATGGGAGAGGTGGAGTTATCTGATTAGATTAGAAAAATTGTTAGCTGTTCCCATGGATAGGGACCCAACATTTGTCACAGTAACTAAAAGAGGGGTGGAAAACTAACTGCAATTTGACTTGAAATCCAGGAGACTTGGACAGTAAGCACAGCAAATTGAAAACCCACAGAGAAAAGATAACCATAATCTCATAGAAAGGGGCTTTAAAAAGAAATACAACTCAAGAATGATAGAATGTTCTAAAAACAATCCCACAGAATTCATGAATCATAAAATTGCAAATTACCACACTGACCAAGAAACAGACTAAGATATCTCAACTGAAATATTTCAAGAATCTAATGGTACTTGCCAGAACACCTTAAAAAAATGAAGGCCTTAAATATAGACTAAAGGCATACTTACTAAATTCAGATGGAACGAAAAAGAAGACAGCTAAGATGGAGGTAAAAAAAAAAACCTACAGAAACTAGTATATGCTAAGGAAGGCAAAGTACAGTTTGACAAGAAAAGATGTAGAATCCTCTCACACAGAAAAATGCATTGACATATACACACATACATTTTACAAATGCATATACACACATAGAATGCTAAGACCCAATTTAATCCCTGTTCAAGAAAAGCCAAGGTAAAAAAAAAAAATGTGCTCTTGCCGGGCACAGGTGTGCAGGCAGGTAACTCAGGGGCAAGCTATCCCTTCTGGAGGCCAGGGTGTACCTAAAGTATTGAGTACATTTTATCTATGATATCTTGTAAAAGAGATGTTGACAAACATGAGTATATCTAGAGAAGAATAAAAAGCAAGAAACCTAGAAAATGTGTCACATAAAGAATGGAAGATGTAATGGCCAAAAGCAGAACACCAAACACTAATGGTCTTGGCTGATATCTTGGTTCAGCCCCTCATTGTGGTGTGGTCTCTATCTTTTTGAGTCTCAATAAAATGGGCATAATAAGAATACTACCACACTGGGCTAGTGCAAGAATTAAAAGATTTAACTCATGCAAACATATTGCTCAAAAAATTTGAGAGGTAAGGAGAGAGGGACATTAAGGAACAGAAGAATATGGGAAACAGAAAAGAAAAACTTAGAAAGAAGACTTAATATCTGCCATATGAAAAAAGGCTTCAATTTATTCTGTGTATCTACAGAAAATAAAAACCTTAAGTTCAAACTATGAGAAGGACAGATTTCAGTTCAATATAAGGAAAAACTAAATGCTGGACAAAAAAGCTGTGATTTCTTGTGACCATTTGGTGACGGGCACAATCTCTTCTTCCATACCTGCCTAATTGAAGACTGAATCCCTTTCCTCTTCTGGATTAATTATCTGATAAGAAATTCCTAACATCTGAGGTGCCTGGGTGGCTCATCAGTTAAACGTCCAATTCTTGATTTCAGTTAAGGTCATGATCTCACAGTTTTGTGAGTTTGAGCCCCATACTGGGCTCTGTGCTGACAGCATGGAGCCTGCTTGAGATTCTCCTCCTCTCTCTCTGCCCCTCCCCTGCTGGCACTCTCTCTGTCTTCCTCCAAAATAAATAATAAATTAAAAATTAAAAAAAAAATTCCTAACATTATAATGCCAATGTAAGTAAAAAGGCTGAAGCCAGGCATATCGCTCACTAACACATTCATCCAGAGACTCATGGACATTCCAAGAGACTTTTCCTAAGGCAGCTGTTCTGAATTAGCAACATGACTTCACTCACATGTACTCAGCTTAATGTAATTGAAATATAAATGCATTTGATGTAAAAAGAAAGGAAAAAAAAAAGACTGAAAGCAATGCTAGTAAATACACAAAATAGGAGAACAATAAAATTTTAAACTAAAGAAAAGTAGTTAGGTAAAAAAAAAAAAATTCCAGGGCAAAGATGATGGAAGGAGGGAGACAGAGCCACCTGCACAGCAGCGGCAACTATAAAATGTAGGAAACACATCAGAGATCATAAATGAAGGAAAGGTGGCGATAATGACAAATAGCATATGATAGTTCAGTTAGGATAATGTACCTATAATCATCCTAAATTAGTAAATTCATCCATACTTGGGAAATTTTAAGATCAGTACAATACCAAGAAAGTATAATGGACAAAATTTAGGTTATCAATGGTAATATTATATTATAAAATGTTAGAGTAAAAGGACACTTTTTAAAAGTCAGAGTTAACCATTCACCAAATGAAAAGTATTATTTAACAAAAGTCACTATTACGCCAGGCTAATTAGACAGCAGGGTACTCCGGTAGAGACCAAAATTGATCATGGAATCTTCTAGGTTAGCACATATTTGTGAAGCTATCACGGGACATACATAAATTATTATGGGTAGAAATCACCAAATAGAAGGCAATAATATGTATACAGAGCAGAGAGTATTCTTTCAATATGGCAAACTAACACACATTAGGTATCTGTGTTACGCAAAGCATTGGATATCATTTATTATCTTGATTTTCAAAGTTTAAAAAAGTTGCTCCCTATACATTATTTACTTTAAAATGTATTTAATAATTTGGCTGCTTTCCATCTTGCTAGGCCTTATTAATAACAGGATGCAATGTTTTTATACTCAGAGACCTATAGGATAAGAGTTGAAAAAATAATCAGCAACAAAGGATAAGATATTCAAAGACCTGGATTCCGTCCCAGCTAAGCCACTGATAAACTGAGTGACCTCAGGCTCTCTGAGTCTGTTTTCTCACTGGCAAATTATAATTGGATTTGCTGTGCCTGTTTCAAAGAGCTGTTGTCCAAATTGAGCAAAATGGCACACAACTGCTCTCAGTAAAACATGAAAAACTTTGGCACCCTTCCATCTATCCTTGAAAAAGATTTTGAAGATTTATGGATGTATTTTCATAATCTACGTGAAAAGAACAAGAAATACAACGGCCTCCTTCTTAGTTTTCACTAAAAGAGACTCAAGACTCTTTTTCTAGAAATCTCAATTGAATGAAAGATGTGATTTAAATTATATATATAATAAAATCTTGGGAAAAACCATTTGACACTTAATTTTTTTTTTTTTTTCAAAACTGTTTCAACGTAAAAAAGCTCTTTCCAGCAGATGGCAGCATGCGCATTTTTGAGGGGGGTACAGGCTGCTACATACACCTGGAGGTACTTATTCACCAGTTGTTATGTCTGCCTTTTCCTATATTTACACATAAATAAAATCACTTCCTCAAAATTAAATACAAGTTTTAGAATATTCTAGCCTAAGAAAAACACTGAGTCATTTGACTCTTGAAAGCAAAGAAAAATGCTGAAAACATCTTTATTTAGACTGTTTTTTCAATGTCATCTATTAAAACACATGCGAAACAGAGAAACTCCAAGAATCTGACTACAAATTAATCACAAATCTTAACAATCAATAAATTATACACCGAATGAAATAAAAACATCTCACTGAATGAACCACTTGAATCTGTCAAGATGAAGTAGAATATTTGTCAAGAAAGAATTTTACAACTCTTAGTGACAAGGAAAGCATTTTTTTCCTAAAAGCAACATCAAAAACAAACAAAAACAACAGCTAATATTATATAGAGCTTTCCAGATTCCAGACACTGCTTTAAATGCTTTATATGAATTCAAGTAATCCTTGCAACAACTTCAGAGATCTTAGTATCTTCATTTTGTATCTAAGAAGTTGCGACCCAGAGGGGCGCCTGGGTGGCTCAGTCGGTTAAGCGTCCGACTTCAGCTCAGGTCACGATCTCGCGGTCTGTGAGTTCGAACCCCGAGTTGGGCTCTGGGCTGATGGCTCGGAGCCTGGAGCCTGCTTCCGATTCTGTGTCTCCCTCTCTCTCTGCCCCTCCCCCGTTCATGCTCTGTCTCTCTCTGTCTCAAAAATAAATAAACTTAAAAAAAAAAAAAGCTGCTAAAGAAGTTGCGACCCAGAGAAGTAACTTGCCCAAGGTCACGTAGTTAACGGACACAGCAAAGGATGAAAACCTAGACAGTCTGACTCCAGAGTCAGTGGATTTCACCACATTGCTATACTTCCTGTAGACCACAGGTCAATCCCTATGCACAAAACAGATAGTTTTAGAATAATCAATAGTGATTTGCTCTCCCTGAATTTAAGAACCTGGTGTATAACCATACTGAGAAAGAGGTCTTAATAACTTTACCTCCTTTTCATAAAATTCCTCCATGTAGACTTTAAAGAAATGAGGAATTGAACTCTGAGCTTATTATAAATAAGGATTTCTTGATGATCAACATACTGGCATTCTAAAAAATACTGGGGAAAATTGGTGCTAGAGCAGATCACTGGAAAAAGTAAATGAGGAAAGAAAAGATAGGACTGAAATTTATAACCAGTCTTTTGGGTTGTAAGAAAGGCATTAAGCATAAATATTCTAAGAAGTCACATACTTGACACAACATAATGCAAATACATGTAAATTGGAATATCCTTTTACCATGTGAACCAATCTGTAGAGTGTGTGTAGAGTTTCTGTGAGGTGTTCAGGGTTGAGCCCAGAGTTTTTATTAAATTACCTGAAAGAAGGGGTCAATGGAACATTAATTCCATTTTCAGATGACCTTAAATTAGAAGGGGTTGCCAATGATGTGGCGGGGGTGGGGGCGGGGGAGGGAACCAAAGGTAAAATCAACTCAAGTATTCTTTTCCTTGAAAGGAAAATTCCTTCCAGGTTTGTTCCCGGACAGGACAATTTCTCCCAGGACATTTCCCTGGCAGGACAATCTGACCTGCTTTGTCTGACTAGCTGATGAACAGCTTTGTCTGGCTTCAACAAAGCAACACTCATTTTTCTTTCAGATGGGTGGATCAGGTGGGAGAGACAGACAGTATAGCTGAGTGGTTAAGAGTGTGGGCTCTGCAGGGGCACCTGGGTGGGTCAGTCGGTTAAGCATCTGACTTCAGCCCAGGTCATGATCCCAGACTTTGTAGGTTCAAGCCCCGCATTGGGCTCTGAGCTGACAGGGTGGAGCCTGGAGCCTGCTTCAGATTGTCTCCCTCTCACTCTCTCTCTGCCCCTCCCATGCTTGCACTCTGTCTCTCTGTCTCCCAAAAGTAAATAAACACTAAAAAAAAAAAAAAAAAAAAAAGAGTGTGGGCTCTGCAGCCAGACTGCCTGAGTTTGATCTTAGCTACGTGAACTTGGGCACATTATTTGTCTCTGTGCTTCAGTTTTCTCATCTGTAAAATGGGAGAATTATAGTACTGCCCTTATAGGATTGTTGAAAGGAATAAATGAGCTCAGAGATGCACAGTGCTCAAGAATGGTGGCCCTTGCAAACGTAAAAACAAAAAGTTGTTAGCCATCATTAATATTATTCATACAGAAGAAAATAAATGAGACCTAAGTATGATTTTTAAAAAGAAATGGAGACTTGGTTTACTGAAGGCAAACTGAAGGTTAATGACAAGATAGTCTGGGTAATTTGGGTTGGACGTAAAAATATTCTGAAAATAACTGGGAAGGGGAACCCTAGGTGGCTCAGGGGGTTAAGCATCTGACTTCGGCTCAGGTCATGGTCTCACGGTTTGTGAGTTTAAGCCCCACGTGGGGCTCTGTGCTGACAGCTCAGAGCATGGAGTCTGCTTCAGATTCTGTGTCTCCCTCCCTCTCTGCCCCTCCTTTGCTCACACTCTCTCTCTCAAAACTAAATAAACATCAAAAAAAATTTTTTTTAAAGAACTGAGAAGAAATAGTACTCTATCCACAACTCATTTCTTGTAGAGCTAAAGTTCCAAACACATCCCTACTTGGATTCTCATCCCATACTCTATATTCCTTTTACTCAGGGTAGGTGGCTGACTTCCACCTTGCCAACTCTTCTTTTCCTACCTCCAATCTCAGACTAATAAGGACTATTTTTTATTAACAGTCTTATCAGATATTTACTGAACAGTTACCATGTGCCCTATTGTCCTTGGGGCAGGAAACAGAATAGTAACTGAGTTTGAGTCTCTGTTCTTTATCGTGAATATGTTCTAACAGGTAAAATAGGCTATATACATGGACAAAAATCAATAAATACAAAAAAAAAAACCCAAAACCATGCAGACAAGGTCATACCAGATAGGGAATAGGTGCTCTGAAGAACATAAATCTGAGTGATGAGATATAGGACCAGAGGGAGAGGAAGAAGTTACCTAAGACTGGGTAGTCAGAGCAGGGAGACCCATGGACGAAAAGGCAAGTGCACAAAGCTCAACCCACATTATTGCAAAAGCTCAAACATCTTTATCACCACTGCAAAGGAGACATCTTTATCACTACTTTAGAAAGAGACTGAGACCCACAGAAGTTATAGAATTTCCCCCCAAAAAAGATTAGCACAACTAAGATTCAAATAAATCTATGTGATGCTGATGCCTATTCTTTTTTCCCAACTGCCTTGCTTGCCTTTTGCTTTCTGTCACAGTGAAAGTGTGCTCAATCTCTAGATTCTTCTGTTCCAAACAACCTGATCCAAAAAATCAACTCTATTTCTCATATTCAATCTCTCCCTTTCTTGAAGTTCCTTTTCCTCTTTTATTAAGATTCTCAATTCTCCCTCTTCACGAAAAAATAACCCATCTACAATGCTCGACAGCATTTAGCACTGCTTAGCACTGTGTTCTTCAATGATACTATTCTGTTTCTTTGTTGATATCAGCTCCCTTTTCTCTGCCTAACTCACACCTGTCAGCATGCCTCAAAGTTTTGTCTTCAACCCTCACCTCTTCTCACCTGTCCTTTCTGCAATATTCATCCACTGCTGTTTCTTCAACCAATACCTATAGGCTGATGAACTCCAAATGTTTGTATCTGTAACACTAATTCATCTCTCTCATGCTCCAGAGCCATCTGTTCAACTCTAGTAACAGACCCATCTATTGGGAAGATACCTATATGTGTCAAAGTATACATGTCTTCTCCCCAAAGTCTGTTCTTTTCTCAATATTCTACATAGTTGAAGACTGAACCATCCTTTACTCCCTCCTCTTCTACAAATACTAGTCAATCTATTACCCAGTCCCGTAGACATCTGTCAAGTCTATCTCTTTCCATCCACTGCCAGCTGCTCAGTATTCATCCTGCTTCGTTGAACTGCTGCAATAACCTGTTAAAACTTTTGCAAATGTTTGCATTTGGGTGATTTGGGCCCATTTCAGTAGTTCTCCAGAAGGGCCAATTATAAGGGTCAGATGGTGGTTTTCAATAAGCACGAGTCTGTCCTTTTATGTTAATTATGTGTTTATCTCCCTTAAGCATCAAAGAAGCTTTGGGTGGGCCAAGAATAGGCAATTCAAGGACTTAAAAACTCTTCTGGCCTTTAGTAAAAGCATACCGAACATCAGGTAGAACTGATTCCCTTTCTTCAAGAATGAGAAAGAGGATTCCCTCAAGAAGCTAAAAAACATTTCTGTGTTTTAGGATCCTGGAAAAAATAAAGACTGCTATCAATCTGGGAAGCATACGTTCAGTCTGATATTTGCAGCATAACAAAGGAAAAATGAGTGAATGTCAGGAAGGAAATTTGGAGCTCCAGAATCAAAGGGGAAGGAGAAAGAGGAAGCTGAGATGCTTCACTAAAAATCAGAAGGACCTCTGAAGCATCAATATTGTCGGGTGGTCCTGTCGTTATGTTAATTTAACCTGTGATGTTGGGACTGTCTTCTAGAACAACAAACCAGGATACTCCAGGGAAGGTATGCATGTTTACATAAGGGATGGCTGAACTGACTTGTATTTACTTCATTCTGTCTCTGTGACCTGGTATGATCAATACACAATTGGGAAATGCAGTTTGTTGAGGCTGGGTGATGCAGTGTAAACCACAAGGGGTTTGGGCTGTTTCCTAATTCCGGATACTGTGTGTCTGTTCACCGCACAGCATCTAACAGAGACTCTTCCTCCAGATCATTCTAATGCATCCAGATTCTCTTCATAAAGCACAGACTGATAAAGTCACTAATTTCCTTTAAAATCCTCTGACTCTTCATTAGTGGGGTGAAATTCAGATGCCTTAGAATGGCACAAACCTTCTTTTTCTGAAGGTAACCAGTTTCCCCATCCAGCCTCATTTTCTGCCATCTCCCCTAAATACCATTCAGTTTTACCTACAGACAAGCCTCCAGTGGCCCTGAAGACACCATGAACTACAACTTCTAGTACTTTTTTACAGTCTGTTCCCCACTTCCCTTTTTCTAGCAGGGACATGCCAATTCATTCTCTAAAGTCCAACTCAAATGGCATCTTCTCTATGAAGACTCCATCTGCCACCGGCATTATTTGCCAAACCACATCCCCTTCTTTTCAATTAATGTCTACACAATAATTTGCGACTGAATCTTTTTAAGAAACTATCACATTTTATTATTATTTTTTTGATTTCGCCTGCCTGCTGGAACTAGCTCCTTGTGAAAAGGAGCTAAATTTTATAAATTTCTGCCTCCCTAGAAGCAAACAGGAGTTGACCTATAGAAAAGTATGGATGCTGGGTGAATCAATGTCTAGAGGATTGATGTTAATTCTAATGTTAGAAACGGATTAAAGATAATGACCCGAAACAGAAACCTGTTTCATGATTTGCTTAGGTTGCCTAAACACATGTACTCCCCACATAAATTTGCGTTGTTCAGTGAACTCACATTCAGTGTTTTAAGAAACATTAGTTGAGAAATCAAAAGCAGTGTAGACACTTAATCACATTAATTAACCAGTACCCACACATACCTGCTAACCCTTGATTAAATCTACTAACGCTTTGTTAGGACCGGAGTACTTCCATGGAGTATTTATTTTCTTTTAAAAATATTAAGCAGGGAAGCCTGCCATGTCCATATAACACAACGATGTTATCAGTTTACTGTACATCATAAGTAGCTGACTTCAGTATAAAAAAAATGAGTTCTCTCTTAATTAATGATATTTGGAAGTATGGTTATTTCTCATACTGGGAAGTACCTTTTAAATGAATTGTTTTCTTTTCACTTGATAAATCCTGAGATTAAATCATAGACTCAATTCTCTGAAGAACAATGAAAATTTTAATAGGCACAATAGACCCAGATCACATCACAGATCTTAGTATATTGTTAGGATACCTGCCTACAGGTACCTTTGCTCTGATAGGTACCTTTGCTCTGACAGGTACCTTTGCTCCTCTGTACCTTTGCTACAGATAGCAAAGGGCTAGTGACCAGGAACTTCTGGCACATTGAAAACAACACACACTCCCAACCACAAAATCTGCTTCACTGCCCTATTACAGAGAATCTTAAACTAGATTGCTAATTGATTTGATTCAATCTAGCAAGGTACTGAATTCTCACTTCAATGACTTGAATGGTATTTTAATAAGACACAGAAACAGGTAAAGGAAAGACATCAGAGTTTTATCTGGCAAGAGATATACAAAAAACCTGGACTTTGTAACAACAGCAGTAAAGCTTAGGGAGGAAACAGCACTGGGCTCCAAAGACAGAGATCTAGGCTCAAGTTCTGTCTCTGCTACCTATTAGCTGTAAGACTATGGGAAAGTCACCTAACCTCTCTAAATCTCAATCTCCTCATTTATAAACTAAGACTAAAAGTGAGCATATTTCAGGGTTGAGGAGTGTTATACAATTCAGGTAAAATATTTAGCATAAGACCAGGCACAGAGCAAAGGCTAAAAGTTAGTTGGTTGTAGCATAAGCTGTCATACTTAACAACAAGAAACTGTTCTTTTGAAACTACACTTGAAACTAGATGATTTTAAATATCTTCAAAGATTTCATTACTAACATTGATTCCACACATTCTGTTTGTTTGATCTGTAGACCACCTTATCTACATAAATGGAACTGTCATCATCCAGCAGTGTTTAAGCCAGAAAATTATAAATCACCCCTTTCCCTCAGGCCCCTTCTGATCCACTGGCAAATCCGATTGATTCTACCACAAATACTCCCTTGTTATTGCAATCATCACTATCCAATAAACCATCATCTCTTACGAACACATCTACAATTGAGTTCCGATTGGTTTCCCTTCATTCTAAACCTCTCCAACCCATTCTCTGCAACACAGAAAGAGGCCTTCAAAATTGGCTTTCCCTTAATTGACTTAAAATTGAATTCAAACTCCCCCCGTGATTTGAAAGGTGCTTGCCACCTTCTTCACGCTTCATCAGATTCCTTGCGTGCTAGATTCAAACCATAGCAGCTTTGTTTAATAACTAAAATGCGTGGCATTGTCAATGACTGGCTCTTCCTTTTATTTTAGGTCTCAATTTAACCATCACTTCTTGGTCGAAGGCGTTCTTTACCATCGTGGCTATGTAAAATCCCTATCATCCACTTGCTCTCATATTTCCTTTCCAAGCAAAGTGTTGCTTCCCTGCATGGCTTGTATCATAACCTAGGAAGCATTTATTTGATTTTCCTACTAGTCTGTAATCTTGGGATGGGTAGGAAGTAAGTATTTTGTGTTCACCTCCATATACCTGGTATATAACATTAAAATATTTGTTAAAACACTGTATTAATTAAGTTTTACTGCATGTTTACTCTGTGTCAGACACTGTTTTGTTTTCTTGGCTTTTTTGTTTCAATTAATATTTTCTAGATTTCATTATACATTTTCAACCTTAATTTCCCCTAGTAAAGTGCATCCTCAAAGGGAAAAACATCTCTATGATGAAAGAAGTTTTCTGGCTTGAATAATAGGGGGCTGAGAAAGTGAAAGACATATAGACAAGATGCAATTTGTTATAATCTCTCAAGGTATCTGAAAGAGAACTACACTGAAATGAAAATGTAACTTTAAACAAAATCTCATAATGTTTAACTTAAAGTTATACTTTAATAAAAGTTGATATTTAAGAGTGATGTTCTATAATACATAATACTGATTTCACTTACTATTATATTACCTATTGTATATTTTCTCATGTGTGATTGGCAAAAATACATTGGCCATTTCTTTTGACTACTTATCTCTATCCATAACTGAAGTCTCCAAAAAAGATCATTTTATACTACAAAATTTAAAGAAAAATAAATGAAACAAGGGAAAGTATAAAATCAGGGTTATTTCATTATATTTAGTTTTATTTTTAACTTCACTTTGAAATAATCTCACTCTTCCAAAAAAGGGGCAAAAATAATATAAAGTATTCCTATGCATGCTTCACCAAGCTTCTCCAAATTTAATATTTTTCATAAGAGCTCAATGAAACCATGAACTGGTTCTTTGAAAAAAAATAATTAAATTGATAAACCTCTAGCCAGACTTACCAGAATGAAAAGAGAAAGGACCCAAATAAATAAAATCATAAATGAGAGAGGAGAAATAACCAACACCACAGAAATACAAATAATTATTAGAGAATATTATAAAAAACTATATGCCAACAAACTGGAAAACCTAGAAGAAACAGACAAATTTCTAGATACATATAAACTACCAAAACTGAAACAGGAAGAAATAGAAAACTTGAGCAGACTGATAACCAGTAAAGAAATTGAATCAGAAATCAAAAAACTCCCAACAAACAAAAGTCCAGGACCAGATGTATTCATAGGCAAATTCTACCAAACATTTAAAGAAGAGTTACTACCTATTCTCCTCAAATTATTCCAATAAATAGAAAAGGAAGGAAAACTTCCAAATTCATTCTATGAGGCCAGCATTACACTGGTACCAAAACCAGATAAAGATTCCACTGAAAAAGAGAACTACAGGCCAATAACCCTGATGAACATGGATGCAAAAATTCTCAATAAAATACTAGCAAACCAAATCCAAAAATATGTTTAAATAAACCATTCACCATGCTCATGTGGGATTGATTCCTGGGTTGCAAGGGTGGTTCAATATTCACAAGTCAATTAATGTGATACACCACATCAATAAGAGAAAGATAAGAACCATATGATCATTTTAATAGATGCAACAAAAGCATTTGACAAAGTACAGCATCCATTCATGATAAAAATCCTCAACAAAGTAGGTTTAGAGGAAACATACCTCAATATGATAAAGGTCATATATGAAAAAAGCCACAGCTAACGTCATCCTCAAGAGGGAAAAACTGAGAGCTTTTTCTCTATGGTCAAGAACAAGATGGGGACATCCATTCTTACCACTGTTATTTAATATAGTACTGAAAATCCTAGCCACAGCATTCAGACAACAACAAAAAACCAAAAGGCATCCAAATCAGCAAGGAAGACACTATTTGCAGATGACATCATACCATATACAGAAAATGGTAAAGAATCCACCAAAAACCTGCTGGAACTGATGCACAAATTCAGTAAAGTTGTAAAATGCAAAATCAACATACAGAAATCTACTGCATTTCTATACACCAATAATAAAGCAGCAGAAAGAGAGACTAAGGAATCAATCCCATTTACAATTGCATCAAAACCAATAAAACACCTAGGAATAAACCTGACCAAAGAGGT